>NW_015374036.1:0-63965 GCF_001272555.1 Dufourea novaeangliae | reverse complement strand
TTCGGGGCTCGAGCCTCGCCTACTCAAAGCCTTGAAACTCGAGCCTCGAGCCTCGACGACTCGAGCCTTGGAGCTCGAGCCTTGAGCCTCGAGCTTCATATGATTGTAGCCTTAAAGACTCAGTCTTTAAGGCTAAGCTTTGTAGCTTCGAAGACTCGAGCTTTATATAACACTAGTTAGTACAGTCTCGAGCCCTCGCCGTCGCTGTGTAGCAGTAGAATATCGGTGTGAGGTCAGAAATGACATAGAGACCGTTGCCCATGTTTCCGTGCTCGGAGGGTTAAAAAAAACCATAAACGTGCAAACGTATAATCACAATATCCTATCATTAATAACGAAAAAAGTAGTTGCCAAGAGATCTTATTAAATCATGGATAGTTTCCACTATACTATGCAAAGTTTTCTATTTATTAATATTCCCTATTTTTTGTTTAATTATATTGTGATAAATTATATTTTATGTGATCAATATCTTTTGACTTCTCATAGAGAAAATATTTTGTAGAATGCCAGAAAATTATTACGATATAAATGAACTAGTATGGATTCTTAGTTCTCAAAGAACTGAATTCTGATTCCATTACGAAATAGTGGATCACTTGTTATGGCATGCAAAATGGCCCATTTACTATGGTCAGTCTACATATTTCTTTATGGAAAGAATTTCTTTAAAAGAGAATTGTCTGGAATAATTTGTAAAATCATTTTGAAAATAAATTTCTGACAGCATGTCGGGAGATATAGGACGCTTCGTTATACACGACAACGAAACGTCAAAATGAAAATGCGTCTGTTCCACGTGTCAGTCTAATAGATGAAATTCCGCCGGCGACAGCAACGGCTAACAAGTTACGCATTTACTCATGCAAAATGCGCCAGGAACATCAATTTCGCGGCCCATTACGCAACGCATTAACTCTCGCACAATAAAGAGTGAAATGTCATTTTATAAACATGCAATCTCTGCGGAACGCCCGGGAACGAGCAATTAATCCGCCGCGATAATGCAATAGATAGCGACACTGTTGCGTTAGACGGCAGGAATCTGTTTTTGACGTGCTTAGTGAACAAGAAAATATTGACTATGTACATATAACGTAATATTAAAGTTTATTGATATAACGTAATATAAAATTTATATAAGTAAATTTAGATATATTGTTAATTTATTTGTGCGCGTGGACATGTTTATCATACGATCGAAGCTTTGATTAAACTGAATTTAAATCGAAACTTTGATAAATAGAACATTTATTTTATTCAAATGGAAGAAAAAAAAAAAAAAATTGTAATAAGAAATGAAACAGAAAACGATATATTTCCGTTGCAATCATGTTTTTATAGTAAATGTTTATTTTAAACGTGAACTTTTGAAAATAAACTGCTTGAGTATATTTGTTCTTTCCTTTCTTTAGTCGTTTATTTCATTCCAGTATTTATGTAATCTTCACATTAGTAATATCATTCATTTCACACATTTCAATAAAATTGCTATTTACTACAATTTACTTAAATTCTGCAAAACTCATTGTTTATCAGGAAACGGTGAATTTTGTAGTTTCTGACGCATACGAATTTGTGGGACACATTGAAGCAGACAAGTGTTAACGACGATAATAAAATCAATATTTCAGATTCATAGTTATAAGCCCTTCGATTGCAAAAATAAATTTCTCATTAATCCTGTTTTTTATACGCTCTGAAAATGGGTGTTTTTTTAAATATGAATCTAGATCACAACCATTATCAATTACACGACTATATTTCACCATGTAGATAGCTTGGCAACAGCTTTTGTTAACATTTCGGGAGTCACTGAAGCCAAGCGTTACAATGGGAATATGTAAAGGACAAAGTTATGTTTGAACCGCCGACGACAAAAGAGAATATGAAACAAAGAATACGTGACGTTTGCGCTTCAGTGACTCACGAAATGTTAACAAATGTTAGAACAACTTTGATGTTTCGAGTAAATAAATGTTTACAATCCCGTGGTGGACATTTTGAACATTTATTTTAAAGAACATTTTATTTCTTTTACGAATAAGCGAAGGACTCAAGCGCGTATAATTCAATATGCAATTTCCGAGCGCTTCAAGTAAGTACCTACAAGTCAAAACTTCAAACTGTTATATCTCATCATGGAAATATCTGACAAAAAAATGTTTTAGACAAAATTTACTTGTTTCTTCCTGTAGAATCTAAATATTTAACGTTTTATAGGGGGTTCCATTTAAAATTATAAAGGTATCTCCGCGCCCCCCCCCCCCTTAAAGGGGAAGGGGGGCCACTTTACGTTTATGTAGTTAGAAAGGCCCTTCAAATTCATGTAATTTAAGACCAAGAACTTTAAAATCGATGGCATAGTTTTCGAGATATTGAGCTGTTAAGAGTTATGTGGGTCACCCTGTATATGTGATATTGCGGATAAAAATGATATATTATTGTAAATAGTCCAAATGATGTAGTATTTGGATTCATTTCTACCGGCAGAATCTTCTCAGTTCATTCGTGACACTTTTATTAATATATATTGAAAATTGTAATATTTTAAATTTTCATTCGTGCGTGATTCCTTATCTCATCTACATCTATTTGCATTGTATGCCGACTGTCGGTCGCTATCCTTTGACGTTCGACGCCCGACACTCGCCATTTTTTCGAGTTGGCTGGCTGGCCAAAGTATTTTGAAGATTTATTCAAAGCCTTCGGATAAAAGATACAAATATCATCGACGCTATGAATAAAATGCCCCGAATAAAAAAAGTATCTTTCCTTCGTCGGATAATTCTCGTCGAATAAATTTATTCAATCGACGCTCGTCGAATAAAGATACTTTTTTTATTCAAGCTTCAAATACCGAATAAAGATAAAGTATCTTTTATTCGAACAGTTATTTAAATCATTTTTTATCCAAATAATGCCCACCTCTGCCTGTAGTTGCTGGTAGATCCGGGAATAAATTTTTTTCGTTTAGGCTTTGTTTTAGAGAAAATCGACTTCGAAAATTTCTTAAGCGTAGGTACTAAAACTTGGCCAATTCTGGACTGAACAGGAGCAAATAATCAACAGGACGATAGTTTACGTGTGAAAATAAATCGAAAATCTGGAATAATATTTTTTTGTAACATGCTTCGTTTCCGAGAACATAAAATAGATAGATTTCAATCATAGATTTCGTAATTCCATGATTTTGAAGCGAAAAAGCAATATTTCTTCATACTTTCTTTTCCGAAATATTCTTTGTACAATTATGTACTGACGTGCAGAAACCGATTTTGGAATTTAACGTCTAAACTTTATGTGTACACCTTTCTAATATATATCCTTACATTTTATGAAGTTTTAAAAGCCAAATTACAAAATCGGGCTCTGTGCGTCAATGCATAATTTTATTGTACAAAGAATATTTAGAAAAACGAAGTATGAAGAAATATTGCTTCTTCGCTTCAAAAGCTTGGAGTCACCAAAACTAATTCGTTTGTCGTTTCACTCGAACAGTGGATGCAACAGAGACAAGTAATAATGCCTTCAACTCACTAGTGTATAACCCTAAAATTATAAAAATTTGATTCTTTTAAAATCGACATTTATGTACACTGTTCTACAAATTTTTTCTTTTTTCCTACCCCATAACCGTTTATAGGCATTTCTGATAAATCTTTATGAGCTGAATACAAATCTGTAAACGTTTCTCCCCAATACGTCCAGTTTTTGAAAAACTCAATCCAACAGAAAAATTGAAAATTTTTAACTTTGGAGATTTGTTGTGCTTTTACAGTAACAGTTACTCAGTTACTTATGATATGAACGAATTCTCTGACCATTCCTGACCAAAATAGTGTAAAGTGTTATTATATTATAGACATCTAAATATGTTTAAATAATGATCAAAGTGAACGGAACACTGAATACGCACCAATTTTTGCTGATATTCGTCAATATATTTCACAAATTAATGTTTTAAAAACAAATCGAATCAGAATATACGATAGGGCAGATCTTTCTGCTACGGAAAGTATCAAGGAATGTTACAAGATCTGTTTTGTTTTCAATAGAAAAGTTAAATACTTTAGCAAAACACGCATACTGTCAAGCGTAACGGAAGGGCTAAAAACGGATTGCAAAAAACGGTTTGTAGATTCGCATTCAGCTCATAAAGATCTATCACAAACGTCTGCTAACGTTTATGCGGTATTTTACGAATTCAACAGTATTGTTAATAAAAATTATATTTCTAATTACCTGAATTTTTTTTCAATTCCTTAACAGTTTTTGAATATGTAATCAATTTTCTTCAGGATCATTAAATCTTAAATCGACAGAGCGATCAACGCATTTTAAAGTTTCTTTTAATTGAGTCAACAAATTACTGTCATCTATAATGAAATTCGAACACATAAATAAAAACTGGAGATATTGTTTGGAAACAGAAAGTTTATTTTATAGGTGATAGGTATATATTTATGACATATTGATAAAACGCGACATGCATATCTTATTTTATCTTACAATATTTTACTTTTGAGATACTGTTGAATATATGTATTGTTACATACGAGGTGCGCGCGTGTATATGTTTAATTACGACTACAGAGTCCTCTCGATTATCGTCCTTAACTCGGGTCTGCGCGGGGACGATAATCGTGGACTACACGAAACGCTTATGACCCCCGTGAATACGTTTTTTGCTCAAAGCTCGAGCCTCGGCAACTCGCCTTTGTAGTATTCCGAACGTAGAAAAGGGCAAGCCAGTGAAAAACAGAGAGAAAGCTTTTTTTCCTAGTCGACTCGGCTGCGTGGCGCGTCTGCGATGCTCTCGCTAACCAATGATTACATTATAGCTGACCACACAGTCCGATTGTGTGTGTACCGTTTCGGCCAATAATAAAAATACGTGTGACTGAATGTGATTCAGCTACATTTTATTCGTCGGCAGCTCTCTGGGCAGTCGCTGACAATTGAACGCTTACTTAAGGGGTCATGCTCACTCCGAAATTTTCAAAAAATTGATTTTTTTCTTTCTACATTTACTTTAAGTACAATATCTCGAGAATATTCTGCGCAAGTTTCAAGGTAATCCAATTAAAAATGACAGTTACAGGCGTTAAAAAATGAACATTTTATATAAGTGTAAGCTTAACTTGAAACATTAAACGCGTTTTTCTCGAAACTACATTTTTCAAATCGGTGATCAATATTTCTCGAAAACTACTGTGTCGGTTTACATGAAGCCTTTTGCGTCTTATTTCAAACCAGAAAAACTTGTTGAACCTTGGACGAAGGATTCTTTTGTTCGTTCCATACTTTTTCTTTTAATTGACCAAAAACGAGTGATTTTTTAGGTGAAAATCACACTTTTTCAGGAAAACGTCCGCTATTTTGTTCCTAATCAATATTTCGAAAAACCCCACGTCCAAGGACAAGATTGGTTCTTCCATTACATAAATGTTACTGAATTTTTAATTTCAGATGAACCGTTACGAAGTTACAGTGATCACGGCAGACCACTTTTTGTGAAGAGACATCCGGGAGATCGCTAACCATTTATTTACTAATAAATATTTTTAAATAAACAAATTACCTTATAATCTAGAAATTGCAATCTTTGAAACACATTTTTTGAAAAAGGTCTTATAGTTTTCGTGAAAAAAATTCCTAAAGAACACTCTTTTTTCGGCCTCTTGCCTGAGCATGACCCCTTAATACGCCAGCTTAATATAATATATTTAATATATTTAAGGTCATTAATTATTTTCTGTTATTCGATAAATCACATTTTTCAATGATGTTTCAAGTAAACCTTATTTCGCAAACTTTGTTGAAAACTTTCACGTTATCGCTGCGTTCAGTTCCTCGTAATACATATGTGACAAACAAACTACAGTTTCCCAAGAGCTCACCTTGGTCTCCCCAATCACGCCCAAGCGAGTAGGTTAAACGACCTCCCGGAGTTCAAGCTTCTTCTACGCCTTTTCTTTGCAAGTTTTCCCCCACCTCGGATCTGCTCAAACACACCTACATATCTGTTAATTTCCGACCCGCCGCGGGCCAAAGAAAACTTTCCAGCGATAGAGAACGGAATATCGCAAACACATTCGACACACATCCTTTGAGCCGGACTGAATGTACGGAAGTGTTTGCACAGTCGCACGATTTAAAATGGCGAAATGATAATCTTTTGGGATCCCCGTTCTCTCTGTCGGTGGAACTGTCGCGTTATCAAGCACTGATTGACTAGGGTAGGTATACATTTGTATGAATTGCTACTTTTATAAATTATCAAAATATTGGTATTAATAATATACGAATAGATATTTGTATGAATTGCTATTTTTATCAAATATTCTCTTTCTAAACGCTGGAATCGTAGGAAAATTTATACGACCAATCAACGAGTTTTTGTACAGCAGAAACAGAAGAGTAGTAATTGCAATAACAAAAAAAAAAGAGTAGTAAAGTAGTAGCAAAGAGTAGTAAAGGGCAGTAATGTAGTAGCAAAGAGTAGTAAAGAGCCGTAAAATAGCAGCAAAGAGTAATAAAGGGCAGTTGAGAGTACTGAACAGTAGTTGATTGAAGTAAAGAGTAGTCGAGAGCGGTAAAGAATAGTCAAGAGCGAGTAGTACCTGAAAAGTAACGAAACAATAGTAAGTCCCCAAGTCTATACGCATAAATCGTTACTAAAATCTTATCAACGTATAGCTTGTAAACTATTCATTCGCGGTATATGGCCCCCTTTCAACTTTTTCTTTTCTCGACGAACAGAACATATTGATATGAAAACGAAAAAGATTAACATTAATTTTCAATGTTATAACCAATTTTTGTTTTCATCCACTGAAGTCATGACCATTCATTTTTTTGCACGCTGTACATCAGGGCAACGGACCGAACGTATGTATTTAAAGAATTCACTAGCGGACAGATGCAATAAAGATAGAAGAAAAATCGCGGGACAATAGTTTAAGAGGAAATAGCCCGTGAACATTTAATTGGATGAATGTCGAATCAGACCGATGGAACGTCAGAGGGGTGGGGTGAACGGCGAAGTAGGAGTGGGATTCGAGCGTCGAGCCACAAATAAAACTTATCAACAAGTCGGCGTCGTTGCGTCTGGGGCCACCAGCGAACGGTACAACGAGGATTTGATTGGATAGGTCGCTCGATTGCATATTGCATCGGACGAATATCGAAATCCCTTGCGCTCAATTAAAACCGCGACAGGGTCCGGCCGGAATATCGAATTCACGGAGTTTAAATCGGGCGAACAGAAAGAGGGAACCGGACGCCGGAAAAAAAAGAGAGAAATTGAACGATCCTGGGAGAGCGCCGCCGCAGTTTTCGATGATGGAAAAAAGTCTGATACCATACGGATCGCGGCTCTCCCCGTGTCAATCTGTCTGTTGATCCTTGATTGTTGCGCCAACCGTAAAGTTTTGCTGATCCATTACCGCGTCGAATTTCAGTTAACTTACGGTAGATTTGCAGTATTATTGGGTGTTACTGAACTAAATGTATGGTTATTTTTTAAAAATCAGTTTTCGTAAGAACATAAATTCAAAGTAAAGATTTTTTCGTGCTAATGTCTACTTTGTCCCACGTTTTCGAAAGCTTCGTCGAACACTTCGGCTTATGATTACTACCTTAGGCCGACGATTGTTTCTACGAGAGCCGATACGGCGACTCGGGTAGCTCGAAGAAATGAATTCCCTCGATTTGGAAATACAGATTTGATTTGATTTGATTCTTACGAAAAAGATTTGTTTGAGTATCATAGAAAATGAACTTTGGTTCTATTTTCTTTTTATTATGATCCTTATTTCACAGTGTCTAAGAAACAATCAACAAATAGTTTAATCCTTCGTCTGTACCTATTGTTTTTATGTTACAGGCTTCAAAAAGTCTAGAAACATTCAGGGATACTTGCCTTTACTAGATGATCAAATAGGTTTTACAGTTGAATATTATAAAGTTTTTCGTAATAACAATCCCTTCGTGTCAGAGACATTTGAGTGTGAAATTTCGTTTGTGCCATAAAAGATCCGGGGGCATCATGGAGGGTTAATTTACTCATATTTTGTTGATCATTTATATTCTTTGAGGAAACAATCTTAACTGTTGGAAATATCAATTTTTACAGGTAAAGAATCACATACCTCAGTGATAAAAAAGAGATTATCATCCACCAGTGCTTAAATATAACACTTGATTCTTTATCTATAGTTCACCATAGGTTAATATTTATAAATATTTTCAGTGATATAGTATCATTTATACTTTTATATCAGTTTGATGTGAATTGATTGTTAAAAGATAGTGAGATAGATGAATTGCAGATCAGACCTGGGCAACTTTTATTTGAAATGAAAATAAGAAATTACTACATACTTGACATAATTTATTTCGGAACTTTATTTTCAATACTGTTTTTTTGAAAATAAAAATATCATCGATTCATTTGAAACAATAGCAATTTCAAATAATGAATTATTTTGTTATTATTGTATTTCAAATTTGGCAAAAGAAATAATGCTCTAAATAATAAGCAACACAAAGACTTTATTTTAAGAAATCTTTACAGCAATTTACTTTAAGCAGAATCCGCTCTTCAAAAAGCTCATCCGTGAAAGATTTTTGCTTGGGCCCATCTCATATTGTCACGAAATAAAATAATCGTTCTCTGGTATGGCAGATGGAAGAGGGGCTTAAAGGGGTGTTACTCTTCAGAAAAATGTCAATAAACCAACCTCAGACATAGTTACCTGATATAATTTCGAAGAACAATTTTACAATCATTTCTAAGAATTATTTTAATTGATTAGAAAATAAAATAACATGTTATTTGAAATAATATTCCATGAAATAATATCATTTCAGAGGTGCCCAGTTTTGATGCATGCAGACAATACCGCGCCATGGTCATTATTTATGAAAAGTAGAAGTAGGTAGTGAGTATATGAAGAGCAGCGTGTGCGCGACAATGGTTGGAAATTGATTTTTTTCGTAAAAGAAGTCGTTTAACAAAAATAACAATTTACATTTAAAATAATGAGACATCTATAAGTACTCTTATATTAATTATTTGAAGGTCAGTTGTCAGTTATCATTAAGAAAAATCAAGCCATTTTTATATCAATATTCATTTATAGTGTCATTGATACTTATTTGAAATTGTTCCTCTTAGAATTTACTTCTATTCTTGATTCTTAATTAAATAAATTCACTTGAATTAAACTATTCCTACCTCGTGGGTTATAATAATTCCTTATATATGCACAATTTTCGTGGGGGAGCTTTAGGGAATTTTTCCCTTTTCGGTAGACGCCTCAGCTAAGCGAAGCTGAAGGTAAAGCAGAAGTTTTAACATAAGACTTTGCATGGCACTCGTAGACTTCCGGAAGAATCTAAAATTTGAGAGACAAAGTGGAAGCTGCAATTTTCATTCCCAGTGGAGCGCTTGGTAAATTTTTATTCGATGAATATACGATTTTCCTCCTCAGAAAAGTTCACGAAGTTCCAAGGAAATTTAATGGAGACTATAGTTATATTTATTTTAAAAATTACGCTTAAATTCTACGGCTCCTTAGGTATCAATCCAAAGAATTTCTAACGACTAATTACAAAATAGCACTTTAATATCATTATTAATTTACTGATACTATTATCACTATCCTTATTCTATTGCTTATCGATTGTTTCATTCTGTCTTCACGTATCAATTATACTGTATAGTATAAAATAATAGAAGTGTTGAATAGAAAGCAAATACTATAATTTTTCATTGTCTACATAGTATACAGGGTGCGTCATCTAAAATATCTCCGTTGTTTTTAATAATACGAAAAAATGTGTAAAGAAGAAAATGTTTATTCCTGCAGAGCAGTTATTGCGATAAAGATGTTTTTTTCCTCCAATTGATTCTATCGTGTTGTCATAACTTACTTATGTAGTACAATATATTTAAATTCGATTTGCCTGAGTCATTATGTCGCGAACCCTATATACATGTAGATTGAAAAATCATCTCTGTAACAGAAGGTTTACACGGCTCATTTAGGAAACAGGTTGTCCAGTAAATCGTAAGTCCAAAAGAAAGTGTTTAATAGAATGGGGGTTTATAATCACGGTCAAGACTAATTTGGGATGCGTGAAACAGCGTGACACTTATTTTAATTTTTTTTAAACATTCTTTTCACACTTTCAGTATTTATTTACTATTGTCTAAATAATCACTCATACTTTTTAAATATTTCTTTTATATTCTATGAACATTTATAAGTTCTATGAATATATATAAGTTTTGAAAAACATATTTAACTAATATTTTTGTGCTACTAGGGACCATGCACATTCAAGCACTAAAACAGTGGAACCATTTTTCATACCACTATGCTTCATAGAATTATAGGGAACGGCATAGGACTCTTTAGAGGTAATTGAAAGATGGCACAACAAAATACTATGAGAAATCTTGAACGCAGACTTGTGTATACCGAATATACAGATCAATAAAACAAACGGAATATTACCGGTTAGAGAATAAATATCACGCATTAGCAAACGTTGTCACAAAAGACTTGGCAAGCCACATTGTTTGATCCACATTATGCACCACTTATCTCTATTGATTAAACTGACTCTACCTTTCTTGATTACCGAATAATATCTGTGGCTGTAAAGAAAAACGTCGCATGTCACAATTCCAACAAATTTGAGTTTATGCATTAATCGAGCTGTAAAATACAGGATTTATTTATTTCTCAGAAAAAACTGCATGAAAACAAGTTTGATATGCTCAAAAAAATGATACAATTCAACTGAAGTCCAATATTCAATTCATAGGCATTAAAATTTTGAGAATACTACGATATCTCGTATCTTTCTCGTGTGATCGCTTTTTATTTTTCATTTCAATTAATCTGCTTATACAGTAACAGATTTCGTATAAAATAAAACGAAGAAAATTATATTCCATATTTTCATTGTACCAAAAATAACACATCATTATATATGAGTGATACATAAATATGTAACTTGTAATTTACAAAAAACATTTATATTGTAAAAAGACAAAAGATATATTGCTAATAAGAAGCATTGGTGTTTGGAACATCAAAAGACAATATCTCAAAAGTGAAAATATATGACACACGGCGTTTTTTCTTATAACCACAGACATGTAGGTGTGCATCGCTTTGTGAGACATCAGATGTAGTTCACATTGAGTGCCACATTGCCACATAACACATATCAAAGTTAGTGCTTAATATCTTGTCTTGATAGATTGCAGACGAAGGAAGTGAAAAAAGAAAACTTTTCAGCCAACCCAATATTAATGCAACCAGAAACAGGATATCCACGCTCGATTGAAAATCTTCCCCCCCTCCCCCAAGCCAATAGCTCCGATAATCGGATAAAGACGCAGCGCAAACGCCTTTTGTTTCTCTGTCGAGCGTTGTATCCGTGATCGGTGACCTTCGTTCTGCTCGTTTCCCTTTACAAAGGACAAGAACGTCACTGGATGGGCTCTGTGGGGCGGATACGATTACCGGCCACGATTGAAATCTGCGCTCGGATGAAGCGGGCGCGACGTAAATCCGCCTTGTTCCACGGAGAAATGCACAGGAAGCCGTGAACGAGCTTGGGTGGAGTTCGGGGGCAGGCTGAGAACGGCATTTGTGACGGACGAACGCATACCCTGCGTCGAAACGACATGCGGGTGATCCGAAGCGTGCAGCCAATACGGCGCCCGTGTTTCAACAGCGAACGATTCAACGCGGCAAGGTCCCTGGGAAACGAGCTATGTGCCCCGGGAACAGAAGCGGTCGCGGCATCGTGACGTTAATGCACGCAGCTCTACACCGTTGTTGTCGCATTACATCCCGTCAGGTGGGTAATTTTGTTCTGGTCCGACCACGGTATGTGTGTGTTCTCGATTCTTCGTTGTAGACAGATTCTGTTCGTTCCTGAACTACTGTGCTACTGTTCGTTGATGAATTAATATACTCGGTACGGATGGGAAGTGTGATTCCAAACATGGACGTATCTCGCGGCCACCTTAGGAACTACAGTGCCCAGGTCTTTTCAATCAAATCCCCGCTTTTGAGGCATTGTGTAAGGGATTCAGACGTTTTGTATAGCTACACGTAGATTTATCCTATATCAGTGACATCTAAAGGAACAGGTTGGTACTAGTCGTTTACGGTTTCAAATTTACTAAGAACAAGTATTTGTACATAAAAGATTTACCTAGGCGACAAATCCCACTGTCGGATGGGAGCTATATTTCCCCGGTGAAAAGTGTGACGAGAAAACATTTTGTATTAGTTTAAATGTCCTTTGGAATTTTTGAGAATTTGTCTAAAAGAATAGTATTGATTGCTCTTTCCAGCCCAATTGCATGTTTTGTATGTTGTAAGCCTGATTACTCTCAGATGTACCCACACTTCAAGTGGCCTTAATTGTCTACCTAGATCTCCAATCTAATTGTTGAAACTCTTCTAATCTGGCCTAACATGAGAATCCTGACTGACGTCTTTAGAGACAGGGCAGTGAGTTTAGAATCTCTATAACGTTTTCTTTGATGCTGAACTGATTCTGTATTCATTCTAAACTGTATAGTGGCTGAACTGCAAAAAAAGACCGGTGACCTTCGAAAAATACGAAGAAAGTGACTATAGTAGAAATTTTTACTTTTACGGTATTCCTCTTTCGAAATCATTCGAACTATGCTTTAAATATTTTTCATATCAGTAAACGGAAGGGAAATATTTAAGTAGTCTCCTTTGACTGGGACACCCTCGATACATGTATAATTTCTATATATGTATAAGTGTTAACCTCTTTTTTGAAGCTCCCTGTATCCCCAACTCCCAAAGTGCCCCTAACACCCACAAGCCAACGCTGCGCGATGTACGTGATTGCTTGTCTACAATTACGTCAGGTAATCCGGCCCCCCTTGTTATTTAATCGGCTATCCCTGTTACTACACGTAAAATGCAAGACAGACGGATTATCGAGCCGGTCCGTGTAACCGTGCCGGCACGAATAATCAAATAAAACGTCAGGTAATCGGACAATCGAAGATAACGCGCGGACCGATCGAACAGCGCCCGATATCGGAACATTAATTTCGCAATATTCGTTCGGGCTGGTTGCTACGCCAAATAACGCACCCCCGTTCCTCCGTGCTGACGATCGTTTCCGGTGGAACGACTTGGACATTATTGGTGCTCGTTCTGCGAGTTGGGCAATTCGAAACATCGTGGACACGTTTCGACCAGACATTAAATGGCAATATTGACATTGATAATGTGCCTCAAGTTTTATAAACGTTTCTAAAACCTGTTATTAAAAGGAATCCTGCAATACCATTTTTGGGCTGACAATTAAGTGGAAACGTTTTTAACCACTTCACTGGTAATAATATCTGCTTTTAGATCAGTGGGCTGATTTCGTTGATAAATAACAGACTAAATCGACTCATTTGCATATCCTGAACGACTTTGTCATCTATAGTATATGCAGACTATGGTTGACAATCAATTTCATACCGTCATCAATCCAATCAGGACAAAGAAAATTTGCATCACAGAAATGTTTACACTGATTGTAAGTTTACTAATCTTAAAGAAATAACTAAGAATGAACTCCACGGAGGCACGAAATTCTATTAAATTAATGTTCTATCCATGGTGGTAGCCAGGGGAGCAGGGAGACACTTGTCCTCCTCGTCCTTGGAGGGAAAGAAGTAACCTTTGTCCTATCCTAGAGTAGCAAAAATTGAATTTTGACCCCCCCCCCCCCTAGGAAGAGAAAAATAATATTATGAAATGTACTTTAACACGTTCATTACCAGCCTCACTTTTGTGACGCTCCGATTTACATGTCAGCATACTTTCTTAGACAAAAGTGGAATGGGTTCTGCATTATTTCTGCTATATATTTTGTGTCAGTCATTATCTCTGTTTTGTGTATTTTTAATTTCTGATCAAAAAGATAAGAATATTCCATTGAATAGAATGCTGCAAAATCTAGCGTAGTCTGTGACGAATAGTTTCGAAATAATGTGCTGGTAGCGAACGTATTAAGATAAATTTTATCACCCTCCTCCGCTGACTGATAACTTGGGTACATTCATGGTCCTACCATAAATTTTTCTGAAATTAAATCTACGTCCTGTCATCAATTTGTTCAGATTAAATCAACGTCCTATTATACCCAAGTCACTGGTGACTTCTGCAGTCGACATGACATTAAATATCACCGATCAAGTGAACAATAATCAAGAACACGGATACAAGTTTGCTCGCAAAAAAACTTGCAGAACTGATACCAGAAAGTACACGTAGCAAAAATCACCCGATGGCCCCGAAAGTGAACCACACTGAAGGCTTTACCGGCAAACAGATCGAATCTGGTCCTGCTCCTCTCACTGTCCTCGAAGCCTTCAAGGTCGTCCTCGTAATCATCGTAATTCTCCACGTGATCCCTCTTCTCTTTCTCGCTGACGTTCCTGGGCAGCATGTTGCCGGGCGTTCTTTGAGCGGCCTGTCTCACTCTGGCCTGGTTATTGCTACTGAAGAGGACCGCCGGGGGCGGTGGTGTCGACAGCTGCGATCCCTGAAGTCGCCTCTGTAGGTATCTGGCCAGGATCGCCTGCACTGCGTCTGTCTCAGCGCCGTCTGGAAGACAGAAATTATGTTTTGCTCTCGATAATCAGGCCAATACTGTTTTTGTTTTGTTTTGTGGATCATTAGCTTACACCCAACTCTCTCTTATTCAGGCCAATACTTTTTTTTTGTTTTGGGGATCATAGTCTTTCACCCAACTCCCTCGACCCCTATCTCTCGCGCGCGCGTGCACGCGTATGCTCTTTATCTCTCTGTCCCACTTAATTCACCGCCATTCTGGTTTAATTCCGTGCGCAAATTGGCATGTATCTAGCGCTCCACGGCCCGGTCGTACATTTGTATGCATGAAATTTTTGTACGCCTCGCAAAGTGCTCCTGAGAGGCCCACCATCCGAGCAGCATGCCTTGGGAGCTCCCCTCTATCTTGGCCCCGTTCCTTTTGTACATTCTGCGAAAATTTTTGAGTGAGTTCAGGAGGTGTAGTCCATCGCTTGGGAAATATGTGTGTCTTTCTTCTTCGTTGGTAGGACGTCCTCGGTGAATATATGAGATGATCTTCAGGTATGATCCTCGTAGAGAGTCTCTCTAATGGTCTTTGAATAAGAGAGGAGGTAAGATGGTTTATGATATGATCTGTTCGGGTTAGCTTGGATTCTTCAGGTTTGATAGATTTGTTCGTCTAATACAATGTTCCTTTTTAGTTCTGTTTTATTGTTTTTGTTGCTCTTATCCTCACTGTGTATGTGTCATGAGATTTATTCCAAATTCAACAAGTTCGGTAATAACATTTAGTTCGTTTTCGCTTGATCTGCGCTTCAACGCGAGAAGCTTTCAAGCTGATGTGCAAACCGATTTTCTTAAAGTTCGGGGAAAACAATATGTTCAAATACGGTTCAAGTATCTTAGTTTGTAAAATGAATATCCTATTATAGGATAATATAGAGGTAACTTTTATAAACACCCAGACCTAACACGCCAGTTTGTGGCATAGAGGCATTGACAGCAAGAGAAAATATTTTGTCATGTTGTACAAGGTAATTGAAAGAAAATGTTAACACTTATACAAAAATTTGTACATGTACATATTCTCTTTTCTTTTCTTTGCAAATTTGATTGCAACAGTACTGAGAGAAATGTACCTCAAGACTTTGGAGAGCATCTGGATTAGATTCCAGAAATGTGTTGATACATTTGTTGATATAATATAGGTGTTATGTTATCAGTTCTGTTTTTCTAAAAAAGTTCCTTTTATGTAAGTGTTAACACTTTTTTGTGAAGCATCCTGTACTATAAAAAAGTAATCCTAAAACTAGCTGAAGTATATCTTAGATAACTTGCCTATACTGTTATCAATATCATTAACTACCATTTTGAACTTCAGCTCTCATTATCCTAGACTCTTACCGATTTACCAACACGTAACAGATCCTCGGGATCACGCAGGACTTGGAATCGTCGAGAACGACATTTATTTTATAAAAAATTACATGAATGGACGTCGTATTGTAAATGACTTACAAGGTCTTTAAAGACTGACAGAAATCGTGATAATATATTTTGGTTACAGGAGATTGTACTGCAAAGTTAAAACCGATCGAGAGAGCATATATGGAGAATGTCACTGCATTTGCTCGTAACGGGGAAATGATATGCATTCGAGGTCCTTGACCGGGCAGAACACTTCATTAGAGAGTCCTGCTCGTGCGGGTATGCGTTTGATTTTGAAGGGTGTTCTCGAATCGTCAACGTCACATAATCGTGATGCGTGCAGATTAAAGGATGCACGAGCTACTCCATATTCGTTTCAACGAGATTCGATACAAAAGCAGCACTTGGTAGTCTTATCTAATTTGTACTATATGTATGTATAGGTGTACCTACCACATAGTAATGTCTTACTTCTTGTTAAATCAAAATATCTTTTCACGAACATAACAAAAACATATGAAGCTGTTATAATGAAGATTTGGATGTTAATTGAAAAGACAGATATATATTGTTTTGTTATGTTCTTAAATAATGAAATTACAAGTTAATACTTTTGCTTAATAGGATAGGAATTAAAAATAATATTGTTGACTCGTATTTTAGACATTCTTTTATAAATAATTAATTAGGACATTCAATTTTGGTAAAAGCATACGTCCTTCGTTATTATTAATAAAATATTAACACGAAGGATTAACTGACAGAATTTATTCTTTTAAAATTCTATTGCTTTTCATTTCTTTCCGTCTAACTTTCCAATAAAACGAAACTCTTTTTAGTAAACCTGACGTCAAAACTGACACGAAATTTCACGTTCTGTTCGAAACAACAAACCGCATCACCGGTTGTGCATTGTACCGGGCGAGTTTAATTTGCATGTGTTTGAATATTTATTTTCATATTTGTCGAAATAAAAAAAAACCGTCGCCGTGCCAACGAATTAATTGTACCGGAACTATGACCGAACGATTAAAATTACGAGCACCATTTATTTGATTTTTACGTCATTCTCGTTCCACTAACTTTCTGTCACTCTTTTGCAAGTTGGATACGGAAAACGTCGTAGATTATGGAAACAACTGAGAATGACGGAAGTGAATTGTGTGAAAATTGCACAACCTAAGAGAAACTTTTAATTAAATGCGTTTCTAAAGTCTGTAAAGCAGAAGTAGACAATCCTTACAGGGTGTAACAGTCACGATCATTATGTATTTACTTATTTTCGGAATTATATTTATGAATTTAACATTTATGATATGTCCAAGTCGTTATAATCGTATCAAAGGAATAAAAAAAAAATATAGGACTCTATTTCGAATAATTAATCCCTTTGTACTAAATAACTTTTTGACGAATATATTCTTGATAACCTCAATCTCTCGTGATATACTCCACTGTTTCCAGTTAAATGAAACACTGTATGTTCTACGTATGCGTTTTGTCCATTTGGTAAAAAACCTTTTTTCAAGTAAGTCACGTAAAATGGCTATTTCAAAATGTTTTATTATATTTTGAACAAACATCAGCATTTAAGGATTAACACTATGTAGAAATAACTATTTTATATTGCTAGTATACAATACGATACAACTATGACGCCTATAAATGTCGGCGAATAAATGGTACTGAACAAAATAATATTATATTTGGTTAAAACACATCCAGTAATTTAGTCGAATGGCGAGTAATTTAGTAACTTACCGTGTGTGGACACTAAAATTTAGTCGATTGGTTTAGAGGCAAAATTTAGTCGAGCAGATCCATTTCATTGGATTTTTACTGGTCGCGCAGGGTTCGCCCACCATTCACTAGTTACCATAATAACCAATTGAACATATTCGGACGCATTTTTGTAATCGAGTTCATTAGTATATAGTATCCAAAATGACTACGCGTTGGAACGAAGAAGTTACATTTCGATTCGTTTTGCGAATATGTAAAACATACATTATTGTGGAATATAAAAAGAAATTTATATAAATACAGTGCAGCAAAACAAGCTGCATACGAAAATTTAGCTGAAATTATTAATATACCAGGTTTTACAGGAGAAAGAAATAAAGTTAGAAATAAAAAATATTACTTCCACCTATTCCCAAGAATTAAAAAAAATCTGCATCCTTCTATAATCCATTAATCCATTTTCTGACCCTTGTACATTTATGATTTGGTTTGTTAATTTCTTCTTCAATTGTCTTTAATAAAATTGGTACAATACCTTCAATAACATTGTTCAGTTATCTGTCCACCTCTCGTGATTTCAAAAACCCGACTGTACTATCCGGACACTTTTCTATGCGCGAAATCGTTTACTGGTTAGTAGCTACTCTCCACTCGACTAAATTACTAGACGTGTCTAAAAAAGTCTTTAGGTGCATCGGTAAGTAGTGCACTATTAAGTTTGTGCAATTTCGTATCTATTTTGAAATAATTCTAAACCCTGTGCTACTTTAACAGTATTCGTTATTTGTATCCATTATTCTCCGTCATTTTAACTGAACGAAGGATCAAAAAGGTATTCCTAATTAAGCTGTATTTCCAGTATATTAGAAACAGAGTGGATTATTTATTAGTATAGCTAACGTTTCATTTAGAAAATAATCAACTGTCAATAATTCTTGGTCGACATTGTATTATACCTTCAAAACGAAGTACTTCAAAATCAACCGAAACATCGACAAATCGTTAAAAATTATCGATCTTCCAATAACCTCCTATCCACGTCAAATGAAATTCACATCAGAAAAAATGCAAAACAATCGTCCAGTGGAAAAGAAATTAATCGTTTCACGTTTTTTAATTATGTATTCGTGAGTTTTATCGGTGTACAATGGAAAAATTTTCGTAAAAATTATCGCGCCTCTTCCACAAGAACTTGGTATTATGCAAACGTCCGGATACACGACTGTGGAAGAGGATTTAATTTTCTTTCTGATCTGCTGCTGCCTTATTTGGATCCTAACGTGGGACATTATTCTGAGCTCGACGGGCATTCCGTGGTCGTTTTCGAACCACGAGACGATGAGCTCGAAATCCGAAGAATTCTCTACGAGTCAACCGAGGCGGCGGAAACCCCGATGGGACCGCCACCAGCTCGAAGGAAATCAATTTTTGGCAAGGACAGACGTTGAGAACGAGTGTAATTACGCCGATTTTGTCCTGTAAGCCCGTTCGCACGCGCGGCTACCTCGTAATTGAATTTAATTGATTGTATCGGTTCGATTGACCGACTTCCGCGTCCGCGCCGATTTCACGAATTTTCGTTCGACAACGTCAGCTCTGGGATTCGTTACTCTTGCGAGTGTATAGCAAAAGTCATGACATACAGGTCGAATTATGGAGCAAAGTAAATCATCAAAGATGATTTGAATTGTTATGTTTGTAAATTTTTCATTCGCTCTTTATGCATATTCACAAATTTTTTAAGTTTATTTATCTACCAATTGCTAGTTAATATATGTGTTTAATAGATCCAACAGCCATGGAATTATTACTAAACAGTTCATTCACAGTAGCAAATTACAATCTTGAAATATAGTAAGAGTTCTAATGGAGTAACGTAACAATATCATTTTTAACCGTGATCTAAGTAGAAGTAATAGACTTTTTACTTATAGCACTGAAATTTAGGTCTACCGGTGTAAATAACCGGTCTAATAAAGGCTACCGGTCAGTAAAATGTTGATTTGATCATTAATTTTTGTTTCTTGCCATTTCTTTTAAGATTGAGATTTAAGACTTGCGTTCAATGGAATATGTGTATTTTTTTTCTCTCATTCTTCTACGTCATATTTAGTACCAAAGATTATTATCAACGACAATATTTAGTTATACTACACCTGTCAATAGATTTGTTTCTTTCCGGAATTGAAATAGTAGATGTATTTCTTTATGGTTCGAGAAGTTCGTCTTTATTTTTCGAAAGTAACCGAGAATTGGTTATTTTCTTGTGTCAAATTTATTCTTTTGTTGTTAGGTTGAGTGGTATTAGTATATATTATTTTCGTGTTATGAATGAATTTTCAGTTGCTAGCAAATAATAAGCGGGAAAACTATATAAATAAAATATAATGTTCGATTCTCGATTTTGTTGCTTTTATGTCGTTAACCCATATAAAATGGGTATTAATAGGGTATTAATATAGTATTAACCGACCGGTACGAAACTGTACCTGCTTACAAATAGTTCTGTTTTTATGGTGCTAATTGTAAGTGTCAGTAGTTGTACAATAGTTATTTGAGAATCGATTGGAAAACACGAAGTCGGAGCCAATGGGTTAAGAGCACTAGGAAATGTATAAGCGATCAGAATTATGGTTTTCAAAGTCTTTTCCTGTACCTACTAAAATCATGGCATTTAGTAATATGATTTCAAATATACTTTAGTATTTAAAATTTCAAGAGATTTCTTTAGAAATTCGTTTCCAGAGTTAACCAATTTCAAGGGAGCATTCATAATGCATCAGCAACCAATACAGAAATAAATGTACCGATACCTTCCGGAAATATCGAAGATCTATCGGAATTTTCTCAAAGAAATTCAACGGATTCCAAGTATTCCCAAAGTTTCGGTAGAAACTTGAAGAACCCCGGTGTTTCTGTGACGATGCAAGAAAGTACGATTGCAGAAAAAATTGAAAACGAATCATCCACGAAGAACCTCATAAACGAAGGGTCAGATGGTAATATGGAGACCAGTCAGTTCATTAATTTAAAACATGCACTGGATCAAGTAAAATTCAACGCCATCGATACCAACAACCTAAACCATATTACTGAAATTGTACGATTTAATGCAGAAGATGCATCGGAAGAAATTAAATGCAACGACTGCGTTATAGAAGCAAGCAGCGTCGAACGACCAAGTCACGAAGAGACGAGTTTCAATAGAGAAGCTATCTCTCGTGAAAGCTCTGTGCTTTCGTGGAACGATATGGATCAATTGCACAGAAAATTTATCAACGAGCAGGTCGTATCGGAGGGAATCTGGAGCAAGTCGAGCAATGAATATGAAAAATATGCGGAGAACGCGAACGATCGTAAAAACCGGGTTGACATAATCTCCAAAGCGGACCAGGACTCTGTCCAGCATAACTTGGAGTTGCATTTCGAAATTGGGCGAAGTAGTAATTCTAATGAGAACTTCCTGGAGAAACATTCGATGGGCAGGAAAATGAATATTGTAGAACTTTCGAAAACGGAGACAACTCGAATCCTGTTGAATAATATTTCTTCAGTTTACAAGGAAATTATTAAGTTTAAAATGGTATCAATACGATCGTCGAACGAAAAAATCATTGCTTCGGAATCATCTGGTTCGAGGGATGGTTGTTTCGAAAAAGAATTTACAGAGGAAGCGAGGGAAGAAAATTACGAAACGACTTTGTACGATGAAGACAGTTCCAAGATGGCGGCCGATGGTTGCAGGGAACGTTTACGTCCTATCCAGCGAGTCGCTGATACATGCCCGCAGAAGGACGGCGATTATCCCGACGTACAGTTTGGAATGTGCCCAGAAAAAGGAGCGAATCCCGCAGAAGAAAATTCTATAATGCAGTCAAGTATGAACGCGATGCAATCCCGCGAGGATGAGAAAGAAAAGAGGCACGATCTTGGACCATTTCCAGTCGCGGATTCCTTGAAAAATGATTGCAACGTTCAATCCACGATATCCTTGGTTCAATCGTAAGTCAATTAAACAAGAGACGCGATGAAGTTTATTTGGCATGTGATATTGTCTCTATAAGGTGCAAGAATAAAACTGTAGTGGAATTTTACTTAACCCTTTAACTCTCAGTATTGTAACGGTGCAATACTCATTTTCAACATGTCATTTACTACTTGTCAGGAAGGGAAGGATCCGTGGTTTCACTGATGTGAAATAGGTCTCAACGTTTTCGATTGAGAAATTCAAGTATTCCTTCCAAAAATAAATCTAAAAAAATAACAAGCAACAAGAATCTGGGTTTTAAAGGGTTAAATTGTACGCCCCGACAAAAGTAGCTTGGCGGATTAATACTTACTCGCGGAACGAAATTTATGTAGTTATCAAACTATTCTTATAAAGTTACTCATTGTTTTAATAAATAGAAATTAATTTCTTTAAATACTTTTAATATAAACATACAGTTTTACTCTATCACGGTTTCAACTACGGTTACTCTGACATAAGTAATTTTATTAGTCTTGGAATCGAACTCTGTGTTTCGTGTGTATGTACATACTAGTCTTACAAGAGAACATCCCCACAGCATACATTTTCCTTCGTTCAAAGTGGCATTACGTTGAAGAGAATTAATGAATTTTTGGTTTTGTTGCAAAACGGTTTGAAGGGGTGAAACAATCCATCAAAGTTCGCAGCTGGATGTAACACGTTCCACGATTACGTGTAAACTATTCGTCGAATCGAAAAATGTTTGAAACGAAAGTTGCTCAGTTTTTAACCTAGAATTATATTTCTGGGTCTAAAAGAACTTCTCTCCACAAATTTTGTAATTGCTTTTAATTTATTGGAATATCATTATAATAATGTCACTATGAAATTATAGTAGCTTTAATGTCGTGTGAACAATAGTTTACTATAACAACATTGTTGTAATAATTTTTTTATAATTTGTGTCTTGATATTGCTTCATTTCTTTGAAACTTGTTCGTATTCAAAGTACATCCGCTAATACATGTAAAATTTGCGCCAGACTAACATAATATTTTTGTACAATTTGTACTTTTATGATCAACCCATGAGTACTTTATCGATCGGATACTTTCGATGTGAATGGTATACAAAGTTCAGCCGCCGAATTGTGTATATTTCTCGAGTTACACGCTTGAACGACAACATAGAATGATAGAAAGCTCACAATTGTTAATCGAATTGTGTATGTTATTTAACGCTTTCTAATCTCAATGTTGAACGTAGGAATTTTCGTAACGTGTACTGTTCAATTTCGAAGAATACACGTTAATCGTTAAATCGACTTTTGACATTCACGTATTTAGAAAGTTACATTTGTAATAGGGCAACCGTGAGTAGTGGTAAGGAGGAAGAGGATTTGAATGCTATCATTCGACGCATGATAGTTACAGAGCTGAAGAACCATTGCAGAAAGGCACAGGCAACTTTAAAGAGAGCCCATTCCGATACAGACAGTGTGATGCCCAAAAAGAAAAACAACGATGGGAGCAGGTACCGTAATGCTTTACAAACTACAATATAAAAAAGGTTTTCCAATTTTCTTGACAATTACAGGCGAAAATAAAAAGGACAATAAAGTTTATTTATTACAAGCTTCACGTTAACTTGTCACAAAGCAACATTTCTCATAATCTATTAGACGTGCGCATAATATACTTGAAACTTTGAACAAAATATAATATTTCAAGTAATAAAGTATTTGGTTTAGTGTGGAATTCATTAGGAGTACGAATTTCATAAGATTTCCCCTGAAAATCAATAGTTGGTTATTATTTAATTCATGAACAACTTATTAATTTCAGTAAATACTGTTAATTTTTCATATTCTCCGAGTGTTAAGAGAAAAGTCGAAGTGTCGATCAGCTGATCAACTGATACGTGTGTTTGTACTCACGCGACGCTTTTAGCGGTCGTTATGTTCACGGAGCAAACTATGTTCTATGTAGCTCCCTCTCTGTTCTATGAACTCTCTTTGTTTCGACACTCTTGTTATTATGTGTGTTTGTCACCTGTTCTCTGTACTCGACATTCTCGGTCTCGACGACCTCGTATTACCTCAGTTCAGGTAAATTAGTCGTACCGACCGTACTTATATCGATCTCGTTTACTTATCACATATCTCCTCCCCGTTAATTTCACAGAATCCATTCATCTCTAGTTTTCTCCCAATACACCAAGAGAAAATGAATTTTTATTCATTATAGCTTGATAGCAAAGCGTTTAAGCACTAGAACCGCTGACAATTAACGTGCACCTACTTCAACCAGGTCGACAAAAACGACAGTTTTACAAAACTACGTAGGTGTATGTGGTATTTTTTAATATCTTTATTTATATATTGTAATAACGGTTGTGAAAAATCCCGTGAAATGTAGTTTCCGCTTTTACAAAAATTTGCGAACAAATTACACAATTTTGACTGCTTTGGTAATTCTAGTGTTAAAGTCAAACTTCGTGTAACATTTTTCCTTACTCTCACCTATGAGTTCTCTTTCCGCGTTCTGCTAGGAAAAACTAGACACACTTTGTGTATCGACGGAAGTATGGCAAAATCATATATTATTTTTAGGCAATCATAGAAGTCCGATTCGTATCCCTAGATACACATTCTTGCCGAAATTTAATCTTAATGCTCATTGAAGATCCTAAACACTGGCTCGACTCAAATTCCATTTCCATTGGTTTTACTTTAACAATAAGTATGTACTCCTAGAATGTGATATTCTGTTTTACAACCTCGCCATATCACTTGTAACGCGTACGCAACGATCTTCCTACAATTTTCACCATTAATTTGCAATACACAAGCGCATCGTTTCCAGCATACCCAGATAGCACCGTACATCCCAAGGACGTCCATTTCGTGTCCAGTTTATATCTGAATGTCCTACGTCCATTCTGGACATCCCTAGGACGTTCGTAAGACTTAAATTTCGGATGTTCTACGAACGTCCGTCCCAAAACTCCTACGGATGTTCTAGAAACGTCTGTCCCAAAAATCCTACGGATGTTCTCAAGACTTAAATTTCGGATGTTTTACGAACGTCCGTCCCAAAAGTCCTACGGATGTTCTCGAGACTTAAATTTTAGATGGTTTCGTTTACTATTTTTGCCAATGTCATTCCGTGCAAGGTGATGGAACCCCATGAACAAGGTGTCAGTCTTTAAACAATCAATAGAGAAGTGTAACGACACTAGTGGTTTTGTGCGAAAACCTCAAGAAACTTGAAAAAACATGTTTTTTCTTAAACTGCCTCTAACCAACACCGAATCAGAGTTTTGATGTGAAAATAGAAATAAACACAATGTACTTGGACCGCAATTTTAAACAGTTGGGTAACGTTTCTTATACGTCTTTTAAAACATTACCATAGCTTTCTTAAAATCTCTTTAAACGTTCCCAAAACGTACAGGGAATGTTACTTTTACACATTCGGGAAACGTTCTAAGAATGTTGACACAGGACGTCCTCAGGACATTCCGCTTTGTGAGTAGGACCTTCCTAGGACGTTTAAAGATCTTAACGAGGACCTAACGGGGACATATGGACGTTTTCGGTACATTCTCCGAATGTACAGAACGTCCGGAACGTATGTCCATCGGGCGTACATAGGACGTTTTTGTGTTATTTGGGTAGACATATATGTATAGACGGAACATAAGCTACCACTTTGCGCGAGGGGACCGTAGGATTCGAGGGAAAAAAAGCAGCGGTCGTTAGAGGTACATCGGTTAGCTTCGGATGCATTCGGTTCGACTCGGTTCTTTATTAATGGCTGGTGAGCTATGTGCCATACTATTATTTAATGCTTTATACTATTTATCAATTTTTCTTAAATACATATATCTATACAAACTACATGACACACGGAATTTTTAACGTATAATAGGTATATTCTTTTCATCTCTCATAGCATACATGTATGTAACGTGATTGTATACTCGAATAGTACCGAAAAGGAACGAAGTTACCCGATCTACCACTATCAACCCCCTTACCGCAAATCTTATTCCCCCGCTCAGTTAATGCTCCGTCTATATATTGCTCTTCCGCGATTTGTTGGAGTTAGAAGGAAGCCTGCGCGACAAGATTGCAGAGAAACTCGATAGTGGATCCATAGAAATCGAATCGGACGATGCTACCACGAGACCAGAGTATTCGAGTAACCAAGACAAAGACTACTTGGAAGATAATATTAATACTGATAACGTTGTCACAAATGTCCCAAATAACACTGATACTTCAGCAAATTCTCCAGAACCCATGTGCACTATGGATTCCAATATATTGTTGGAAAGGAAAATTAATCCACCTTGGCTACCAATCGATCCAGCGTCAGAGGGACTGACCAGAACCGAGAAGTAAGTAGTTTGGCGAATTATTTAATCGGTGTTAGAGCTTGTAAATTCTTGCTCGCGACCTTCCTTGAGATACCCCGGGTACGATGGTCGCAAGTTTGATGTACCGTCTAGAACCGGGGAAGACCGTTTTCCATCCTTCGTCCTGGTTTCATTATTCAACGAATTCCAACGTGGCTTCCGTTAGCCGGGTCTCTGACAAATTTTGAATGTTTCATGCCTCATGTCTGTCCCGCACTAATATTAGACTGGAATTGAAAAACGACAAGCGACAGACTGCTTTTATCGCGGGAGGTTATACTTTTACAGATGGAAATTTATTTTCCAACAAGATTAGTTTGCTACGGAGTATATTAATCGAGCATATTTAATGTATTTTTTATATTATTGTCATAATCTTGGTTATCACAGTAATGCGACGAGCGGTAGGTATCAAATTAAGTACAGAGATTAAAAGAAAAGTAACAAAGACAGTATTTCTCATAGTGTATTGGACGTGGGCATAATTTACTTGAAATTTTGAATATGCAGTAATATTCCAAATAATGAATACCAAAAATACCCTAGCTATATTATTTTAGCAGATCATGAATAATTATTTCAGAGTGGTTCGTAGAACAATAAAATTTCAAAGAAAAATGTATCAGGTATATCAGGATAGTAATCTTCTACTTTTTTTAATTAGAAAATTATAGAATATTCAAGATTTACTAGGTACGTTTTTCAAAACTGTATTAAGAAGTATCACTCTTATATCATTTGTCACACTAATGCCTGGTTAAACCCACAATATAAGTGTGACTGCTAAAACGAATCGTATTTAATTCAGTTTTATCCAATTTCCCACAATTTTCAAAATCTGGACAAAACCATTGTAGTTCCATCAGGGGGTTGCAAGATAGTATCAGTATGTCTTGCGACCCCTGCATGAAGCAATGGATGCACAAGGACACACGGTTCACCTTCGATAACCTGAACAGTAAGAACAACAATTAATAAAATAATTTTCATATCGTCTAGATCCTGTAGCAAGTGTAGCTGCTACTTCGCAACATGACACATGTGCGCAATTCATCTAAATAGCAGTTCCAGGTTTTCCGCCTAAAGTATTTGCACTTTGTAGGTCCTTGGTCACGTGTAAACAGGAGTACGCGAGTAAATCCACGCAAACGGAGCACGTTTACGTAATTCGCGCGGTAAGAAGCTGTCCCCTCCGAAAGAGACGTCTCCCTATTCAGCTGCAGCTGGAACGTTTAGCGACATGTCCCGAAGCAGTACGCTCGAAGACCGTTTACGCAAGCCGTGATTTCTCCAAGTACATCATCCGCAAAGCTTCCGATAATCTGATCTACGAAAAGGGCAAAGCAAGCCGCAGTCCTAGCTACGTAGCCGCTTCGCAAAGATTTCGTTGGCGATACGTGACGGCTAACAAAGTCACCTGAAAAGATCGCTACGCTTAAATGAACTTAAATGATCCTGTGTATTCGGTTCTTTCCTGTTTCGTCATGGTAATTATCGAGTTATCAATTTCCTGGGAACTAAATGATCAATCACCATTTACATACTAATGCATGTGTTGTAATTCCATGTGGGCTTCCTATACGTGGATTAAGCCTCCATGATTTATTTTCATTCCCCGAAGTTTGATTTTTATCACAGTACTGTGGATTTTATGAGTTTGTGAAAACCAATAAAATAAAAAAATTGAGTAATTTTTAATGGAGCTTTTATTATATCGTTTAGCTGGCGAAACTGCAATGATGGATAAATCGATTTTTTTTTTCATTTTCGTTTTTCTGAATCAAGAATTTAGTAAAAAAATATTCGTAACTGATGTGTCACGTTATAAAACCAATTGGAGAACTTTCACGTAAACAATTGTAGAAAAGCTTTACTATTCCGCAAAATCATCTCCTAGTATTCCAAGCTTATTTACGTAAATAATAATACAAGAATGTAATCGAATCGAAAAGTGGTTCTCTCCATTTTCCTCTAAGAACAAGTGTCAAGAGAGTCGAATCTGAAATATACAGAGTGGCATACAAAGTATTGGCAAGGGTGGACAAATTCATCATTTAGATAAAGAGTTTCGAATGATGAATAAAAGATAAAAAAGCACTTCGTCATTTTCAATCGTTTACAGGTGGAAATTCCAATTTTTATAACAAAATAATACTTCTTCTTGAATCAATCATCATTTGGCAAACAATTATTTAATCTAATTAACTGTTTAAAGCTCAGAATGATCCCCTTAGATACTGTTGCTTTTCACTATGTATTATTCGAATAAAATTGTGTCCAACTCTGAGTATCGACTCCAAATGTAAGATAAATGTTTTAAATTACAGGACTGGAAATATTTATTGCGTCACTCCAATATTAAACACGTTCTCGCTAATACCTTTTTTATTATTAGTTGCTACGTCCTGTGTAGGTAGTATGCAGACAGGTGCGTACTAGAATAATATTAAAGGAATTAGGTAACTAAAGTACGTTTTCCGGGATCGCCTCGTGTATCAAGCCTTGGAGCTTGTGCGTTACACTCAGTTAGGTTGATGTGTTTCTTGTTAAAGTAATTAGATTCGTGAATGAATATACGGTTGAATTTATCATAACACGTTCGATAAATATCATGAACTCGGTGTTTAGGTACAATACGGCTTACTTGCTAATATACTTATCTAATAATTCTCGGCAGACGTCGTACCTTCCTTCGTGTGCGCTCAAGGAGGATCAAGAATTAGG
This sequence comes from Dufourea novaeangliae, assembly GCF_001272555.1. NCBI lineage: Eukaryota > Metazoa > Arthropoda > Insecta > Hymenoptera > Halictidae > Dufourea > Dufourea novaeangliae. Next base: position 35,045 of record NW_015374036.1, on the reverse strand, counting down.
CTTGGCTCGGCCGACGTAGGATGCGAGTAACGGATCTCTGAATATGATTAGATATGGACGTTTAACGTCGTTATAACACTGACTATCGGGACTATTTCTCCGAGCGCGAGTGCTACACGCGACGGGCCGTTCGTTCGGTACGTAGTATGACGACAATTAGCGACGAATCAATGGTTCGATGGTGTATATACAAGGTGAAACAAAAATGTTGTCTGACCCGGAAAGGGGGCACTCGGGGGATGAATTGGAACAAGTTTTTCTTTAGCAACAATGTAATCTGAGGCTTCGTTACCGAGATATTAACGAAAAACCCCGACCAATCAGAGCGCGAGTTTGCCATGCGAGTTCCCGCGCTAGCGGTGGATACGCGCTGCGATTTGTAAGTGGAGAGGTTGAACGCCCTGATGGTGTTCCGCGGTATAACGCTGATTGTCTTCGCTGACGCTATGCAACCTGAGTACAGGGCAATGTCCCGGCAGTTGTAACGGAATTTCTTATATCGGAAGTTTTCTATAACGGGTGGGACGTAACATAGTACTTGGAAAGTTAATGAAAATAAATATTTATTGAAAAAATGTGTAGCTTACTATCTTGGCCAAAGTAAGTTGAACACGAATCATTTTATCAATCACATTGATATAAAAATTGTGCGTACTACGAAAATTTGAGAGTCATGCAATAAATATTTCCATTTCTGTATACTTCAATTTCCACGCGTTGTATGAACGTGTAAATTGTTAAAATTAAAACCATTTGAAGTTAAGGTTACCGTTTATTCACCACACCAAATGTAATTTAAATGTACAATACTTCCAAGTAAACCTGTAAAACTGTACATATTTTGTATTTTTGCTCAGTTTTATCTAGGTCAGTCGGTACAATAAAGCCGACTTCACACTAGCGGTCACGTTACGATCAGATCACGTCAAATCAGGCAACGGTCTTTATCAATCACACGTAATCTAATGAGAGAGATATAGTCTAAATTCAGATTGAACGTGATCGGACCGTACCTTTGACCGCTAGTGTGAATCTGGCTTCGGTATGCAAAATTCTTTTACTATTTATATTTTATTTGTAAATAGAAATCGAGGATCATTCGTCGAGAAGAAGAAGAAACCACATCCTTCAATTACAAATTTCTCTCTCCGGTGAAAGTCTGTAAGTTGAATTCTTCGATATTTCGATCTACGAACGCGACGAATTTTGTCTGCGTTTCATCAGTTAACACGTTGGCGACCGATAAGGTTTCGTTAAAAGCCGTTGCATTTATTTATCCATTAAATTCAACACATGAAACTGACCAGATATAGTCTCTGTAACATAGCCAATAATATTTTAACATTCTAATTTATATAAAGAAAAATACTGTGATCTAGGAGATAATATTAGATAGGGTAATCGCACTAATGTATGAACACTTAAGAGATCTTGTAACTATTAAAGTTGAATTGTAAATAATAATAATATTAGTAAATATTTGGCAGATGGAAATTAGATTTCTTAATATCTGCATCTTCTGACAACGTGTAGATTTCAATTTGAAAAATTGGAATAATGTAATTAATTACATTAAAAAGGAACAACACAGATTTCACCAGAGAATGAAGAATATTAAGTAAGTGAACCTTTCTAACCAATGAGGTAAAACTTGTCGAGTCCGAGTATGAAACAAGGAATTGAAAGAACTCAATGTTTAATCGCTTGCTTATTTTAATAACTTAATTTACTTGCTTTTATGTATAATATTCATAATATTCATATAGATACTCGAGAGGTACTTCCAATATGGTAGCAATATATTTTAGATTTAAAATATGTTACCCAAATTCTGTTCAGTCAAAATGACAGAGGATGATGGGAATAAATAACGAATCCATTGAAACAATATAGATATTTGAGTTATCTCGAAACCAATATACAATTTCACAAAACATAGCGAACCACTTATTGACGCACCTAATAAACAAATAACACGGCCAACGTATTTCCCATGTAAACGAAATTTCACATCACCAATCGCCAATATAGGTATTCAGCGTTCTTTTAAATAACCGAGTTCATCGCGAGATGGACAAAAATCTAAGCAACGAGCAAATCGTTTCTCCGTCGTTTCTTATTTGACCACGCGCTTTCGAACGTTTCCACCGTTGCACTACACGAAGTTCACGAGATTCACGGCAAACAACACGAAGGATCTCCACAGCAAACTCTTAAACCGTGGCTACAAGCCGGGTGTCGTACGTGACAAGTGGCCTAAGTAATTGTAAACAGAGCCTGAACATTATGCTCGTGGCCTCCTCACCCCCTCGAGGCACGTTTCAGCTGTCAAACCGAGGACGGACTCTTCATAAACGTCAAGACAAATTTACCGAGGAAAGAAGCTGCAAGCGATTAGGGCTGAGCTCTTTCTCTCTCCTGGATTAAGACGCGCTGATGGCCGTAAATTAAGGAGGCTGTCGTCCATTATCTTTCCGGTGAATTAGAAAGCCAGTAACCGCTCAATTTGTTGGAAGTCTTGGGTGTTCGGCGACTATCACGAATCTTTACGATAATTAAGTTCCTTTTGGGGAGGTTGGGTGAAGATAACGCGAGGGAAAGAATTGACGACCTTGGTGCAAAATCCGAAAAAGTTTTTTTTTATTAAAACTGTACTTGAAGTTTTATGTATTTTTATACATTGTCGATTGATTGGTGCGAAAACTGGGCAAGTCCAATTTTTAGTAAAATTAATCTTGAAGTTTCATGTATTTTTATACATTGATGATTAATTGGTGCAAGAATCAGACAAGTCCAATGCGTTTGTAGTAACTTTTCGATACCAGAAAGGCAATCATTCTATCGAATGTGACGTGGCAACTACTCTTCCAAATTTAACTAAATTTACTCTTCGAAAATCTACTGCTGATTTGTCACTGCCTACTTCTAAAATGATTCAGGTATATCCCTTATCAATAAACGAACTGGAAATCAATTGTCTAAGCTAAAGTGTTTGGTGAAGAAGTATATACCTGTCGCGGATCAATGGTGAATAGAAAATGATATGTGGAGACACCGAAATCATTGAGTTGATATTTGCACAAACATCCGCTGGCTAGTAGTAAAATTCTATTAATGAATATGGGCCCTTATTTATTATTGTAATCACTGTTTACTATTATAATCTAGGACTACATGTTTTACTGGCTTTTTATACGGTCATGGATTTTAATCATATTTTACCTGCAGGCAGTGCAAATTGTTCAATCGATTATTATTTTTTAATTTATATATAGTATTAACTTTTTACAGTATACATAATTCAGCATGGTAATACCGACAAATTGAATTAATCGATTTACGTAATAAAATTAAGGCGTTTTTAGTACGTACGTTTTTTGTTTCTTTACTAATAATAATTATTACTACAAATTATGATTGAGCTTGAAAAATTAATAAGAATGTCGAATTACTGTTAAAGAAACTTTTGTGCATCGAAAATAATTTAAATAATCGATACAAACCTGATAATTAAGACGCTGAATCGGTTTTTGAAAGTCATGAAATTTTTAATAGATCCTCAATTATGTCATAAAACAACTTCACCAATTTATATTTATAACAATCCCACTGTTGTGGAACTTCTTGCACTTTGTGAGGAAAAACGTGAACCGAGTGAATGGAAAGCGAGAAACAAGAAAATACCCTTTCCTTCTCACAGGTTGGTCACTCAACCAAAAATACCGTCAAAACCTGTCGTTCATGTCGCCGTCTTTTTACATAATTCCCTACAGTTCTAGTGATAGTTTCATGTAATTGAGCCAATCTATTATATTGTTCGAGAATGCGTAAGTATTATCAACGTATCAGAAGTTTCAATAAAACAAAATTGCATAGAGCTACTGGATGCTTAGTGAATTATAGTAAGTGAATGGTGTACTATGTATGTATAAGCAAAATAAAACGATTTACAATCAGAATATAATATAAATTTTCAGCCTTAATGCGGTGCACAGATGTGCAAAATATGGCAAAGTAAACATATTATCAATGATTAATTTAATGACGCTTTTAATTTTATATTACCATTTTTCTAAAAGAAATTATAAATATGTAAATTCACACAACATCCACAATCTATTTTGAATGTATATTATGACTAGAATATTTTATTTTCTCGGAGAAACTTCATGTTAAAGTTATATTTTTCCAATTCAATTCGATATTTTCTTCCACTATTTCGAAATTGCATTCGTTTTGCTGGTATGCTACATCATTACACGTTCTTGTGGATTTACACTCTAATTTTCGCATTTCATTAATGTCTCATTAAATTGCGTTTCATGTTTTCCTCTTAGCATTATCAAATCATTGAGATTCATTTGCATAAATTAAGTTTGTCTACGTCATGATCTGAAACACGATAAGGTAAACGTAGGTACATCGTCTTTTCGATTCTAATGCGTGCCTTTTCTCGACGGAGATGACATACAAGTTCTAACGCAACGATCTTTCCATTAATGTCTACTCATTAGAAGTCAACCTCGATTCGTTTCGCGAGGTTCGTCGACCATTGGAGAAGCAAACGAGACTCGACTCTAATTAGCGCAGAATTTAAGTGAATACTTCGAAGAGGCGCGACGAATCCCCACGAAGAGAAGCGTGCGCGAATTAACTGTTTGTTCTGTTTCGTTCGCCTCCTCCTGCTTCAGGATTACAGAAACGATTAAATCGCTGATTCAGATCAAAGTGTGGGAGAAATTACATACTGATCGTAATAAATTAAAATTCTGATTAGACGTAAGTGACGTCGAACTAGTAGGAACGAAAACAGAAATCTATGGTTTTGTGTTACAAGCAGTTTACTATGCAAGTGTAGAAAATGCTAGGTATGGGGAAACTAAGAGTTAAAGTAAAATTGATGGACAGTTGAAGGAATATTGAAGGAAAATTAAAGGGAAATGGAAGAAAAATTAAAGGAAAACTAACGGAAAATTAAAGTATAATTAACATGAAATTCAAAATTAGGAGTTAAATTAAGAGTTAGAGGGATGAAAATACAATGATAATATTCTTCTTTAACACACGCAAGGTCTCCAAACGCATACACTTGGAACTTGTTTCGACTTTCTCACGTGACTTGACATCTATTGGGATTTCAGTGATTCAACTTTATTCTCTGTTCTACTCGGGTTTATTAAACCTGAAATAAACATTATGTTTCAATAGGCATTATATACTTATATATTTGTCTCCTGTACCTATTCAACATATTTAAATTTTACGTCCACTTTCTGTGTATTTCGAATTTCTTAAGAACAGATTATTTTAAAACTTGAAATACTTTTATCCCAAGGAATACAAACGTGAAGAGAACGAGGGAAGAACAACAGGGTAAAAATCACCTTCTACAAATGCAAGACAGACAATTTTTAAATTACGGTTTATACTTTTCAGTATCTTGTTTTCCTTTCAATCACTATGAATATTTTCTGACAATATTGTGACTTGTATTTCCAAGATTCTATGGTCCAACGTTTCCTACATCGTGCACTAAGAATGAACAAATAGACGGAACTTTCTTTTTCATTGAACATGTACTCCAACAACCAAGCTTTCACTGTAAGCAAATAGTTCAAATAACACAGTTACGATACTTGAAAGCAAAATGACGTTTTGTTAGAAGCGTGAATACGAGTCGAACAACCGTAAACGTCCCTTCCATTAATTTCCTCGGTTACCATTGCTGGAAAAGGCCAAAAAGCGCGACAGCAGGATGTAAGGGATGAAAAAAAACGGCTTCAAGGATAAGGACGTAAAAAGGAGGATTCATTCGAACGAGAATTACCGCCGAAGCTCCATTTCTATTTTACGAACAATGCAGAATAAACCGCGTCGGAAATAAGAACGGGCTTTCGGCCATTCATGCGTATGTACTGCCTTTCCCTTCTTTCCCTCTCGATGAGTGGCTCACTGCGGGAATTGAGTTCCGTTGATGACAGAGAATTGTCTTGCACTTTGCACGTTTCTGATCCCTCCAGAGGCATTTACAGAGACTTCTTTGTGAATATACTCGAATGGCAACTACCATTTCAGGCATACTACACTGGGCGCCAAAATTAAAGCATCACTAAAATTTGCCGAAAATATTGGTCATTTTCAGATGCCTATATTTTCGCGAAAAATAGCTGTAAAAAATATTGTGAGAGAGCATTTTGCAGCCCGAAGTTTCTAGTTTTTGAATCGGGAATTCAAAAATTATTTTTATGTAGTTTGTTCCTTTTTTTTTAAAGATGAAGCGTAGTAAGCGAATGTTAAAAAATGTTGGTCAAGTTTGAGAGGATGCATGGGCCAAATGAAATTTTTTCTGGTAATTCCAATAGAATACTTTTAAAAAGCAAACTTCTCTCTTTAATTTCGTTTTTTTAATTTTGTTGTACAGTTTTTATTGGCCGAGTTGTTCGTCATCATATGAGAAAAGGTACTTTCCACTTTGAGCGCCTGTAACTTGCGAACGCAAGATCGTATAGAAAATTACAGAAGTGATTTGGAAAGCTGAGAGATGTCTCTTTAAAGATCTTTAGTTGCCAATTTGTTGAAATTTTTGTTTGTCGTCTACAGTCCATTTCAAAATAACGTAAAATATTGCATAATTAGCATTTTTCACAAAACACGATGCCATTTTAACAGAAATTGTGGAATCTTCCAGGTGTCTACATTTTTTTTAAGTTAAAAGTACACGTAACCCCTGTACCAAAGGCCGCATTGATCAGATTTTTTTTACCCTGTGCCCTCGATAGTGAAACTTGCGATACAGTCTGAAAAATTGGTGAATGACTCTTTTGCGGTACGTTTCCTCTTTAAAACGATTTCGCAGCGTTTGAACTGTTGTGGTCTGTGTCTTCTTAGTTTCACTTTATTTTAGAAGAAAGTAGAGATGTCAGAAATTTAGCAAACACATTTTTATACAATCTCTTCGCAATGACAAAAAGTGAACAATGCGAAGTGACGAGAGGGTGCAGATGGTGTGCATATCCTACCCTTTCTTAGTTATTGCGATAGATACACTCTTCTTTTTTTTTACTGAACTTAATTTGGTTTTTTTTACCGAACTTCTTCCTTTCCATTGCATCTCCTCGCTGTGTAATGAGATGAGTACCTTGGCATCTGCCAGCGAGACGTTGGCTTGTAACGTTAGTACTGCGCACTGTCTGTAGGTGGCCGCGGCGCCGCGACGATTCTCACAGTTGAGGCTTGCGAGCCCCAACTTGATAAGACGAACCGCGAGTGTGGGTGGGTACTCATTAGAACTGGTCTTGCAGTAATTGCATCACGGATTTTTTTTCTTCTTTTTAGCAATTCCATTAAATCCTTCAGTTTCCTCCTCTATTTATTCCTATCGAAATTTTTTTCTTAGCAAATTTTTCACACCTTTTCTCTTTCTTTAAGCACATTATTATGCCTAGACGTCACCCCTCTGATTACGAAATTGGTCGACTGGTAACACTTTTGCAAGAAGGTTGCAGCCAACGCCAGGTTGCTAATGTTCTTGGTGTAAACCAGTCAGTTGTGAGCCGTGTCTATGCTCGATTTAGAGAGACTGGAGAGTATGTCCGTAGATCGGGGCAAGGATGCAGACGCGCGACAAGTTCTCAAGACGACAGAGCAATTACACGACGTGCTCTTCGGGAGCCCTTTGTTATCGCACGCACTATTGCGGAACAAATTTCGAACCGCAGGCAAAACCCGCCACGCACGATCTCTAACAACACCGTGAGGCGTCGATTGAGGGAGGCTGGCTTACGTTCGAGGCGCCCGGTACGAGTCCCGTTGCTAACTGCTAGACATCGACGGCAGCGTTTAGCTTATGCTCGTCGTTACATACGCTGGTCTCAGCGTCAATGGACAAATGTCCTTTTTACAGACGAGTCCCGATTCTGCCTCCAAGGGATCGACCGACGGGAACAAGTTTGGCATCGTTGTGGCGAACGTTACGATGCCAATCATACATGGCCGATCACCGCCTTCCATGGGGGATCCGTTATGGTTTGGGCCGGAGTATCGCGGTATTCACGTACACCGCTAGTTATTCTTTCACGTGGTGGTTTGACCGCCATGCGGTACGTGGACGAGATTTTGCGCCCCGTTGTGCTCCCTCTGCGTCAGCGTATGGGCAACCGCTTTCTGCTTATGCAGGACAATGCAAGGCCCCATGTTGCACGCTATACGCAACAATTTCTTCAAGAAAATCAAATACCAGTTCTTGACCATCCACCAGTGAGCCCAGATTTAAATCCCATTGAACATGTTTGGGATATTCTTGGGCGTCGGTTGCGACAGCAATACCCAGACTTGGCGAATTTAGGGCAATTAGCGCATGCCCTCCGCCAAATTTGGCGAAGAATACCACAGTCAATCATACGGAGGTTCATTAATATGTGCAAACGATTAAAAGAAGTAATCAACCGGAGAGGCGGTAATACCCATTATTAAACACAACATACGCATACATGCACGCACGCACGCATCGGAGAGTGAGTTTGGAGTCAAAAAATACTGTGGGAGTGACGAACCACAGGGTCTTATCTCTCCATGCTTGTACATACGCAGTAAAGCGTAAATCCGACAGTGAAACCTCCTCGTGGTACGCCTTGGGTAATGCTAATGCCGGCAGTATTGTGCACCTTTTGTCATTGCGAAGAGATTGTATAAAAATGTGTTTGCTAAATTTCTGACATCTCTACTTTCTTCTGAAATAAAGTGAAACTAAGAAGACACAGACCACAACAGTTCAAACGCTGCGAAATCGTTTTAAAGAGGAAACGTGCCGCAAAAGAGTCATTCACCAATTTTTCAGACTGTATCGCAAGTTTCACTATCGAGGGCACAGGGTAAAAAAAATCTGATCAATGCGGCCTTTGGTACAGGGGTTACGTGTACTTTTAACTTAAAAAAAACGTAGACACCTGGAAGATTCCACAATTTTTGTTAAAATGGCATCGTGTTTTGTGAAAAATGGTAATTATGCAATATTTTACGTTATTTTGAAATGGACTGTAGACGACGAACAAAAATTTCAACAAATTGGCAACTAAAGGTCTTTAAAGAGAAATCTCTCAGCTTTCCAAATCACTTCTGGAATTTTCTATACGATCATGCGTTCGCAAGTTACAGGCGCTCAAAGTGGAAAGTACCTTTTCTCATATGATGACGAATAACTCGGCCAATAAAAACTGTACAACAAAATTAAATTACCAGAAAAAATTTCATTTGGCCCATGCATCCTCTCAAACTTGACCAACATTTTTTAACATTCGCTTACTACGCTTCATCTTTAAAAAAAAAGGAACAAACTACATAAAAATAATTTTTGAATTCCCGATTCAAAAACTAGAAACTTCGGGCTACAAAATGCTCTGTCACAATATTTTTTATAGCTATTTTTCGCGAAGATATAGGCATCTGAAAATGACCAATATTTTTGGCAAATTTTAGTGATGCTTTAATTTTGGCGCCCAGTGTAGATCTGACGCAATTTCGTCATTCTTGTAAAAGTGACTCTGTGAAAGTGACCTAAATTTTCATTAACACCATGTACATCTTAGAATGTTTAATTTGCTTTTTATATTAAACTTACAATCTGTTCTTTCATACAATAAACATTAATTTTCCAACAGTATCCAACTTCTAGTTGTTTTATGATATATATTTCCAACTTCGATTCTTCTTGGCCCATTATCCGAAAAATCGCTTATTACAACAGATTTGTCTCTCAGTTTGGATAATCAATGTTCCACAATATCTATTATGATTCACATACACTCCTGTCCATAACACATCGGACATTTATGCTACTAAACGTGGAACAATAAAGTATTAAAGGTAAAAACTTACTGAAATTATGAATTAAACGAATTCTCCTCAATTTACATGCTGTAAACAAAATGTAAATGATATTTATTGTTGTGAACAGCTTTAAATGTCTATTTAATTAATGTGTTCATTTCATTCAGGAATATGTATTCAATGAATCAGGGCACTTTAATGGCGAATATTTTCAAAATAATTCTCCCCTCATTCCATTCAAATTGATATGTAATGACCTCTATGAGTTCATCGTTAACACATACCCGGGTGTTCTTAGTATTTTTGGAAATCAGTGTCAATGTTATTCGATTGTAATTAATTGGGCTAGACTACGAATAACATTTCAAAATTTACAGCTGATTATTATTTTGTAATTTTTTAAGTAAATTCTGAAATACGTTTGAGGTATATTGAAATCTTGCGTAAACCAGAATGAATTATTGAAATTACTTCCAGAAATTGTATTTCCGTTTCAATTTCCATTTCTCTCAAAACAATCAAGTCTCCAGATGACTTATGGACGGAAGTGTACGTATTTAAACAGTTAAAAATCTTCATCGTTACAATAAAATATCATTTCCTGAGTGATTAATTCAAAAAAGGTCCCTTTAATCGGTCCAGAATATTTTGTTTTCATTCAATATCCTTTGAAACCCAGCTACGAGTTAAAATTATCACTTTCCCCGTAGTATTTTAATACACCCTGCACACGCCCTTGACAGCGAGGGGGTTAAATATACCCGGTCCCTTATTTAATTTTCCACGTGGTTGTCGCAGATGGCAAGTGCATGGCGTGCACCTATCGAGTGAAGTTCATCGAGGTCTCGGTCGGGATAAACCACAACGTGGACGATCTTCTGGTTGGGATCCTGAATCAGATCCGGTTGAAGTATGTCCAGGGGAACGCAGAGAATCGAGCGGCGAACGGGACCGAAGGCAGCGGCCATTGGTACAAATCCAGAGGTGTGGTGCGTGTCAGCATGAAAGCTAGACAAATGTTGACTTGGCTGTTCGGTAAGGAGGACAGCAAATTCAAAAACTGCGAGAATCTTCACGTGCTTTAAATGATGAGGGGGCGGGGGGGCGATCCCACCCAACTGTGGTTGCGGGTGCAGCGTAGAGTCTGAAACCGGTGCAACTCTTTCCACGTGATTCGCATACCGAGAAGTTATGAAATTTTTAAACGAGTAGTAGCTGTTCCAGATAACTTTTTGGCCAAACATTAACTCTAAATCGTATTCATCAAATGCTTACAGAACGCAAGGCCATATTCACTGGACTGTCGTTTTAATCAACTATCGTGAAATTAGTTGTTATCGCTTTGAGATAAGCTAATGGTGCGTATACTAAAAAATATATATAGTTACCAGCAAAGTCTAGTAAAAAATATTTTGCAAACTGTAGTGATTAAACAATTTTATACAGGCTGATTCAAAATTAATGATGTAAATTTTGCGGACGAATGATGGAAATTTTTTATTTCAAAATAAACAGAAGATAATGTTGAGATATAGACGACGAATGTATGATAATTGAAATGTAATAATTTGGCCAGTCGAGTTTGGGACCAGAACGCGGTGTCAGTGAGGATTGAAATTGAAAAAAGGTCGATAAAAGAAATAACAACTGAGTTAATATTTTTCATTTAATACTGTATGGTGACATAACTAAAATGCTGTATGTTAATAAAAATGTGAGACATTTCCACAGGGTGGATCCTATATGCCAAACTAAAACGAAAATCAAGAACGACGAAATTGCGTTAGAAGCTTTGCTTCCGAATTATTACTTCGGAACGAATAATAATAAGAATAATATATAAACAGAATAGAAAAAGTAAAACATAAAATAAATGAAACTACATAACTCGCGAAAGAGTTGAAGAGCGCGTCTCTCAAATAAAATAATCTATCATGTCAGACGTATTTTATGCGTATGTCATCTGTGTTTTCAACAATTACCATCTCGAAAACGAAGCTTCGAGCGCAATTTCGCGTTAGTTTAGCATATAGTCCTTGTGAAAGTGCTCCACCTTGTGTTTAACACCTTGTATGGCTATTATATTCAGCAGGGCCTGTTTGTTCCGGTAAGTGACTTCTGTATGTGCGAGCTTTGATCCCAATATCGATGAACCAAAATATACCACACTTTTCCGTTTACACTTGCTAGTATCAACATTATTTTAATGGACACATTTTACAGATACATACCAAACAATGGTAAAAAAATCGATCCAGATTAATTGATTGATTTTGACTCTTCTTTCTATCATAGCGTAGCTTCTCTTTGAAACTATAATAATTTATATTCTAGATACTATTTAAGTCAAAGCTTCACTATGAAGGAAATTTTAAGAATTTAATGTTATGAAGAACAATGAAAAATATTTTAAACTTTTTTATCCCTGTTTGTTTCATTGCTCCACATGTTAAAAGACCTTACCAAATTCAGTAACCAATAGCTATTGTGTCTTATTTAATATTTCTTTTAACATGCAAATTCCAAGGAATATATAATTTGGAAATGTTTATATAAATTTTTGTAATATACCATTAATAAAGTACTGAAGTTTGACTAAACAATTTTTGGTGTACTATGTATATTGGCGCAAAACACTACATATGGAGGACATAAGATTGCACTGTTTCAGAAATCTTGCAATGGTGGCCAATTCAGTTCGATGGACTCCGACCTTCTGTACAGTTTTTCTGTTTATTTTCAAGACATATTTGCGCTTTTCGTCTTCTATTTCTTGATAATACTGAAACTTTAGAAATAAACATGAAAGTACAATATAATAGATGTTTACGAAATTGGAAAATCGTTCAATATTTTTAGTAAAACTGTTAGATATGCTATTTTTCATTTTGATGTGTACAGGCTGTTTCGTTTAACTGGAAACTGTAGAATATCTCACGAGGGACTGAAGTTATCAAAAAACTGTATGTACAAAAGTTGTTTAGTATAAAGGAGAATACTAATTGGTAGAAATAATTTTTCTGGAAGTGTAGTAGTGGGGGAGATATCAAAATCAAATTAATTTTTGTAAATGGAACCTTGTATTTTTTATTCGTAATATGATAGCGTTAGTCAGATCGCAGATATGTAACATTTCCATCATTTCTGTATTAAAAAGTTCTTGAGGGTAAGTACTAGGTTTACCATCTTGAATGAGACATTATAGAAACACTGGAAACAATTGCAACCAATATTAATCCTCTCGTATGAATACGCTAAGTAAATGGGTCTGTTATGTTCTGCTGCTGTGCCCACCATAGTCACGTAATATTTTCTTGACAAATTTTCCGTTAATCTAAGTGTAGTAACGTTTTCAGATATCAGTAAATCAAAACTATTTGAACATCCTTTTAAAATGCATTGCTGCAATTTGCTTTATAAAAAACGCTAATAGTAACTTCAAACGTGTAAACAATGTAATTGTTCATTGAGAAATATGTATGCAAGCGAATGAAGCCGATATTAACCACTTTCATAATATTGATAAAGTTGAAGATGATAATTTTTTTCGTTTGGATTTCCTCACTCAAAATGATAGTTTTATACGTACCGAATCATTTCCTGAATTCTGAATGTTAATGAAGTGTAAATGCAATAACATGAATAACATTAATGTTTTATTTAAATATAAATGTACACAAGTTGCTTTTATCGTATCACATTTTGAGTTGTGTCTATTTGATTTTCATCGAGCAATGAATATTGAGAAATTAAATTAAGGAACTACATAGCACATATATTATTATTAGTTTAAACTTCCAGTTCCCAGTTTTTAAGTAACTCCCAGATGAAACATTCATTACAGAAATGTAACATTAATAAAATGTAGTCGTAGAACAAAATTGGCCACCCGTAATTGCGAGGATTGGAAGAAATGAAATCGTTAAAAGTTCGTGAAGAACATGCAAAATTAGGGTACGATCAAAGTTCCGATTAATCAAAACGGACGTCGCTGTTTCTTTGTTAGTGTATGTTTGTCGCGTACGGTAATATATACTGGTTTTATTCAGTGTAAATTTAAGTAATCTAAGATAAAATTCGTACATTAGGTTTGATTAATCCATCGATCGTTCAGTTTCCTTTGATATGAGACAGAACGAAGTCTAAGTTCACCGTAAAGAATAATAAATTTGGAACAATTGTTTTGTAAGTTCCACGAAATGTTTGTCGATACTGTTTTGTTAAATCATCTGTTATAAATGTGAAAGATAAATGAATACCATATAAAATGTATATATAAAGCGCAGTCTTTGTTCCCATAAAAGTACATGACTTACTAAAATGTGTGTTTAAGGTGGGTCGAAAATCGTGATATAATCTGGTATAAATAATATTTTTCCACGATGAGAGTGAAAATGTTGAAAATAATGTTAATAATTGTTGTATGTATTAAACCAAAGTTTCAACGTGAATAAATGTTTTCATTTAGTTGTTGACAGTACAATGTGTCAATAAGAAAGCATTATAGTAAATTACAAATGGAGAAAGATAGTCTTGGACTATCACAAAATTTGTAAATAAACATAAAAACAATACATTCTAACATTTCAATTTACTTTCGGTTCTAAAATCATATTTTTCTCAGAAGTTGTATCATGGCATTCAGCTCACCTTATACAATATAAAATATTTTAATGTTAAATAATCAAAACTTCGCTCGTAGGTTCTAGGAGTGAAAATAAGAAATACAATGCTGTATGAACATGGGCCCAAAAACAGTTTGTCATACTTATAACAAAACTATTAATATGAAACTTATTGTAAATATCTCCTTTCTTTTTGATGATACTGAAAAATGAAGGAGGCACACGATGGAAGAGAACATTTTTTTCTGGCCATTTTTGTTTAATTTTCCAAGGTCAGTGGTATTTTTTGCAGGAAAATTTCTCCGCATCTTGTATACTGAATTATCCTTGTTGCATTGAATCATTATTGAGTTATAACCTGGAGGTAGCTGTAAACACCACAAAGATAATGACATTCTAAGACAGCGTTAGGATAGTAAATAAATAAAAAGAAGAATAAATGAATGCTGTTTATTTAATTGGTTTATTCTCACCAGACTTACTATTTATAATCATTTAGTCTGATCAATATCACTTACAGTAGTGTACATGTAACAGTATAACATAGTATACATAATTGTGAATCAAATTCAAATACCATGAATAATCTCAGAATTGCCTTCACACTTTATATTTTTGTTATAACTTGTTCTTGAAGAATATAGAATATTTTTTTCTTATTTCTACTCACAGAACAGATTGATTATGTACAATATAAGAGTTCGCCACACATATAGAGAGCTTATGAATTTTTTCGTCATTGTATCTGTACAATGAAGGTTGTATCGGTGAAAAGACCAATTACGGAACTTATAAGAAGGAAAGAGGCGTAATCAAAGGATAGTCGCAAAGACGAGTTCACAATTAACAAAAAAATACGAAAGAAATCAAATCGGACCATAACATGAATTAGCGGCCACGAAACTTAACGACGATTATACTGTATAATAAGGCCAATTTAATGTTTTTATTCTATGCTGTATATACGATAAGTTTAACGATACGGATCTATGTACCTATTGTATAAGCGAAATACGTCTGTTAATAATTATAAATACATACAAATGCGAATATATTCCTGACACTCTATGATCAAATAAGTGATTAATTTGTGTAAATGTATATTACAGATTGACGTGTTTGTTGTACTACGTATTTTTCTCCGAAAAAGGAGTAATGTACGACGGACATCAGCCCATAATGTCCCTTGAGAAGAATATATTCTTTTCGAAGTTTTATGAGTATAAGTATGGAAGATGATACAGAAATATATATGTATATATATAATAGTATATATATATATACTATTCACTGTCTATTTTCTGCGATCTCTATGCCTGTATGTCCGAATTATACATATACATATATACACATACATACGTACATAAGTACGCTACCGCTCAAAAGTTATGGGATCAATTATAATACTTGCGATTTATGAAAGAAAATAAAATAAATAATAATGCAACTTAGTGTTCCGCATTTTTAGTATGACACTTCGGCTAGTTACATCTATGAACATGAAATACGGGATGAGATAGAGACTATAACTAATGGTAGGTAATCAAGTCAAGTTCAAACGTATTAAACATCTGACAAGTGAGTTTAAACTGTTCAAATCGGAACGAGGAGAGGCGTTCAAACTGAAGGTTGCGTTCAAACAGTCCAATGACATATCAAACTCCAAACAGTCTGATGACGTTTCAAACTCCAAACTCTGGAGTCGTTGTAAACTTTCCAAACAGTTTGAGGAAACGTTCCGAATTTGAAGGCGCTCGAACTACGAACAGTGCACAGGAATTTGAAATCACAAAAAAAATGACATAAACGCTAAGGTGTAACATTTTTAACAAAATCAATGTAAAGCAATATAAAACAAAGCTGACAATGTTGTTGAAGAACCTTCTCGCCACTTGTAACTATATGTAGCAACATAAAAATATCTGAAGCGAACCAAGTGTCGTTAAAATCGTACAAAAGCCATTTACTGAATTATAATACTGTTTATTAATTAATTTGTAACTATAATATACAAAAGAACAACCAAGCTCTTCAATTATACTTCTACCAACCTTGGCAAAACCTACCAAAAAGAAGATGTGATAATTCTCAAAGTGGCAGAAAGAGACACATTCTTGTCTTTGTTATTGAATTGTCTGCTTAATATAATTAAAAATAATTGCCACTTGGAAGACGTGGGAAGTACACTAAATTTCTGAAGATGTGCACTAATTCTATTTTATTTCCGTGTTACCTACAGCCTTAATACATATAAAGAGCTTATTTTACATCTATTTTAATTTATTTTGTTACTTACTGTGTAAAGGACGAGCCTACCCAGATAACACCTTACATCCAACGGACGTCCGTTTCATGTCCAGTTTATATCCGAATGTCCTACGTCCATTTTGGACATCCCTAGGATGTTCGTTAACTTAAATTTCGGATGTACTAGAAACGTCCGTTCCGAAAGTGCTACGGATGTTCTCAAGACTTACATTTCGCATGTTTTAGGACTGTCAGTTTCTTAAGTCTTACGAATGTTCGTAGGATTTAAATTTCGGATGGTTTCGTTTTTTTCGTTTAGTAATTTTGGCTCAATTTCATTCCGTGCAAGGTGATGGATCTCCATAGAGAAATGTAACGACACTAGTGGTTTTGTGCGGAAACCTCAGAAAATTTGACAAAATATTTTTTTTCTTAAACTGTCTCTAACTAATAGAGAATCATTGTCCCATAATCTCAACGGATCGACAGTTTGAAGTTGAAACGTCATCAGATTGTTTGGAGTTTGAAACGTTATCAAATTGTTTGAAAGCGACTTTCGGTTTGAATGCATCGCCATGATCAAATTCAGTTTGAAGTGACCCAACCACTATGACCTCTTTAATATTTTTGAAACTGTCTGATTCTAACTATAAGATATAATCAGTAACCATACAGTACACAACAAAGCACCTTTTGTTTTATGGGTAGAGTTGACCACTTGTTAGTGAAATTTCATGCAGTTTCCTGTATTTCGAAATACTGCAGTCAAAAACAAAATAATATTTATTTGAAACATTTTCCTAGATTGTATAGTATAAGAAAGGTAAGAAGAATTAAATTTGTTAGTGATTTTCCTTCTATCTCCATATTTCATGTTCTTTTATTAATTAGTTGCATAATTTTGTATCTTTATTCAGTTTTTAACATTTGGTTATTTTATACGCAAGAATTGAACCATTGTCATTACATATCATATCATTTGCAGACGCTCATACGTAAATTTCGAAAAACTTTATGTTGTTTCTCGGCTGAATTTAAACACATAATTTAAATAAACGAGACTTTTAATAATATTGCATGTCAAGTTTAATTTTTTCTGTATCGTATCCATGATTCGATTCGATTAGCGAGATTAATTTAAGAAATCTAACCCGTTCGTGTACCGAACATAATTTTAAAGACTCGAATATAAGGAAACACTTGACACTATGCATTACAGGAAAAAGTATATGTATAGTGTCCGCATATGATGTGATCCCGAGCCCGTAATTTCAGATACCCACTAGGGTGGTACTTATATGGACCAACAAATTTTTTTTTCGAAATTTCATTGTGGCACCTTTTGAATATGTTCTGTACGCCAAGAAATTACTACAGTATTTTTTATATTTTTTAAATAAATTTTAGGGGTCGTTACCACGTACAAAAAATTGGCATTTCGAACATAATCAAGTTCAACATTTTATTTTTAGAAATGAACATACTTAGTGGTAGGGGAAAGGTGTCTAAAACGATCCCTTTAAGGCGTAATTTATAAAAAATACAAATACTCATTATTTAAATAAAAGTAAAGTAGTTTTTGTAAGTTAGTCTATCTATCTTATGATTGGGTTAAGTAAAATTTAGCTATGTCGCGTCGCGAATTGTTTCGTTATCGATCTTACGGTTGTAAGCCGTATTCGCGACTTCGCTGCGTTACTCGCCAATTTAATTTTAAGTAACTGTTTCGAATTCTGGTTGCTGAAGGAGTCCGTTCGATGACTCTCGTAGTTCAGCTAAAGGAGTCCGTTCGCTGACTCTATTGATTCTCTGAAGGAGTCCGTTCGTTGACTCGGTTGATTCTGTTCGTTCGACGACTCGATTAAATCTGTCCTGGAGTCCCGGGGTTCGCTTCCTCCTCGGTTCCGGCTTCCCCCGAGTCGCGCCTTCGGGGGTGTCAACGCCTTTTATTGGGCGTTGACAGAATATCGATATCGATTTGTATCGACCTGAGGAAGGAGGATCTCCAGCCACTCCTATAGGGGTGGAACGACACCGCCCTGGTCACTTCGTTGGTGGTGGTGGCAAGCCCCCGGTCATCCTGCGACGGTGGTGTAGGAAACCTCTCCCTCAGGTCGAAGTCCGCGAAATTGGGGAAGAGGAACGAACCGCGGAATAGCGCGCCGGTCCCGCGAGTCGGCGTCAACCCTCCGTAAGCCAGAACGGAGGATGACCTGGCGTAACGGTACCGACTGCCGGGCAATACGGCCCTCGTATGTTAAGGCTTAAGTCGCCGCTCGACGAAAGCACGAAAGTATTTTATTACTTGGGATGCCAGATGTGGAATCCTTAAACGTCGATGAATGAGAATGTTAACTCTGACTCGCACATCTGGCAACAGTAAAACAAATTGCTTCGTCGAGCGGTCGAAGGACCGTGTCGGTTGTCCTTCTTGTTCCTCGACGGAACAGCTACGTGATCAATTATATTTTTTATTCACATTTCTTTGAAGGCATACTTAAGGATCATTTTGTAATGTATGTGTATAAAATGATCCTCGGGGATCATTTTATACCTATTGATAGTAAATACGATGAACATTAAAAAGCATTTCAGTTATTACATTTTATTTAAATAAAAAGAGCTTTGACGCGTTGTTTTTCTTTCATACTGACAGGGCATTGTTGCAACCAGAGATGGGGAGACTCATTACCTAGATAAAAAGTTCCGAATAACGAATAAAAGATAAAAAAAAGTACTTCGTCATTTCTGATTGTTTAAATGTGGAAATTTGAATTTTTATAATAAAAAAATACTTCTTTATGAATGAATCGACATTTGTTGAACAATTATTTAATCTCATTAACTGTTTAAGGCTCAGAACTACACCCTTAGATACTGCTGCTTTTCACTGTGTATTATTGGAATAAAATTCTGCCCAACTCTGATTGTAACAAAAGCAAAAAGCAATAATATAACATATGGGTAAAATGATTCCTGAGATCATTTTATCCTACTAGAAAGGAATCATATGACCCCAAACAGCCAACTCACATTCAGTGGTTGAATATAACATCAACTTATTACATGCGGTAATGAAACATTAATTAACTCATTATTGAATTGTGGTTAAATCCGCGCAAGAAGCAGCTGTCACATTAAACTGTTTATGACAAAAGTTACACAACATTGGAAAAAACCTTATCTTAGATAAATTGCAGTAATTTTATATTTTTCTTATGGACAACACACAGAGAACTGATATTCACATGGCACTTTGAGCAACGACTAGTGACGTGCGGGGGAGCTATTGTAGAACGACATCACGAGGACACAACGAGCACCACTAATAACCACAGGGCAGCCAGGAATCATTTTACGCCAAAGGATCGTTTTAAACACCTTTCCCCTACGTGAAGTTAACAAAAAAGGCGCTTCTAAAAGAAAGTATAAGTATTAAAGTTCATCAATACTACTCCTCGCTTCGCTATATCGTTTACAACTCTTATGGAATAAACAACAGCCCTGCTTGTTCTGTACTGTTCATCATTATTTCAAATTCAAACCGTTGACGAGGAGCACGTGCCCGTCCACAGCAATGCTTTTGCAGCCGTGACCACGTAGGCAATAAATTTATATTATTCGTCAAACATTGTCCAGTAATTACAATTATCCTGATATGTCTTATAATATGAAAACCTTGCTACCCGGTAGCGATCTTTAAACACTAATCAAATTTTGGAAAAAAACTGCAAACACTTATCTTTCAGATGAGTGAACTAAATAACAGGGTGCCCCAATATAATTATAAGATTTCGATTTTAAGAACCACCCTAATACCCATATAAGCCTATCCCGGACTAATCATGGTAAAAGAATCCAGCGGTATTTAAATCGACTAATACTTCAATGAATACTATGTTATTATGTTTGTTACAAATACACAAAAGCAATTGTAACTCAACGACGTGAACGTTCAATTTTCAATCTATATATATCAAGGTCTTTTCGCTCAATTAGTTAACTATTATTATCGATCATATTAATCGCGAACTCATTTCGCTAACAGCATACGCATTTCTGCAATTATTTCTCACAGAAAACAGTTGGACATCGATTGATAAGAGACAACCCGTCAGAGACTGACGTCGGTTTAATTGACTCATTTTGCTATTGTTTTCTTTACATAACATCCTACTCCACCCCATATCGCACAACCAACTGAGACCGAACCTATTTTTCTTTTTTTTAACGAGGGGAAAACCTTGAAAAGGTGCACTGTCTCCGATCGGGGTGGTGAGAAGACCAATGCGGGATTTCATCCGCTAAGAATTCCCCGGTGACCCTCTCGGGCGTGAGAGCTGGTCGCGGTGAGTGGTCGAATGATCCCGCGGCCCTTACCCACCCTTTAGCTTTGATGATGGGCTTTTCTCTGGGGGGGGGGGAGTGCATTGCTGGATCCTCCCACCCCCCGGAGCTGTATGCCGTCCCAACACCTCCTACCTACGAGAGGTGACCCCTCGACACTATCTTCTCGTGGGCCGACCGCGAAAGGTGGTGGTACTCCCAGTACCACCCCCTAGGCCTTAGCAGGACCCCTCCCACACACTTCTAAATCCACCGATTTTCCTACGGACACCGACTCCACCTCCGAAGCAGAATCGCACATAATTAACAGACCCAATATCACTAATCTAGTTAACACTGACCTGGCAGTCGACTCACTAGAAGAGAGCTATTCCGTCATTTCATCTCGACTCAGCAATATTTATAAGGATGTTAAAAAAATCGAAACTGACTTTTCTAATCCCAAAATATCTAAATCAGTTTTCAAACCTTTACTCAAAGGAGTACTTAAGGAAATATCGGCGATCTTCAGTATCAATAGGAACGCCCATCACCTTTATACGCTTGAAGAACAAGCAAGAAAGCTTAAAAATTGCAACAGAATACTAATTGACCAGGCGACTCAAATTTCTCCCGAGAGGACTATCCGCGACAAGCAACTACCACCCACCTACCGCAGATACTCTTCCTCTAGGACCCTAAATATTCCACTTACCTCTGAGGAAGAGCATAATCGCTCAGAATCTACAGTTACTGAGACTAATACCAAACAAACCTACGCCTCCATCACTGTTAGAGACAATAATAAAAGAAATCCGCTTACGAACTCCAGAAAAAATCCAGCGAACAATAATAAAAAATCGGAAACCCAACTACCTAAGAACAAAGACACAAATATAACCTATAAAAATAAAAATAGAAACAAAAACATTAACCTACCCAAACATAGGGCAATTATAATCGAGGCTAATCCGGAATTCTCTTACTCCGACATATACTTAGAACTCAAAAAATCTATCTCAGGCCCAGAGCGAGATAATATCAACCTTCTGGGTATCAGGAAAACTATAAGAGGGCACCTCCTCTTGGAGCTCAACAAAGGCAATGAAGCTGACGAGACTGCAAAAAAAATCACTAGCATAATAAATAATAAAGCTCTAGTCAAAATCAAACAACCAATTATGAACCCGGAAATTAAAGGTCTTGATCCCTTTATCACGAAAGAGGAGATACTCGAAGACCTCAAATCCTCTATTAACGCAGGAACTGAAGAGGAGATTTTCGTCCGCTCCCTCAGGAGATCTTACTCAGATGCGCAGACAGCTATTGTCTCACTTCCTGCTCACTATAAATCCAAATTAGATAACAATAAATTTATCAAAATAGGTTTTATCAAACCTAAATTTAGCTACTTGCCCAACATCACGAAATGTTTTAAATGTGACGGTGTTGGGCATATTGGCATCAAATGCAAATTTAAGAACGTCATCTGCAAAAGATGCAGCTCGGAGTACCACTCCGTTGAGGATTGCATTGCCGTTGCGGATTGTCGGGCATGTAAGGAAAATGGTCTACCCATTAATGACAGGGACCACATTATAGGGACGTTTAAATGCCCTACTTTCAAGACCTATTATAAGAAGAAGAAAGACTCTCTCAACCAATGAGAATCATTCATCTGAACATTAATCACAGTCAAATCGCCTTCGATACGCTCCGAGGCATCGCTGCCGATTTTCACGCTAGCATAGTTTCCATTGCAGAAACCTATAAAAACAACTTAAATAACTTAAAATCTAGTTTTTCCTGCGAAGATAAATTGTCGACCATCATGCAGTTGTCGGACGCAGGTGTATACGGCAATATCAATAAATTGCATTCCTACAGCGGTCTGGTTGCCGTTGATTATGACGGTTGGACCATCTGCTCGGGATATTTGTCCCCTAATGCTATCAAGCAGCAGGTGGATCAATTTTGTGACGATATCGAAGCAATTTGTGCGAACAACTATAAAAATCTTATCGTTGTTGGGGATTTTAACGCTAAATCCCCCCGTTGGGGCGGAAACACTTTCACTGATTCTCGTGGGGCCTTGTTTACCGATCTTATTGCTAGACTCAATATGACTGCGATAGAACCCTCCGGCTATTTTTCCTTTGAGAGGAACTCCTCCAGGTCCACCCTGGATTTTGCTTTCGGTAGATGGGACAGAAACCTCAACATCGTTGGTTACATCCCCAACATCTATACGGCCTCCGGCCACTTTCCTTTAATACTGGACGTCGTATCGGCTAACTTACCTGGTGCACCCAGAATTATTAGAAATTATGCCAAATAGGATTCAGTAAAATTCACTCGAATTTTGAGACAAGAACTGCAAAAAATTCCGACGGCGCTGTTTCATACTTACCACGCAATTAAAAAAGCTGCCGAACTGTCTGTACCCACTATCCGCATTAACCCTAAACATAATCCGGTGCATTGGTGGAACACTGAGGTCAAGCGCGCGAGAAAGGCCGCCAATACGGCAAGAAGACGCCTATCCAGAGCTATTAAAAAGGATTCTCCTGATACTCCTGCTTTTAGATTACAATATAAACAATTGCGCAAGGCTTACAAAATCACCATACTCACCAGCAAGGAGAAAGCCTGGAGGGCTTTCATCGGTATGTTGGAGGATGACCCCTGGGGCAAGCCCTACCGGGCCCTCATCAAGGACATTCACCGCAGGAAGACAGTGGACCCTTTTTTCGAGGACCCTCTGACTGTTGGAGCTGTAATTGATAAACTGTTTCCCAACTGTGTACACATCAGTGAGATACCTGATACTCAAACCGAATCGGTTACCAACACTATCGGCAGTTACGTCCTTAATCCAATTATCGAGAAACACATAATGCCAGTCTCTTGCCTGGATGTTAATCCGGACTTGACTCTTCTGAATGGCGAGGAACTATCCTACATTATTCGTAACTTACCAGATAAAAAATCACCAGGACCCGACTGTGTCAATAATAAAATGATTAAATTTACACATAAACTATATCCTACATTATTCCTAGACATGTTTACCAGCATCGTCCAGATAGGGTCCGTGCCTTCTGCTTGGAAGGTCGCTAGAATCGTCCTTATCCCGAAATCTAAAAAAAATGAATTTCGCCCTATATCCTTAACTTCTACAGTATCCAAAGTTTGGGAAAAGTTGATGATTTCTATACTCTCCAAGTATCCTGGGTCAACCTGCAGTCCTCTGCAATTTGGATTCACCAAATTTAGATCCACCTTGGACGCCCTGGAGAAAGTGGCATCCGTCAATTCTTTTTGCACTAGAAATAGCAAGATCCTTGTGGCTATGTCCATAGATGTCACCAATGCGTTTAATACAATAATGCTTGCCAGCATTACAGACCAACTAATTAAAAGGAAGTTACCTTTATGGTTCACCGGATTGATAGTCGACTTTCTTCAAAAAAGACTCATTTACATAGAAAACTCTAACAGCAAAATCTGTAGAAGAACTTTTAACGGTGTCCCGCAGGGCTCCGTTATTGGACCCATCGCCTGGAATTGGGTCTACGACGATCTGTTATACCTGATCTCGAATAAAAACATTACTCCGGTTGCGTACGCTGATGATTTACTCATTTTGGTCGAGGCATATAAATGGCCCGATATCGTCAACTCCTTATCACTTGCGTTTAATACTACTTACGACTGGATGGCCAACAAAGGCCTTAAAATCGCCACTCAGAAGACGTCCACCATGATCCCTGCAGGGCGTAACTATAAAAGCAGAAATATCATTAATTTACATAATTTCACATTTCCATTGGTGGACAAATTTAAATACCTAGGCATTACCTGGGATAATCGTAACACCTACAAACACCATGTGGACATTGTCACTACCAAGGCCAACGCTTTTGTGAATTCTCTTCTAAGAATCCTACCCACCACGCACGGGTTAAGTAACAAAAAGAGGGAAGTATACTACTATGTCTGGCGCTCTATTATTACCTACGCAGCCCCCCTCTGGTACACCAAGATTAATAAAGCTAACAACCTAAGGGCCCTTAGAAGATCGCAAAGAGCTATGCTTTTAAGAACTACCACTGCATACAGAACTGTCTCACGAGACAGTCTGTGTATTATATCTGGTTTTCCCCCTATTGAACTGTACTTGGAGGGTCTTTGTTGGTATCGTCAGGAACTAAATAGTGAACTACAGAGTGGCCTTATATCTGATGCGCAGGATATCACTTCAAGACGCGTTAGAAAAAAAGCCTTGAAGGAGTCTATGCACTCGCGGGTTCTTGATAATTGGATTAAATACATTCACAATAGCCCAAAAATATCATGGACTATCTCCACCATTACCGACGTTAAGCAGTGGATCGGTAGGAGCAAGTCGATGCCTCTTAACCACTATGCGGTCCAATTCCTTACCAACTGCGGGTGCTTCAACGCTTATTTATATAAGATCGGTCGAAGAAGTAATGCTACCTGTTTTTTCTGCGATGCAGACGATGATGCTGCCCATACTCTGATTATATGCCCTTATTGGGAAAATGAGAGATCCATTCTTCACAACAAAGTTGGCCTCTTTGTCTGGAATAATTTCATCAATATAATGATCTCCAGCCAATCTAATTGGCAGTCGTTTATGGACTTCTTCACTGTAGTCCTAAAGAAAAAATTACATTATGAAAGCAATATGCAAAGAATCGCTAAGAAAAGAAGAGGGTAAATGATTAACCCTGTTATAATTTTTGATATACAATTGATTTATACAGTGGCAGTTTTACATTATTTATTAATTACAATTACTATTTACATACTATTATCATTACTTATCAATTATTATTTACATACTATTATTACTATTATTATTATTATTTATATTTACATACTTACAGTCTAACTATATTATAATTACTCACAAATTTCTTTTATTTCATTAGAAACACGACGACTTACTTTTATTTCGTCCCATTAGGTTTTCTTTGTTCGTTTTTAAGAACTCAGAATTATTTTATTTAGAGTAAATTCACCCTTCATCTTCGAATTGTTTTATATATTACGGAAGGAACATTATGTTCGATGATAGGAAGACACCATACCCGTTTAGGGCCTCCCTCCCTGTTGAAATGTCGTAAGATGGAGCCGGGGTGGGGTTGGATGTCTATTAGGTGGGAGGAGGGGTTTTAGTGGGTATACCGTTTATCGGGAGTCCCACATATCCTGGGTAACACATAACCAGGAATGCGTAATGCATTTCCCCTCCTCCTCCAAAAAAAAAAAAAAAAAAAAAGGCCCTGGTTGCCCCGCGGACGGCGCGAAGGGTCATCGCGTTTGTGACCCCAACAAATCGCGCCCCCCGCAGAGCAACAACTGAGAACGAACCTTAACACATTCTGTGTCCAAGCTTTTTCGCGTCACTTTCCGTTTACTCCATGTGGATCATCGATGGTACAACAACAAAACATACTATACTGGGCGTCAAAATTAAGGGACCACTAAAATTTGCCGAAAATATGGGTCATTTTCAAATGAATATATCTCCGCGAAAAATAGTTGTAAAAAAAATTGTATACGACCATTTTGTAGCCTGAAGTTTCTAGTTTTTGAGTCGGGAATTCAAAAATTATTTTCATGTAGTTTGTTCCTTTCTTTTAAAGATGAAGCGCAGCAAGCGAATGTTAAAAAATGTTGGTCAACATTGAGAGCATGCGTGGGCCAAGTAAAATTTTTTCTGGTAATCCCAATGGAACACTTTTAGAGAGCAAACTTTTCTCTTTAATTTCCTTTTTTTTAATTTTGTTGTACAATTTTTATTGGCTGAGTTATTCGTCATCAATGAGAAAAGGCACTTTCCACTTTAAACGCCTGTAACTTGCGAACGCATGATCGTATAGAAAACTGTAAAAGAATTTTGGAAAGCTGAGAGATTTCTCTTTCAAGGCCTTCAGTTACCAATGTGTTGAAATTTCTCTTCGTCGTATACAGTCCATTTCAAAATAACGTAAAATATTGCATAATTACCATTTTTCACAAAACACGATACCATTTCAACAAAAATCGTGGAATCTTCCATGTGTCCACGTTTTTTCAAGCTAAAAGTACACGTAAGCCCTGTGCCAAAGGCCGAACTGATCAGATTTTTTTTACCCTATGCCCTCGATAGTGAAACTTGCGATATGGTCTAAAAAATTGGTGAATGACTTTTTTGCGGTACATTTCCCCTTTAAAACGATTTCGCAGCGTTTGAACTGTTATGATCTTTTTTTTTAGTTTCACTTTATTTTAGAAGAAAGGAGAGTTTTCAGAAATTTAACAAACACATTTGCACAATGCGAACTGAGTGTGAAAGTGAAGTGCAATTTGCACAAAGTGCACAATGCGAAGTGATGAGAGAGTGCAGATGCTTTGTACATCCTATCCTTCCTTAGTTATTGTGACAGATGCACTCTTTTTTTTAATGAACTTAATTTGCTTTTTTTTTTACCGAACTTCTTCCTTTCCATTGCATCTCCTCGCCGTGTAATGAGATGAGTACCCTGGCATCTGCCAGCGAGACGTTGGCTTGTAACGTTAGTACTACGCACCGTCTCGCTGGCAGATGCCAGGGTACTCATCTCATTACACGGCGAGGAGATGTAATGGAAAGGAAGAAGTTTGGTAAAAAAAAAGCAAATTAAGTTCACTAAAAAAAAGAGTGTATCTATCACAATAACTAAGGAAGGGTATGATGTACACAGCATATGCACTCTCTCATCACTTCGCATTGTGCACTTTTTGTCATTGAAATCAATATTTTTTATAAGTATTTTTCGCGGAGATATAGTCATTTGAAAATGACCCATATTTTCGGCAAATTTTAGTGGTCCCTTAATTTTGACGCCCAGTGTATATTGTAAATTGTAAAAGTTTAAATTTTCATTCGTGTGTCATTCCTTATCTCATCAACGTCTACTTATATTGTATGCCGATGGACGATCGCTGGTTTTTGACCTTCTGCGATCAATGCTCGGCAGCGCGTTTATTCGTACTGGTAAAAGTTGTTCGAGGGTTTACTCGATATCTTTGATTATGAGAGATTGTATGTAAGAAGAATAAAATTACAGAGGAAATACGTAACGCAAACGACGGTGATATATCTCAAACATATTTTCTAAATCATCTCGAACCGGAGAATGACCCTTCTCGACCGGGAGGTGCTTTCGTCGTCGTTAACGGAAAACTCCCCAAGGGTGCGTGGCTAATTTACGACACCGTGGCTTCGCGCTATCGGGTCCCATTGCTGCGCTCGCCTTGCTATAAACATTGCAGCAGCCATCTGGGCGTTCGATCATATCTATTTGGTATATACTGCGTTGAGATTTCCAATATATGTATATGTATCTTAATATTATAATTATTAAGTGTTGTATATACATGGGACTTACAAATGTAAGTCGTAAAATACAAGTTTTATTCTTTCAATTTGAAAAATGTGCAGTTTTCAGATTTGTCTCTGTTTTATAACTTATGCTTAATAAACAAAATGGATCAATTTAAAACAGAGAAAATCAAAGAAGTACAAATTTCGGGTTTTAACTAATTGTTTACAGAATTGGTCACGCTATTTCTTAATATCTCGTAAAACGGGCAAGATCAATTTCAGGCACCACGAGTTCATCGCGCGGCGGTCTTTCCTCAATTTGCTCCCGCCGCGTACCCGCCGTTTGCATATTGGATCTATTTGATCTTTTTGTAAAAGTAGCCACTGAATGGATTATTCAAAAAATTAAGGAACAGATAATTTAACTCTTTCCTCAGAGTTCGTCTAAATTTCAACTTTTATTGTTAACACTTGACGTTACAGTGATTATTCAAAGACAAACAAATTATTGCAACTCCTAATTAACTTAGAGTAAAATATTTTGTTTTAAAATTTGTAACCAAATTGCAGTTATCGAATAGTCTATACGGCAATTCAACAGAATAAAAAATTGACGATGTTATTCAAATTGCTTGCAAAAAAAAGGTACCTATTCTTTGGAGCTATTTTTCGGTGATTTAATTTCAAAAATTCATTTCCTCTCAAGTCTATATGATAGTACAACTCTTAAAGAGTAAAAACTACCAGCGCTGCTTGCTGTCCGACTTGTCCGAGATGAAGAATATAACTTTTCCGGAGACGCGTTTAGGATAAATTAATGTCTTTTTATAAAACCGAGGAAATATTTGCTTTTAAAATAAAAAAAGTATCTTTCTTCGTTGCATAAATTCTCATTGAATAAAGTTGTCCATTCCATGTTTTTTTTGCATCCTTTTTACGAAATATATGTATACGCATATAATACCCGTATTAATTATGTCAATGAAGCATAAATAAATATCATTTCTAACAGTGGATTTGTATAGTGTTCCATGTGTTTTGTATATGGAATACCCGGACTATATATTGTGCCATTTTTACAATTTGTTTGTCGGAAATACCATTTCAAGTATCTCGTATGTAATTCCATTAATTAAAAAAATAAGCATCACTGCAAGTACGAATAGAAAAGGTTTATCGTTGCATACATTAGTATTTAAATATTGTTTCATTCTCGAATCTCTTTCGGTCGCGCCATTCTTTTCCTACGTTCGGCGAGAATCCAAATGTCGCCACGAGCCGTACGCCGTAGGTATTCCATCGTTCTCCTAATAGGCAGAATTGTAATGCGGGTCATGAGGCAACAGCGTAAGAAACATCGATACTGGCCGGCAACAGTGCTTTGCCACAGACGAGATATATGAATAGACCTAACATGCAATGTAATTTTCTGTCCCATGCTTCGAGGGCGTCAGAAGCCCCCTTACCATTTTAGTGTCAATACCCGACGTTACCGATAAAGCATGAATTCTGAGTATTATTAGCACAAGTGAAGTGTTATATATTCCATTCATATTGCGTGTATCTATATGATTTGACGGGAATAAAAATATCCGATTCTTCAGTTTAAGGTTAAGGGATAAATATGACAGTCATGAAACATAAAACGGAAAAGTATATATTTTTTCACTTAACTACAAGACAATTTATTCTAAATGCATCGTTAATGGACATTTTATTATTGTTACTTTTCACATATTCTTGTTTCATTCGTTTTTATATCTTGCCTTACATTTGTATATTTTGTGACGAAGTGACACATACACAGGTCATCGGGCAGTACATAAGACAGAGAGCACCGACACCGCGACACGCTCTCTCGCTCTCACTCTCCTAGACGGACGCACGGCAGAGAACCGACCCCGAGACACTCGCGGTCTCGCTCCCACAACAAAGACGGAGACGACCTACACCGCAGTACGCACGCTCTCTCTCTCTCTCTCTCTCTCTCTCTCTCTCTCTCTCTCTCTCTCTCTCTCTCTCTCTAACTTCCAGGAGCGACCCAAAGGCACAAGATTGTCACGGCCACGAGAGGACTGACAAGGATAGAACGTTTCCCGAAAGAGAGGAGGATCTGACACGGAGATAAGTACCCGGGTAAGGTGGCTACTGGTAATCCTTGATACGCAGTCTGTTACATTATTTCTCGGTGGTATTTTTGTATATATATTGGTGTTCCCACCCCCTCCATGTTTCTTCGGGCCTCCACCGATAGATGGGCGTTGAGCATCTGGTGTGAGCTACCCAAGCACCGACCGATAGTCGCGAGTTGAACGACTGATCAGGAGCACTCTGTACCCTCCACCGTACCACGGGCCTCCGCCTATAGATGCGAGCTGAGCATCTGGCGTGAGTCACCCGAGCACCGGCCGATAGTCGCGAGTTGAACGACTGGCCAGGAGGAACTCCGTACCGACTCCTCTCCTACGGGCCTCCACACATAGATGCGAGCTGAGTGTCTGGTATGAGTCACCCGAGCACCGGCCGAGGGTTGCACCCTAAACAACCGGCCCGGCAGCATCCAGACCGTCCCTCCACCAGATCCAGTCACCCGCCAGAGATGGTATAGCACACGACCGTTCTCGCCGTCGTACGTTCTCGCACCACCAGTGCTCGCGCCGTCTCGCTCTGACTACCGTTCCCACCATTATACTCTCTCGCACCGCCTGTGCTCGCGCCGTCTCGCTCTTACCACCGTTCTCACACTTATACTTTCTCGCACCGCCTGTGCTCGCGCCGTCTCTCACTGACCCCCCGTTTTCCCCAGACCGTCTGCAATGCGTTTCGCCCGCGGCGTATCCGTTCTAACATACGCAACAAATACACAACTTCACGCACTCTCGCGTATCGCGATTCCCCGAACTGATGAGTCAGTCGGGGCCGAAACATTAATCGTAACGTAGGATAATAAGCACGCGTCGTAGATTTAAATAAGATTTAGAAGTAGCATCTTATCGTATGTAAGACATTAGCGAATAAACTTAGTCTTAAAATATCCAGACGACTCTCCATTCATTTGCTTAGCAATCCCTGGCACGCCGACTCAGTCGGCCCCTCTTCCCCTAATTACCGACGACATACGTCACAGAATTGGCGCCCGAACAGGGACTGTCAAAGAAGGGGACGAATGAGTGAAAGAGTCAGCTGGATATACGCGTTAAGAAAAGCCGAACTTGCTATACATGCGGAGCAACAAGGAATCGATTCGGGAGGCACGCTCGAGCAATTACGAGTCCGATTCGTATTAGCGATTAGATAAGGTAGCGCCATGTCAAAACCGGAGGACACTAGTCCCGTCACCGATGCAGCGGCAGTCGGGGACGCAATGGACAGGGTCCGCAAATGGAATTGCCAGTTTCACGGCGGTAAAGGAGCCCTCGAGTTCCTCAAAAGAGTGGAGGAACTAAAAGAGGGATACGGGATCCCAGACGTAACAATCGTATGATGCCTACCCGAGCTCCTCCGAAGACCCGCCCTCCAGTGGTACCGTAACCAGAGGGCCTCCTGGGAATCGTGGCACGATTTCGTGACCGGATTCCGCCAATTTTACCTGCCTTGCACCACCGTTGATGACCTCGAAGAAGCGACAATCATGCGGCACCAAAAACCCGGTGAAGACGCCCGAACATACATTACCGAATTACAGTCGTTCATGCGACGACACGGGCTGCTACAGATGGCCGACAACTTCGAAAATTTACAGAGACGCAAAACGACCACCCGCAACAGCCACGAAGCAGCCTGGCGGAAATTCGGCCCACATACGACCGCGACGCTTGCTGCTGGCGATGCGGCCAGCGTGGCCACCACCGACACGACTGTCGACGGCCGGGAAAACTATTTTGCTCCTACTGTGGCTGGAAAGGAGTGGCCAGCCGGAACTGCCCATGCCACTCGACAATGGGAAACGACCATAGGGCCAGGGATCGTGGCGCGAATGGCATCATGGTACCCCTACCCGGGGAGATGGCCGTCACCGCTCGGATCGAGGAACAACACGTCACACACCCCTACCTAATTATGCCAACACTGACGCAAGACGTCTTGTTGGAGGTGGACGTATTACAACGGTTGAGGACTCAGGTCATCATCGGTCAACGTTACTGGAGTCCCAACACCGAAACAGC
This sequence comes from Dufourea novaeangliae, assembly GCF_001272555.1. NCBI lineage: Eukaryota > Metazoa > Arthropoda > Insecta > Hymenoptera > Halictidae > Dufourea > Dufourea novaeangliae. The sequence continues at coordinate 2,475 of NW_015374036.1, read as the reverse complement.
TACCGTGGAACCCAGTACCGGAACCTCCAGCTATGACACCCGTCAACAAAAACAGATGGACGAGTTTCTGCAAACCGAGGTCGCCACCAACGCCTACTGGATCAGATATTCGGACCGAGCCTCGAACCACAGGCATTCGCATACCTTGACGACATAATCGTCCTGGGGCAAACGTTCGAAGAGCACCTAGAAAATCTACGCAAAGTGTTCCGTCGGCTGAGGGCTGCGAACTTACGCATTAAACCGGACAAATGCAGTTTCTGCCAAAAGGAACTGAAATACTTGGGCCACGTGGTGACTCCTGAAAGGGTACGGACCGACCCCATGAAAGTACAAGCCATACACGGAATACCACCACCAACATCGGTACGGGAACTGCGCCGCTTCCTGGGGATGGTGTCCTGGTATCGCCCCTTCGTCCCCCGTTTCTCAGATCTCGTCGCTCCGTTGACCGCCCTCCTCAAGAAGCGACAGAAATGGTGTTGGGACGCGGCGGAGGACACAGCCTTCCAGGCCCTCCGAGACCAATTGGCCACCACACCGGTCCACACCTGCCCCGATTTTTCCCGCGCCTTCACCCTCCAAACCGACGCCAGCCAGGGAGGACTAGGGGCCGTCCTGACACAAGAGGAGAACGGGGAAGAGAGAGTTATTTCGTATGCCAACCGCACCTTGAATGGAGCCGAGAAGAATTAGTCCATGATAGAAAAGGAGTGCCTGGCCGTGGTGTGGGGCATCCGGAAGATGCGATCGTACCTCGAAGGATACCGTTGTATAGTACTCACCGACCACCGTGCACTAAAATGGCTCCAGACCATCGACAACCCCTCCTGGCGGTTGGTCCGCTGGAGTCTGAAGTTGCAGCAGTACGACTTCGAGGTTCGGTATCGTAAAGGCACTATCAACATCGTGGCCGACGCCCTATCCCGACGCTCGGAGACCGTGAATGTCCTGGATACCAACGCCACGTGCCGGTGGTACGACTCCCTCCACCAACGAGTCGAGGACCAGCCGACACAATACCCCGAGTATCGGATCAATGAAGGTCTCCTGTATCGCCGATTCGAAAGGGTCTCCGGGCTCCATGAAGATCGTGACACCGCATGGAAGCTTTGTGTCCCGACACCGGAATGACCAACCGTCTTGGCCGAAAATCACGACGCACCCACCCCCGGACACCTAGGAATTGCCAAGACCACTGCTCGCTTCGCCCAGGGATATTACTGGCGGGGACACGAGGGCTGGAAGGGTCTCGTCTGGGCACGTCTGTCTGGGCGAGAACCCCGATGGAGCTGATGTTCCACCAACACCTGGGCGAGCTTGCTCGCATGGTGAGGGGAATTTCGGCGAAGTTGGGGGCGCGACCGGCTCAAGTCCACTCACCGCACCTCCACGTGGGGTCCCTGGGCCTCCGCCCCAGTAGTTAGAGATCGCTTCTGCGAAAACCAATTTGCTGGACGCGGAGGTCGAACGCGGTGAGCTGGCAACAGGACGGGAATCGTTGACGAACAGGGCAAGCTGGGAATTGGGCCTGGTCCGCCCGCAAGGACTAGGTACATATGGAACTATGACATCGAACGGAACAAACGTTTACGGTGCAGGGGGCGTCGGATCCCCCAGTACCGGCGCGGAGGGTGATGGCCGACCGGGCCCCCCCGCGCCGTCATCCATCGACCGGGAGAATACTGCGGTAGACCGCCACGCTGCAGTATTCAGCATCACAACTGGTGAAGAGGCGTCAGGGGCGGGCACATCGCCTGCCCCTGCGCCTGGTGTGAGGAGCGGCGTCCCCGACGCGGCTCCGGGGCCGTCTGGGTCGACGGGTGTGCCGCGGGAGCTGCTGCCGATTGCTCGGCTGCGGCGCCACCCGAGCGGCCTGAGCCGTTGGCCCAGCACGGCGAGCGTCGACGCCCGCGTGACGCTCAGCGACGACGACGATTCTGATTCGTCGTCGACTGTTTCCGCGGATCGGTCCGCTCCGACGCTGTCGGACCTGGCGCGGCGACGGGCCGCAAGCGGGGGAGTCCCCCGACGACGGGGGAGTACGCTGGCCTGGCGGAGGCCAAGAAGCGGCACCGGGAGCTCCCGCTCCAGGAGCGTCAGCTTCGACTGGAGGCAGCGGTGGAGGATCCGGCGGTGCACCCACGACCGGTGCCCAGGTCGTGCAAGCCAGTGCCGTCCGAGGCCGAGCTGGCCGAAGAGATGTGGCGAGCTCCAAGGGCGGACCTGGGGGCGGTGATCGGGGAGAGGGTTGCCGTCGTCCAGAACGTTGCGGAGTCAAGCCGCAACGTAAAGGGGACGTTCGCCCGCTGCCTGCGGGAGGCCGCATTACACATAAAGTATGTGGCTGCCGAGCAGGCTAAGCGGACGACAGGCTCCGAGCGGGAGGTCAAGCTCGAGCGCGAGCTCAGGGAACTCCGCGCCCGACTCGCGGCCGCGGAGGCGCTGTCGCGCGTGTGCCCCTGCCTCCGTGGC
>NW_015374035.1:89928-109861 GCF_001272555.1 Dufourea novaeangliae | reverse complement strand
TGAAAAGGGGGGGGGGGGTGGGGATTTTTGTAATTCAGCACTGCAAAATACATGAATCTTCAAAAGTTGAAATTTATTTTAATTAAAATTAAGTAACATTTAATCATAACTAAATGCAAGCACCAGACCGGGGCTTTTTGTGGAATCGGGGTGTACTTAATAAGAATTTTTATTTCGGACACTATTTATCGTATTGTATCCGTACTTCGATCATTTATATTAAAAAATAACTTTTATGGCATCGAAGAGTATAAACAAATTTCTCTTATGCGAATTTCATTCGGAGTGTCAGTGTTGAGAAACTTTAAAAGAATATGATCGTATTCCTTAAAATTTTACTTAAAGGTGCGGTAAATGTGACAATGGGACAAAAAAATTACATTCGTAAGGAACAGTTAAAGACGGTGTTGAGTTTCGTGTCAGGTAAGCTAACCGCACGCTTGATAAGTACTCCATCTGATATTATGTACTTCAATGAGATCGGGTAAGAATATCGCCAGTCCTTGTTCCCGTATCAGTGATGTCATTTATAAAATAAACAAACGTTTTAAAATACAATCTTTCTGCTATAAATGATACCATTGTGAGGAGTACGAGGACTGACGATATTGTCTTTAGACCTTGTTACGTCCCGCGTTGCTGTCGTTATTTCATTAATAATTACAGGTCTTCGCTTTTTAAAGGTGCAAAAGCACGCCCTGTTTAAACTTACCTGTGAAGTACGCATTCTTGGATAGGGAACGGGAGGGATAGAAAATCCCTCTTGTTATTGATAGCAACAGAGATATATTCTAACAGTAAAATAAATAAAAGATACAATGACATCTTAACATACCAATGATGGATGGAGATGAATGATGAATTCGTTCACGCTTATGGCGGCTTGGGCGGGGTTTTGGTCTCTCGATAGGGCGGAAGACTCGCTGGTGCTCGAAGCCGTTGCACCGAGTCCGCTGCACTCCTGGGATTGTGGCGCCAGTGAGGCTTCTCAATGTCTGGGATTTTGTCCAAAATGACGTATGATGTAATCCACGTAGAATTAGGGGGTGGGGTTTAACTCACCGTTCTCCGAGTTTTGAATTTATTTAAGACAACAGGCCTTTCAATTTTGCGACTCTTGCCAATTTCGTGAAAATCGATTGTATGTATGAATTTATGCCTTGGCAACTATTTATCGTATTCGGTTGATTCCTTATTGTTTCACATGGAGAAATTATAAATAATATCCTAAATAATATGTAGAGTCCATTTATGTAAAAAAGTGAAAATCGACAAAATTACAGTTGTCCGTTTGTACTTTGCTGCCGTCGAATTGTATGCACAAGTTGTGATAATATAAATACGTAATAACTATACCTTTTAAAATTGATTATTATACTTTCGTATACGTAAAAAAATCCGAATACCATCCAAGAAACCGACTATGAATTACATACATAGAACATATACACAGTATGTTCAAACAGTTTCCAGACTGATTTTTTTGTAGTGTGGGGGTTCGTCTCCCGAGAAGACTGGGAAAAGACGAAGGCGAGGAAGGACGAACCGTGATTAACAGTAACACCACAATAACAATCTTTATTTAACTAACTCTTGACTACAATCGTACCGGACATCTATCTTTGGTTAACTCTCGAATGACTCCGACGCCATCTTTCTGTTCTCCTACTTTTCTCCGACCCCAGAGGCGCAGGCGTCGCGTGGCTGATGCCACGATACTCCCTCCAAGTGGACTTCCCCTGGAATCCACGGTATGTACCCGTTGTGACCTGTCGTATGTGCGGACAGCAGGTGTTTGATGCTTCGATCCTGCGCCACTTGTCGGAGGGTCACCCCGTCGCTTCCCTCCGCGACCATGAATGCTGGCTTCAGCCGCTCGATGTTGACGTTCACCACCCTTTTTCCCATTTTGATTGTAAATACCTTGTCGGATGGTCCCCAATTACCTTAAATGGACCTTCGGACGGAGGTTCAAACGGTTTCCGAGTGGCGTCGAGCCTTAGGAACACGTGCGAGCCTGAATGCAGGTCCTGGTAAACAAACGGCTTTACCTTTTGGTGATGCGAGGATGGCACCAGCCGCAGGTCCTGCATGTACTTTCTGAATCTCTCGACGTAGATCTGGGGGCTTGCTGCGTCAAGATTTTCGAAAATGAACTCTCCGTGGATCCTCAACGTTTTGCCGTACACGAGTTCGGACGGTGATAATCTTAGATCCTCCTTTATAGCTGTTCTCAGCGCTGTCTATAAATCTTTGGAATGTTGGTCCGGCGCTTCTAAGTCTGAAAGTCATGCATGGGAATTCGTATAAGCCGAAAGGCGTAATTGTTACCGTTTTTTCAATGTCGTCTTCGGTAATTGGTATTTGATGATATACCCTCACCAAGTCGATAGTGGAGAACACTTTTTTTCCCTGGAAACTACTGGTGAAGTCGTAGATGTGCGCGATCGGGTATCTGTCCGGGATGGTTACGGCATTAAGGCGCCGGTAGTCCCCGCATGGTATCCACTCCCCTGACTTTTTGAGTGCCAAATACAATTGACTGGCGTACTGGCTCTGTGATAGTCTGTAAATTCCTTGTTTAATCATGAGATCGAACTCCGCTTTCGTGATTTTTAACTTATCTGGCGCTAGCCGCTATGGCCTGTCGGCCGTAAGGGGGCCGTTTGTTCAAACATGGTGTCTCACCGCGTGTTTTACTGGAATCGGGTCTCATCTCGTCGACGTGACCACCGGGTTTTTGCCATCAGCCGGTAGAAATGGTCATTAAGGCGAATGGTGGACACCCCATGCAGGAGCTGGTAGGAGTTTTCCCGTCGTCGCCACCTGTGACCGATTATCAATCTATCGCTTCCTGTTTATATCTACCAACAGTTCCGATTTGCTAAGTCGGCGCCCAGCATGGGGCGTTCCACGGCCGCCACGCAGAAATCCCACGAATGCTTCCTTCCTAGACCATTTTTTTTACTTCCTAGACCATTTTTTTTAACCTTTAAACAGCTATCGCCTCTGCTGAGGATGCAGAGAGGGCTCGTGTGGGATTCTTACCTCACTAAAACTCCTCGGTGGCCCTCTCAGGCGTCGGGCCGATTGCCTGTACCACAATCGCATGACTTCCCGCAGTCGGCCCCGCCTATGTCCCCCCCCCCCCCCCCCCAGGTACGGAATTTAACCGTCCCTCCACATCCTCAGACAGCGTCGGGGGGCCACCATCCGACGCCGTCGCATGCTGAACTGGTTGCGACCGAAGTAACATCCCCATTGTAACCCCCCAGATCCGGGGCAACGCCCCACGATCATCGCGTGGGGTCACCGCGACTGTGACCCTCTGAACTCGCATGCTCGCAGGGCAAACCTCAGCCGCCCGACTCGTGGTGCCTCGTGCACCGCCGTTTGATGGGAGGGGGGAGGATTGTATGTGCTATGGGGCTTTGGGGTTACCTGTACCAATCCCCCCTCATGGGAAAGGCAAGGCTCCCACCGAGGCAGCAGCGTGCCGCCACCTCCAAGCCCTCCTCTCCACTCCTCTTAATCCACGAGCGTGATCGGTTTCTCCCACTCCCGCGCGTCGGCCTCCTTCCGCGAGATTACTTCCTCGCAGTAGGAGGCCACCGCCTTCCATAACCCCTCGTCGCTGACCATGGCCTCAACCAGGGCCCGCAACCAGAGGTCCCACCCAATTGCCTTTTGAAGATCCCGCCGCTCTCCGGCGAACGACGGACACTCCTCTAGGACGTGCTGCGCGGAGTTCACTGCCTCTCCGCACAGCTGGCATTCCGCCGTCGCTTCCGCCTCTATCCTGTGCAGATACTCACCGAAGCAACCGTGCCCAATGAGTATCTGCGTGAGGCGGTAGGTCATCTTACCGTGGCTGCGGTCCAGCCATGCACTCAGGCACGGCAGGACCGCCCCGATTATCCGCTTTCGCGCGGCGACGCTCCCTTCGAGCTGCATCCGCCACGCTCGGCGGGCAATCTCCAGGGTCCGGCGCTTCCAGGCCTCTACTACATTCGGCAGCGGGACTGCCCCGCCCGACGGTAGGCCTCACGACGCCGATACACGTCGGCGTCCGCCTTCGCTTGCAGCTCAAACGGGACAACCCCCGCCAACACCATGACCTCGTGGGAGATGGTGCGGTACCCCCTGACGAGTCTGATGGCCATCCTCCGCTGTAAAGTGTGGAGGACTTGCCGTCCCCAGCGGCAGCGGCCCACCAGTTCGCCAGCCCACATGGGCGACCCGTATAGGGCCATTGACCGCACCACCCCTATGTAGAGGCGGCAGACTCTCCTTTCCGGTCCCAGACGTTGGGCAGGAGGCAACTCAGAAGGGCCGCCACCCCATCCAGCCGGGGAGCCATACGGTCGAAATGGCCCTCAAAGCGCCAGCGGCTGTCGAGATCGAGACCCAGGTATTTGAACCTGTCCCCGACCTCGACACGGCTTTCTCCGACCTTGATCCGGAGACTGGGCGGACTCCTCGATAGAAGCAGCAGTGGAACCAGGATGCGTCCGTCTTCTGCGGAGCAATTGCCAATCCCACCTCCCGGATCCTGACGACGACGGTTGCCACCACCGCCTCTGCGCGGCACGCGACCGCCGCCCGGTTCCTCGCGGTCACAGCCACGAGCGTGTCGTCCGCATAACAGAGCACGCTCGCGTCGAGTGGGAGAGACTTCGGCAGCACCGCGTCGTCCCCCACATTCCGCAAGGTCGGACCCAGACTGGAACCCTGGGGCACTCCGCTGGTGATCCCCCTCATGAGTACCCCGTCCCGACTGGGATACTCTCCTTCCCAGACCAAGGTTTATCTCGACCTTCCGGGTACCGTACGTTTTAATTGGCGTGCCTTTTGCGACGTATAGCTGGTATGGTGCCGATTTCAACGTACCCTGCAATTTTTTCGCAGCAGCATGGACACCTCTGCCCCTCTGTCCACGAGGAAACAGATGCCCGACTCTCTGTCGGACACATGTAAGCGGTTAGTTTTTTGGCATCGTGCACCGCTTCTACCCACTGCCTGTTGCGTTTCCCTGCGTTGCTTCCTTCGAGAATTTACAGCCCGGCCTGCAGCTTAGATAAAAATTCTGCTCTCTACGTTACCGGACTTTGGTCGGCCCCTGTCGCGGCGGAAAGCATCGATATCTCGATTGTCGTCGTCGGATATATAGGATTCTACTTCATCGGTTGGCCGCGCGGGTCCGGCCGCATGGATGCTTACATCCGAATTATGTTCCCGCAACGCTTGTGCTTGTACGGCCCATTCATCGAGACGGACGTTAAAATTCACAGTCACACCCTGCCGGATGTTACCTGGGAGCTTGCTCAGGAATATGGACTTCAATATGCGTTCCGGGACATCTGTTCCGGCGCTTTCGCAATTTTTGCAGCAAGACCACCGGCTGGTCATTTTGCGTCCCCTCTCCGCGTAGGAACCTTTGCGTACGTGCTTCTTCGAACTCCTCGAACAAGCCCACGATACGGTCCTTTAGCGTTTTGAATTTGTCCGCCTCTGGTAGGTCGAGGATAATGTCGCACACCAGGTCGAGTGTCTCGTCGTTCAACACTTGATTGTTTTAACTAACAATTAAATTTTGTTTTAAAAGTGGAATAACTGCGATTGAAATTTACAAAATGATGTAAAAAATATACGGACATGATTGTCTGAGTCGTGCTGTAGTTTTTCAGTGGTTCAAACGATTTAAAGAAGGTCGTGAGACACTTGGAAATGACAAAAGAGAAGGACGACCTTCGACAAGTTGCACCGAATGCAAATGTTGAATGTGTTTGTTTCCTATTGTCGAGAAACCATTGTTTAACGATAAAAATGATAGCTGACGAATTAAACATTAGAATTTGACGTGTGAGGCCCGAGCTTTACCGATCGGGTGAATGGTTTTTGCTCCACGACAATACACCCGCATTTGTCAATCATCGTCACAGAATTTCTGGCAAAAAAAGCGTAACTGTTATTATCCATCTACCGTATTCGCCAGATATGCCACCTGCCGATTCTTTCTTCTTCCTGAAAATCAAATTGCCAATGAAAGGGAGCTATTATGAAGATTGTAACGAGTAGTTCGTTACGTCGTCCCCGCGCGACGCCAGCGAGGCACCGCGTGACAACTCCCGTCGCGGCCGCGAGATGGCTACGCGCGCCTCGCGGTTCTCGCCGATAAGATTGTGCCTCGCGGCTACTAATACCGCGGCGCGAGGCACAGTCGTGGCAGATCTCGACTCTCTGCGTACCGGCTCACACCGACCGCAATCGAGCTCTCTGCTTTTTGGATCCTCCAAGGTACTCACTCACTAGGGCGCTGTCCCAGTGTATGAAGGAAAGCCTTTAACCCAGAGGCCCTTCGACAGTGTCGGGTCAAACCCACTGCTCGGGCCATCCCGACCCCTCTTCCCCCGTAGGCCATCACCTAAGGGGGCGGGGACACCACGGGTCTCCTCCACCCGACCGACGGAACGGCCCCTGGCCATCCCACAATCGAGGGCAAACCTCCCCTCCACCACGCCGCCTGAACCGCCGCGCTCCGACCGCCGCGCCGCCAACCGAGGACACCGCCGCGTGCACTCCGCCGCGCCAACAGACTACCGCCAAGCCGCCGTCCGGCTACCGCCGCGTTCCGACCGCCGCGCCGCCAACCGAGGGCACCGCCGCGTGCACTCCGCCGCGCCCACCGACTACCGCCGAACCGTCGACTACCGCCGCGTGCACACCGCCGCAAACGTACCGCCGCGTACACACCGCCGTCGACCACCCTAGAGATAAGCCAAGCTAATAAGGACCCCGAACATTGTAACCCCCCCCCCCCGCAGAAAAATAAACCTGCTGGTTGCCTAGACTGCACTCGTCTCATTTGTTCGACCCCTGGCAGCCGACTGAGCTGGCCTCCTTCCTCCGTCCCGCCGCGACATTCGTCGCAAGATGCAATAAAACAAGCAGTAACCGATCAATTAAACAAGGTAACACTGGAGGAATTCTCCAAGGCTTTCAAAGCACTCTATAAACGTTGTACTGGATGTGTAGATAGACGAGGGATGTATGTAGAATTCAATTTTTTATTACACCAGTCTTGGAACTTTTTGAACATACCGTGTACATATAGTATTTGCATCGGTGAGGATCTCGAGCTCGACCCAGCGTGACTTTGTGTTAGTAGTCTATCGATGTGAATCAAAAATGACTCCTGCAAAAGAAAAATTAGTTCCTCATTTTCCATTTTATGAAATAATTTTTCAATTAAGGGGTTTGTTCGGGATTGGATGAGACGCTGCATGGCATCATGTGCGGTCAACCCGCAAGTCGGCGTCCCAGCAAGTATGGATCGCAGCGAAATTTTGTTATCATTGGGAATTTTTATCTGGAGAGGAGTGAAATAAATAAAAAATGTGATAACTGTATCTTATTTTTGGGACCTTTATTTGTAAGGAAAGAATTATTTTTACGCACTTTTGTCATATTTGTCCTCCATTCTCTGCGGCTGCAGCAGTCTCTGCACAAAGGCTCTCTTATCAGTATAATATTTTCCTCAAAACGGATACAACAATAAACATTCAACAATGATCTTATAAAGTAGTGTTGTAGCAATTGGCTATCAGCTTAAAATGTTGCATTTTTTGGAAAACAAGGAAGTTACACCATTTGGAAAGGAGGAGTCAAGTTTTCGTCTGACATTTCGATCTTTAAATAGTAACCAAAAATATTAAAATTAAAAAGTTTTTCAAAATGGCCCGATAGCGCTTAGAAAATCTCATTCTATGTAGGTCAACGCAAAGTTTATGAAAAAATGTTGAAAATTGCTGAAGTTATCATGCTGAGAAGTATGAAAAATGTGATTATGGCAAATGCCGCCTTGATGGGGACGAGGCTTTATACTTTGCAGTCCGGTGTAAGCATTACAGCAACATCTCAATACTTATGCTGCTATAATATAATGGCAGATTAACTGTAAATTAGAAACAAATGTTTTCTTTCAGTATTTTTCGTCTCCTTTATCTTGAAACGCATTTTTCTCATAATCACATTTGCAAACATGTCAGCATGATAACTTTTTCATAAACTTTGCGTTGACCTACATAGAATGACATTCTCTAAGCACCATCGGGCCATTTTGGAAAATTTTTTAATTTTGTGGGAATGGAAAAACGGTTGCGAATAAATAAGATAATTAGGCGCGGTGACAACAGCTGATCGCAGCACGTGGACGCCCTCGGATGCGTTGACCGAGCGAGCGCGCGTCTTGTTTTGGGGTGGGATTCGCGGACGCAAAGGTACCCACAACAGTGCTGAATATCGATTAATAGAATGACAAGACGCGTGCAGAAGTCGCTCGCCGGTGCCAACGCACCAGTTAGTAAACAAGATCCGAAGGTGAGCGACCGCGGAAAGTAAACGTGAGAGAGAGAGAGAATATGTGTGTGAGAGAGAAAGAAAGGTAAAGAGCGATAACCGCGATAATGTGTGTGTGTGCGTGCATGCGTGCGTGCGTGCGTGTGTGCGCGCGCGCGCGTGTGTGTGCGTGTGTGGTGTGTGTGTGCGTGTGTGTGTGTGTGTCCGATTTCGTATATAAAGCGAAAGGTAACCAAGGAGTGGCATTCGTATTCTTATTCGAGTTAAAGTACAGCAAGAGATATAGCAGAATTGTGAGCGAGAGTCAGCGATATTGTGAGGAGATTAAATTAAATAAAATTACTCACACCGAAGTTACGAGGGATACTTCTTCTAACAAAGTGCCGAAAATTATCCCTAGAATTTTAATATTTTTGTTTACTATTTAAAGATCGACATGTCAGAGAAAAAATTGACTTCTCTTTTTAAAATATTACCCTTTTACTCTTTTTAAATTTCTTTTATTTTGTAAGATCGTTGTTGAATGCATTTTGAGGGAAATATCATGGTGACACAAAAGCCTCCTTTTCGTGCAGAGGTTGCTGCAGCCGCAGAGAATGGAGGCGAAATATAACAAAAGTGTGTCAAAATAATTTTTTCCTTAAAAATAAAGGTCCCAAGAATAAGATACAGTTAACACATTTTGCATTTATTTAACTCATCTATAGTTAAAAATTTCCAATGATAACTTTGCGCGTCGAGAACTTATGTATCGCCTTAATTAAAAAATCATTTTATAACATGGAAAATTAAGGACTAATGTTTCTTTTGCGGGAGTCATTTCTGATTCACATCGATCGGCTACTAATATAAGGTCACGTTAGGTCGGGCTCGAGACCCTCACCGACACTGTACTACTATGGTGACGATCGTTCGAGCTCGGAAGAAATTCTCGGATGATGTTTCGGAATGACCATGTAAGAGACGCGCTCGTCCAAAGTAAATAGGACAGGGCGCTCTCGCACCATACTGCGAGCCTGTCAACGATTGCGTGCGCCCAACGCCGATTTGCTAGTTGCGTCCCTGAATTTCGCGACCGTGGTGCGTTAGAGCGCGTGCGTTAACGTATTTACGGAATCTGCGCAACACTGTTCAAACTATGGATTATCTATCGATATTTTTGCGGTGATAGATATTCTTGGATCCAATCCAGCGCTTCTCTGAAAAATTTGAACCTAATTAACATAATTAAATTCATAAATAAAATTCATTTTCACAAAAATTGACAAAAGTCGCAAAATTGAAAGGTCTGTGTTTCTTAACGCTAAAACTACCGACGACAAACGCATATTTGAAAACTATTGAAAATTTCAAAATTTCGAAATTCACTAATTTCTTCACTTTCATATCGTAATAAAAGGTGCAAAGGATCTGAGAAAATGTATTGTCATAACATTTTAATCGTCATTGTAAGAGTGTATCGACAAGTCTTTTCGACTTGCTTGGTAGTTCTAGTGTTAAATAAATTCAAAGCTAGGAAAATGATGACTTAAACCCCACTCCCTAATTCCAGGTGGTTTACATCATACGTCATTTTGTACAAAATCCCAGGCATCGAGAGAATGACCCTCCTAGGTTGTAGAACACACATCCTCATTGCTAGTTAGGCACGAATTCTTTTTGTGTTTACCGACATTAGTCGGGAAACGAATTGGCATGCCGTTTGGCTTTTCAAACCATGAGTCCAAGTTCACGCACGAATCTAAACATCGAACGGCTGTGTCTCTGGCCCACTCGGATCAGGTCATCGGGGTCGCCGTGACAGAGGCAGCTTGTGAAACCAGGCGGCCTCCGCCTTATGGCGCGAGATTTCCAGCCGAAAGCCCGAATCCTGGCGACCGTGAGTGCCACCGACATTTCTGTACGACATGCAGTCCTCGTGCAATCCCCGCCAACCATGATAATCAGAGTGTCATCTGCATAGCTTTCCCCGGATGCATAGGGAAAATGTCCGAGTACCTCGGTTAAGAACCTTGTACGGTCCGTCGTATGGTCGCTGGAGAATTTCCCGGATGGTGTTGTTTCGAGGGAAAACCTACCCCGCCGAAGCGATGTCGTTGAAAACGAAAATTCAATATTTTTTTGCAATTTTGATGTATACCACCGGAAAGTATGATCGTTTGTCTTTAAAAAAAAGCAAACTTCGTCAAAGAACGATGTTGTTTAACAAAGATACAGCCCTTTGAAGGAAACCTATATTTTTCAAATATTTTGTGTACGGTAAGATATGTATACAGGTATAATATACAGGGTGTTCGATTACTGGTGAGAAAAAATTTAAGGGGTGATTCTTTGAGGCAAAATAAGACGGAAATCAAGAATAACGAAATTGCGACAAATGCTTCGTTTGTTAATTATGAGCGTTCAAAAATTGACCCAAGTGATGGAAATCCGCACGCACGGAGTGTCAGCGGACCACGGTTCGTAAGGGGCGTACAGTCACTTTAAAGACTCAACGACGTGCAGGAAAAGTAGGTAGAACAGCTGTCAACTTACCCCGTAGAGGATGTCGATAACTTGTGCCCGCCGTATTTGAGTCGAATCCACTTGCATCGCATTAACTCTGATTACTCGATAAAATTCGCAAGAAAGGTAAATATCTTCTTACGAATATTATCGCGTAGAGAGGGTTAATGCCCCCACTAGTTATCACGTATAACAATTGTCCTGTCCACGAGTATCCATGAAATTAATCCGTACACGAACGTACACCACAGAAGTCCGCGAAAACTGTCCACACACACTGAGTGATTGTCCCGTCCGCGAAAAATGTTCACACACTGCGTGATTAAGTAGACCCGCGAGCTGTTCCTCCGTTGGGTTTAACACTCTACAGGTTACACAAAACTAACACTCAAAAGAATTAATTTAAAACTATTTAACACTAATTTTTAACCTACACTAATTAATTTATAACAACTATTTATACTAATTTTTAACACGTTATAATTAATAAAATCTACAATACTTAATAAAACCTACAATAATTAATGAAACGCACAATAATTAATTTGCACTATTTCTGACGACGACATACGCGACACTACTAAATAATCACTACGTAATCGCTAAATAAACTAAAACTTAGTTTTCCGAACATGAATTCTATTTGCTCGTAGAATGCAAAGGGCACCGTTCGGAAAGGACAACTGATATTGTTGAACTGATCCTCCCTCGTTAGGATCGATGTGGCGTAATAGGTCGATCCCCACTCTTTCATGGTCAATACTTTTTGGGAAGGAAATACTGCATGGGAAAGTGTCCTTGAGGTCGCGTTTCTTTTCGTACATTCTTAGAGCAACATCTGTATTTTTTTCTCATACACCATTCGGGGCCACTTGGCCATGATGCCGAGGGGTTGCGAGTCTGGATATTATAAAACTGTCTCTTGTCTTCTGCAGTGCGACCACCCGCGGATTGCCTGCAACGTGTTCCTGCCATCAACGAAGACCGTGCCCGTTGGGTTTTCGGCCGTCCCTCTTGACATTAACTTGTAAAAAGAACTTTCAACGCCGAATGCAAACTTCATGTTAGAAATGGTTCATATTACACAGAATGTATATGTTTAACAATTTCCTTTATTTTATTTAATGTAGTTTCTTCATGCATCGTAGTGCAGGTGCGACAAATTTCATCTTAGTTTCATTCTAATATCATTGTACGTTTTGTATGATCCATGTTAATTGTATATTATTTCTTTGCGGATACAAGAACCTCAAACACTTGGAGTAAGATCGAAATAGTAATAAAATGTGCAGTGCACATAAAACATACAGTAAGTCCATATTCAATATTTCAGGAATAAACAGCGGCGCGCTCCGTTTTAGGTAGCAAGCCGCCTTCGTCGGTCGACCGTAAGCGGCTGGTGTCATTCATACCAGAATGACTTTTATTTAGGAGGGGGTGACTGTGTGGGTGAGCTTGTCCTCCGTCGCGGGGTGTCGAACCATGTTTTTAAACGAGTGCATGCGTTAATTGCTTATCGTTCGAAGCCTCTCTCGACAGGATATCTTTATTCCTGAAATATTGAATATGGACTTACTGTATGTTTCATGTGCATTGCGCATTTTATTACCACTTCGATCTTACTCCAAGTGTTTGAGGTTCTTGTATCCGCAAAAAAATAATATGCAATTAACATAGATCATACAAAACGTACAACCTGTATACGATGTTGCACCTGTACTACGATGCATGAAGAGACTCCATAAAATAAAATAAAGGAAATAGGTAAACACATACATTCTGTGTAATATGAACCATTTCTAACATGGAGTTTGCATTCGGCGTTGAAAGTTCTTTTTGCAAGTTAATGTCAAAAGGGACGGCCGAAAACACAACGGGCACGGTCTTCGTCGATGGCAGCAACACGTTGCAGGCAATCCGCGGGTGGTCGCACTGCAGAAGACCAGAGACAGTTTTATAATGTCCAGACTCGCACACCCTCGGCATCGTGGCCAAGTGGCCCCGAGGCCCCGAGTGGTGTATGAGAAAAAAATACAGATGTTACTCTAAGAATATACGAAAGGAATCGCGACCTCCAGGACACGTTTCCATGCAGCTCTTTCTTCCCAAAAAGTATTGACCATGAAAGAGTTGGGATCGACCTATTACGCCACATCGATCCTTACGAGGGAGGATCAGTTCAACAATATCAGCTGTCCTCTCCGAACGGAGCCCTTTGCATTTTTCGAGCAAATCGAGTTCATGTTCGGAAAACTAAGTTTTAGTTTATTTAGCGATTACGTAGTGATTATTTAGTAATCTCGCGTACGTCGTTGTTATAAATAGTGCAAATTAATTATTGTAGGTTTTATTAAGATTGTAGATTTTATTAATTATTGCAGGTTTTACTAAATATTATAGATTTTATTAATTGTTGTAGGTTTTATTAAGTATTGTAGATTTGATTAATTATTGTATGTTTTATTAAATATTGTAGATTTTATTAATTATTGTAGGTTTTATTAAATATTGTAGATTTTATTCATTATTGTAGGTTTTATTAATTATTGCATGTTAAAAATTAGTATAAATAAATGTTATAAATTAATTATTTTTAGTGTTAGTTTTGTGTAACGGTTAGAGTGTTAAACCCAACGGAGGAACCGTTCGCGAGTTTAATGAATCGCGGAGTGTGTGAACATTTTTCGCTGTCGGAACAATCGCGCAGTGTCGCCGATTTCTGTGGTGTAAACCCTTGGATACCAAAATGGAATACAGCTTCCAGGAATTTGACGATATTCATTTTATATATGGGAGCGCAAATGGAAATGCCTCAAGAGCGCAACGGATTTACAGAGACAGGTTTCCCAACAGAACCGTACCAACCGTAGAAACCTTTACCAGAGTAGCCCAGCGTTTGCAAAATCACGGGATGTTTATTCCACGGAAAACCGGCGGATACAATCAACGGGACGCAGATTTGGAAGAACAAGTACTGCAACACATTGAAGGAAATCCCTGCATGAACACCAGAACCATTGCTGTTCAAGAAGGGGTAACAAGTTATCGACATCTTCTACGGCGTAAGTAAATAGCTGTTCTACCGACTTTTCCTCGCGTCGTAGAGTCTTTAAAGTGACTGTACGTCCCTGATGAGCCGAGATTCGCTGACACTCCGTGCGCGCGGATTGCCATGATTTGGGTCAATTTTTGAACGCTTATCACTAACAAACGAAGCATTTTTCACAATTTCGTTACTCTTGATTTTCGTCTTATTTTGCCTCAAAGAATCACCCCTTAAATTTTTTCCCACTAGTTGTCGAACACTCTGTATATGACAGCCACATACTCATTTATCACTTACTTTGACATTGTTACTATACCTACGTGTATATAACTTCGTTCGATTGCACATATTCATGCATTTACTTGTTAACACAAAACTTCAGGTCGTCGGTCAATTGAATTACTGAAGGTATAGTCAGTTAGAGAATCGTCAAGAAAAGGCGCAACAGTCATCCCCTCTACTTACTGTTCCTTCGGTAATTAAATTACCTAGTTACCTGAAGCTTCGTTTTGAAGGTAAATGTACGAAAAAAAGGAAAGCCCCGTCCACCGTTTAGTTGGGTTTATAAAAGTACTTGGTTTTTCTACAATTATATGAAATTCTTGTCGGATCGGGACATGCGTCGACTTCGACTTAATACAATGGAAGTAAGTAGTAATATTTATAATAATTTATAATATTTTCGTAAATAAATTATATACACGGTGATTCTCTCGCTGCACAAAATGAAAGGCCGTGCCGTTCTAAACAACTGCTCTATTAAAACCGTGTCGACACATTGTAAATCTATCAACGGGCCCACACTGTCGATGGTGGAAGGGCTAACACAGTCGTCTCTGCTCTGACGATATCGCCCTTGTACCATCAACAGTGAAGGCCCGTAGACCGCTATACACGCGCCACACGATTTTCTACGATTTGACGTTGCACGAAGTCGTTATCTGCGCGTCGAGCCATTAAACTCGACCCTTTCAAGTGTGTTCTGCAATGCGCGTTGCACAGATTTGGACCTGCCTTTAAGAAGAAGGTCGAGGCAAACATCACCGAGTCCTACGTACAAGCCCGTTTGGATGCTCTTTCTCGCAACTGGGACAAGTTTGAAGCAAATCATGCGGTTCTCTACGAACATCGTTCCGAGATCACCAAAAACCCATATTTCCAAGACGGCCAGGGAACGCAGTGTGAAGAGGCAGTCATCGAAGGTAAAGTTGTTTTACGCAAGGCTCTCAAACGTGTCTCGAGCTCCTCGCCCACATCTTCGGAAACTGGACAACAACCATCGTCGCAGGTAAGTCACCCTTCTGCGTTATCGCGGTTAGATTTACCGAAGTTTTATGTGCTCGAGACCGAATGGGTGGCGTTTCGCGACCTCTTCATGTCGACGGTGATCTCCAATAACTCGATGTCGATCGTAGAGAAGTTCCATTATCTAAAGATGAGCGTCACTGATGAGGCATTACAGCTCATCAATCATTTTGCCGTTGCTAACGACAGTTTTAAACGCGCGTGGAAGATCGTTACGGATCGATACGGAAACCAACGCGTCCTGATTGAAACTCAGTTCGACACATTGTTTTCGTTGAAGAAACTGTCGAACGACGAGTCCGCTAGCGAGTTGAAAAAACTACACTGTGTCATGAAAGAGTGCCTTGGCGCGCTCGAAGGCTTACAATGCCAGATCGAACACTGGGAACGGTTAATTATCTACTGGTTGACGCGAAAACTTGACTCTGGCTCGTTAAAGGTGTGGGAGCTAGTGATGGGACATCAAGCCGGTTCAAGTCAACCAAGTTAGATGACGTCACTGCACCTCGGCTCGCCACGACGGTATCTAATCCCTATAAGCCTTCGGCGACCGACGCTCGGGTTACAATGTAAAACGCAGAACGAATCATCCGTGACTAAAAATGTTAACTTTTACTCCTTTCAGTGTACTTTCTTAAAAATGTTATAAATAAATGTAAGAGATTCTGCTGATGAAAATAAGTCCAAACCCGACATAAATCGGATTATTTTTAGGAACATACAATTTGTATCACGATATAACGCATGAATAAAAATTTAAACTTTTACTCCTTTCAGTGTACTTACTTAAAAATGTTATGAATAAATGTAGGAGATTCTCGTTATGAAAATAAGTCCTAACCGGACATAAATTGTAATATATTCAATAACGATACAATTCGTATCGCGATATTAAGAGAATGGTAGAATGAAAAACTACTTTTAAGTATTGAACTTGGTGTGATTCGTGCATTCTTTTACTATGCTGATATAATATTCAATGTTCCATTTATTTCGTGAAACAAAATTTAGATACTTTGCTGCTCGTCATATCTTGTGAAATGTGATTGCAAGCATCTTACATTTGATTGTATACGTAATTATTTATTTATGTAATTATGTAATGCAATTTTTTATTTTAACGACAATTAAATAAAATATTTGGAATTATTCATTAATAATGTTTTGAATAATGTTCAATCATTATTGATGTAATCTGTATACATAAAAGAAGTTCTACTTAATTATAATTTTGCTTAAAAAAAATTTTACCAAATCTCCAAATCTACGTGAGCGAAACCGCGAGAAAAAAGCTAGTAGATCAATAAGCAGCTTATCGATTTCCAATTCATTTCTAACAAATGTGCATGGAATTGGTCATGCTGTATTGCCAGATTAAAATGATTGTGTTGAAGTTACTTGAATTTGGCGCCTTACAACAAATCTCTAGCCTGCCTATATGGAGTGTATACAGAGCATACTAGATGCGTGACTTGCTTCTTTGTTTTGGTCACTGACAATCAGTGGTGGGCCCTCGCGGTGTGAAGCGCGTTTTGTCGAAAGAAAGAAAAGCAATGATAGAGACATACAGAGTAAAAAAAGGACAGTCAACCGGCACGTGTACGCACCGATGTATTGTGGTTTCTTTTATTGGAATTTTTGTTAATTACATATTTTCTGTTTATCAAACTGAATCGGAGTGTAGCCTATTGTTGCAGTGCATAAATTAAATTTGTTTTTTTTGTGCTTCATTGCCAAATACGTGAGTTTTGTTTTTCTTTACATAACCCGCAACAGATTGTATTATGTTTATGTCTTAATGATCAATGTATTAATGCACTGCATAGCTGCATATTATGTTATGCTTTTTACAATATATTGGTCTACAATGTTACTGTATGTGCTTTAGAAGCACTTGTGTCCCATGTCTGATGATCCATCCGATCTCGCTGCGTTGACACCTGGGCATTTTTTGATTGGAGAAGCACTGAAAACCGTACTTGAACCTGCTCTGTCTCACGTGCCAATCTCGCGGTTATCTCGCTGGCAATTACTTCGTCAGATCGTCGATCATTTTTGGAAACGGTGGTCGAAAGAGTACCTGCAAAAACTTCAACCCGCTTCTAAGTGGCAGGCACTTCGCGAGACAATTCAGGTAGGGTATCTAGTTCTCCTCAGGGACGAACGTTTACCTACATCCAAATGGCCACTCGCTCGTGTCATCCAGTTGCATCCGAGAAAAGACAATGTTACCAGTGTCGTGTCTGTAAAAACTGCGTCAACCACACTTCTGCGTCCCATGTTTAAATTGTGTCCGCTACCGATTGACTGTACCGAATAGAATTAATGTATTTGTTGTCGGAATCACGTACTCGGCAAAGCGGGCGGTAATGTTGAGGCGATCAGCGTTGATAACGTAGTCATCTATATCGCATAAATAGGTGGATCGCGGTTCGTGTTTTGTTCCCCCTCGTCAACGTGCTCGACGGTGCCCCCCTCGCGTTTGTATATATTGATCGTTCGAGCTATGTATTCTCCTTGTCTTTCTTGTGCTAGACGTGAATTTAACGAGGTAACAGTACCGCCAATTGTTCTTTCATTTTTCTCCTTAATTCCGGATCGGGCGCGTAATGTTTCTCTCCGTTCACCACGATAGCTGTGAATCTATTTCCGCACGATCAAACAGTCATGTTGCAAGACTTTCTACGAATTTGCTTTATCATTTTGTCAGCTGGCGTTGCCTGCAAAACCCAAGTCCAATCAGTGATGCCAGGACGTGGGATTTTTCCCACGCATGCGCACTACCTAATCCTCAGTAACGTATATACTTCACTCAAATATGGGGTATCGTTAGACCCCCGTGACAATTGAAATACGGTAGAAATTACAGGAAGAGGACATTTTTAAAAGTGCAGGAAACCGCGTATAATAATAGCAAATAAACAAGATGTAACAAATAAAATCATACTTTTTATCATTTGTCGTTTGTTATTTAAAGAGATTAATGAATGAAACGTAAATGTAGGCAAATTATGTTTAACGTAAAAAGACGTTCGGTGAAATTAATAAAACAATAATGACCAATAAACTGAATAGAACTCACCCTTACGGAAATTCACCTGCAGCGTAGAAACCTGCGTCAGTAGGTCAGTGTACCGATCCTGGTCATCGACGGCCCAAACGGTTTATGGCAGGGTATGGCCCAGTTCGCAGGTGATCGCAGGTATACCTCACCAGCCGAAGTTAAGGGTTGTAACGTCAAGTGCGTCCTGGTTATTCCACAGAATACGTACTCGCTTCACTGCACGACCACTAACACTGATCACCCGACACAATCACTTAATGTATTTTTATTCCAACGTGTTGTTACTACGTTAGGAAAATTCGTGGCCTCGGAAAGGGCTGATTGTTTTCAATTTTTCAGATGTTTTACGTAACCAAACACTTGCACAGCAACACCCGCATATCCGTTATTGTGTACGTACCACCATAACATTGCGTAATACTCCCGTGAACTGAACATCTCTGTCGCCCGATTGCTAACCGACTGACAGAATTTTTCCTCCACCCCCAAATAGTTTCCCATCGTTACATTGTGAGTTCACTCCCACCACGACAAGATTTAGGTAGAAAGAAACCAACGGTTCTAGGATAACACGTGCTTTGCAGAAGTGGAAGGAAAGGACCGTCGCGCAGTTTCTCCAAGGCGCCGTAGCCCGTTAATTTATTGCCAGGGTACCTACTCCTTCGAGATAGAAAACAGACATCACGTGCATCGGCTTAAAAATGTCCGAAATGAAGAGGACCATCAACGTATCCCTTGCTTCGAGTTGGAAAGTACAGTGTACATTGTCTATCTCGAGGAGCAGGGAAAAAAATTTACCGACACGTGTCAGTTGACGCTGCAAGGCCCTGGACGACCACCCTTGTAGAGGCCGGAGTGGAATTTTCGGTTATTTATGGCTTAAAATCTTCGGCCTCGTAGCAATCGTGAACTCACAACAGAATTGACAATCGACAATTTTATTACAACTTTGTGAAATTGTAGTTCTCATGAAAACATTTCATACGTATTTTTTTTTTTAGTATTCCGTCAAATATCTCGGAAATTATTAGAAATATAAAAACCGTATTCGTTAAATTCTTTTCCGTAAAATAAGCCTATCGGTAGGGTGATGCGGTTCATATTAACGTAATAGTAACCCATTGAAGACAGCGGTGCGCCCCGGTTCAGGTAAAAGAATCGGGCGCTCCACTATTACAGTCGACTGATGGTATCGCTAACGCTCCAGACTATTTCAATGAGATTAAAAGCTATATCAAAGTGTCAATGATTTACGGAAAAGAGTTCAACGAATACGGTAGTATTTTTTTTGGATTTACCTGCAGCGCGCACTGTCAGGAGTCGTCGAAAGATTGTTTAAAGAAAGGGATTATTCTGGAATTCAATGATATAGCTACATTCAATATCAAAACAAACACAATATTGCAAATTGTACGGTTTTTATATTTCTAATAAATTCCGAGATATTTGACGGAATACTAAAAAAAAAAAAGGCCGAAGAAATTGAGCCATAAAGAACCGAAAATTCCACTCCGGCCTCTACAAGGGTGGTCGGCCAGGGCCTCTTCATTTCGGACATTTTCAAGCCGATGCACGTGACGTCTGTTTTCTATCTCGAAGCAGTGGGTACCCTGGCAATAAATTAACGGGCTACGGCGCCTTGGATAAACTGCGCA
>NW_015374035.1:53313-88634 GCF_001272555.1 Dufourea novaeangliae | reverse complement strand
TTGGTAATAAAACAGATGGTGTGATATCACAGCTTTTGCTTGTATTTTTAATATGTAATTGAGTCCGCGAATGTCTAATAAGTTCTGATTTTCCGCATGCCAAGACTTTATTGCAAGCCGTACAGAAAGCTTTTTTATTATTATCAGATTTTAACCAGTCTTTGAAAATATTATTCTTTAGCCAAGATAATTGGAATACTTTCCCTTTGCTACTTCTCTTCTTATCCGCCAATCCACTCGAACTAGGCTGCTGGTAATCCATCTTCTGGTTTCTGTCACTGTAATACACTAATATTGCACTACAATTCAATATATTATATAACATTACGCGACTCACCTTCACTTTAACGAAAAACGCGGGAAACAACTGGGAAGGGCCCCTTACGCGTACCTACTGTTGCACATAGATACATCCATGGAAACAACCGCCGTCGAGCTGTGACGTCAGCATGCGCATGCGCACGAAGGCTCCCATGTGGGAGAAAATCCCACGTCCTGGCATCACTGAGTCCAATGCGGAAACAGATAGCTATGGTGTTTTAGACAACTTTTATTATTTATTACTGGCAATTTGCTCGAAACTTGTAACTGATTATCAGGGATATATACCAATGGATTTTGAACGACATGGTCGTCACTTTTTATTATTGCGTAAATTTGAATAAGTTGTAAAATAAAGTTATACAAAATTTGTTTGTTATAAACAAATTGAATTTTGTACAATGTGTGAGCACCATATTATTGTACAAAAAAACCATACCACTCGTCCATTAAAAGTTTCTTCGAAAAACGGAAATTTCGGCAAAATTTAAAGAGTGGTTTCACCTCTTTAACGTGAGGGTCGGTCGATAAAAGAAATTGTTACTTGCATGACTCGACGCCCTCTACAACCCCATGAAGTATCACTCAGGACCTGCATGTTGGGAAATCTTACTTGTCAGTACTGTGTGTCCTATGTACCATATAAATATTAAATGGCTTTTTGAACACCCTGTATATAACACTGTCAAAAATTATAAAGACTAAAACAAATAGAGGAGTCAGCAATGTACATGGTATGAGCAAACATTAAATATTACTCGAGTCCATAATACTACATGAATTTTGTTAGTGAATCTAACGTTGACAGCCAGGTAGAGCAGGAGTGGTGTCGGAAGGTTTAAATAAAACATTTGATTTGTGGGGATGAAACAAAAAAGAACAGTTTATTGGCATAAAAAACCTCCAGTGGAAGAAAAAAGCCCTTTTGGTAATTGACGAATTGCCGGCATAAAAAACGCCCTCTTGAGGGGGAAAAGCGTATGATACAATAAGAAACGATACGACCTGGTTTACTGGCGTGTACCGCTCGGAGGACAGCACGTCCTTTGTTTCGTAGAGAGACGCACCCGGATATACAGGGTGTAGACGTAATTTTTAAGTAGTTTTTTATTGATACAAATTTACACTTCACGATCCTGGTTGTCGCAATAAACTCTGCTTCGGTCCCAGTACCTTAGAGTGAAGGAGTGGGATTGAGGGTGCGTGCGGACTGGGGCGAGTGAGAGAGATATAGAGAGAGAAAAAGGAACCGTGAAAGTGCCGTCTGCACGTCTTCCTTCACGGGGGGACGGACAGGAGAAACGAAGGAGGGGGAAAAAACCCAGAGGTGCCGTACCGCGTAGGAAGCGTTTTCCTCTAGGGTGGAATGGGGGAATAGGAATTTTTGGTACTGAGCCTTCTGCTTGTATGGGTATATCTCTCAGAGTGCCGTGTCACCGCGTGGGTACGTCTTCTCCTTGAGACTTTTCTCCGTGAAAATGGCCCATACTTATACTCATTGGCGAAGCTAGGCCCGTCCAATCAGCGCGCCTGAACAAGGGTTTTCCCCAGCCGCGAGCTCCCGAGTGCCGTGCGCAAAGTCAGCTTATATTAGTCACGTTACAAGGGTGCATCTCGGTGGAATCGAAGAACAGCAGGGCTGTGGTTGTTGCAGTAAATTGATAAACAGCAGGGCTGTGGTTGTTGCTGTAAGTTGCACCTCGAGATCCTTGGTGTTAATTTCGAGCTACAGAACGGCTGCCGTTGCTTTTACGCTCGCATACGTAGAGTTGGCGATCGGCAGGGCCATCACATTCCCGCGACGCAGCTGTATGATAATTCGATTCGCGATGCCCTGTGCACGCGCGACTCGACGCACTTACACCCGACCCAAATGGGCGCTTTACAGAACAGTCGACAAAACCCAGAACATATGAAAACCGGAATGAACGACCCCACGTTGCCCTATGCACACCGAAAACACGTGATACAGATAATTCGTAACACCGGTGAACAAAGGAAAGAAACTGCACGCGACGAGCTCGACAGTAAAATTAGCGAGCCTTGCGGCCCGTTCACACCGCAAGCACATGTACAATCCACCTGAACATATTTTCAAATTTGATTTGCTCAAAAGACTAAATTCACATGAAAACGCCTTCTAGATTTGCAATTTATGTTTGCACGTAAAATGATCTCCTCCGCTACTACATCGCCAGGGACAGGACATACATTTCATGTAAATAAAAAAAACATTAATACACATAATGGTGTTTATAATAAGTCATATGAAGTTATCATTTAATAAAACAAATTTTTTTAGCCGAAACTTTGTATACAGTGTGTAACAAAAAGATAGATCCACTTAGACTTTTTATCATAATTCCGGAGTTAGTGAACCTATTCGGCTAAATTTTTTTCAGAATTTAGCCCAAGAGCCAAGGAGTATTCCTGTAACACTTGGTTTCACAGTGTTTCGTTTTTGCACACTGAACATGTATCTAATTTTTGCCCGTTTTTAACCGTACCAAAATGCTAGATCCTCAGTCATTTAAATGAAAAAAAAATGTACAAAAGTAAAATCCAACACTTCACTAATTGATGGGTTTACCACAACTTTTAATTAACAAATTCATCTTCTTCGTCATTGATTCCGTCAGATTTTGCAGTTGTTTCGTAGTTACGCAATTCCACGCCGCCAATGTCGCTATTTTGAGTTCCGCATCAAGTTGTCCCTAAAGATTTTCAATGGGATTAATATCAGGGTACCTTGCTGGTCAGGATAGAATTTCGACTTTTATGTTTTGGAGCCATTTCCTGGTACTTGCTGAAACGTGGACTGATGCATCATCGTTCATGAACTTTAGCTTAGCCGATGTGAACCGGCGCAGGTATGACAAAAGATGTTCTTTGAGTATTTCCTGATACGCCTGTGAATCCATGCGAGTGTCAATGAATGCTAAAGATATCTTCCCGAATGTTGAAAATCCTGCCTAAACCATCACTACACCTCCATTGAAATTGCGTTTTGACAAACACCGCGGCTCACAGCGCAGGTTCTACCAGTAGTATGCAACACTGTCTGATCCATCGAAAAGAAATTTTAACATAAATTTCTTCTCATCCAAAAAGACCACCGATCAAATTAGAAGACATACATAATAGTATTCAGCATATTTGTACATATCACCATACCCATTTCCATTGGTGCGTCCACATTTGGTGTTCATCTGCAAAATCAACTTGAATACGATAGTGCTCCTTCCTCATTGTTGGAGCGATTTTTATTCTTTTATACTCAAGGTTAGTTGGCCTCTTTAAAGTACATCAGACAGTCATATGCGAAATTTCTGGGACAGTTTCGTTGCGCAGACGTCGTGTTCCCTTTGTCGAGGAGGCAGCTTTCTTGCACAGAACTCTCTTAACGCGCTGAGTTACACATGATGGTCTTCCCGGCGATTTTTGTGTACTGTACTGACCACCTTTCATAACAAATTGGCTGATAAGATGGCCGTTCTTGTCGAGCCGGTAGAAAATATCACGATAACTCAACCCGGTCTCTTTGAATGTCAAAATTTGGCTTGTCTTGTTTCCAGATAATCACAGAATTGCTATATCATAAAAAGTCTTACAAAATTACATTGTTGATACTTAAAATATTATACAGTTAAATATACATTTGGTGATTAAAATTGCATTCGACATTTTTGAAGCTAGTGGATCTATCATTTTGTTACGGTTAAAAACGGGCAAAAATCAGATACATGTTCAGTGTGCAAAAATGAAACACTGTTTGTGAAACCAAGTGTTACAGGAATACTCCTTGGCTCATGGGCTGAATTCTAGAAAAAAAATTTAGCCGAATAGATTCACTAACTCCAGAATTATGACCAAAAGTCTAAGTGGATCTATCGTTTTGTTACACATATCGTTCCGTTTAATTACAGATGAGACCACCCCTGAAGAAGGCAATGTTCCACTTAGCTTGGTCACCGGACAGCTTGCCTACCTCGGAGGCTATTGCGCCATTACTAGAATACTTGGACGCCCATTTGGTGACACTCAATTCAGCTTTGCTTACGGTGAACTTTATTCGCGTGCTCCAGTACATCTGGGAAGTTGTTTTGGCAGAACTGAGCAATCAAATGGATGGAAACGCTGGTGTAAGTGCAAATTTTGTCACCCGTATTGAAATTATATCTGAGACAGTGAAGAGTTCAACGGAGGAATTTATTTTGTTTTCTTCTCTGAAATATTTACGTTTAGGATAAGCCCGCAATGTTCTACGAAAGACTTCACGAGGCTCTGGATTTGCTAATGAAATTCTTCCATGCGGATGAAAAGGGCTTGCCGTACAAAACTCTCCATTCGCAGAGTTTCATGAACGCCGAGGAACGTTTACAGTATCACAAAATGGACACATCATTCTTGATCGATCGATTTTATCGACGACGACTTCAGGTTATTATTGAACTCAATTTTTTCGACTCACCACACATTTCCAGCTCCTATCTAACAAGTTTAAAACACAAATGAATTCAAAAATGTACTTTTCTTTGTTATTAAAGAATGCTACCAACCTCTTGGTAACCTTCTATTTTAAGAATTTTGTAGGTATTTATTAATTTGAATACTATTTTAATCGTCGAAGTACGGACCGTTTTAATGTTCGTAGAGACAGTGGTGTTTGGGTCTGTTTGAAACTCTATGCTTCCTTCTTTTTAAACATACCTTCGAACGTGATCTTTAAAAAAGCACCTGCTTTTTTCACATGACTTTATGTTTTCTAACTACAGGATTTTAATTTTAAATTTCATCCATAGCATTATATATAATACTATGATTTTTCAGTATAAAACAATGTTTAAATTGGAAATATCATTTTAGGACCAAATGAACGCCGTGTCTACAGAATACGGTGTCCTAACAGTGATGGCATACCTTAATCACGATTCCCTCTGGGTTGAAGTAAAAAATGCGAGGGACGTGATACCGTTAGATCCGAATGGTTTCAGTGATCCGTTCGTGATAATCGAACTATTGCCGCGAAGAGTATTCGAGCATTGCGCCGAGCAACAGACCAACGTCAAGAAGAAGACGCTGAATCCCACGTTCGGCGAAAGTTTCGAATTGTGAGTACTGAGACAATTTCAGTCCACAACACTGTCCGAATTTTCATTTGTGAAACTATCAAAGCTACACGGCAATTTTTCATAAGATATTCATAATCATTATTACGAATAAGTTAAAGTAGTTTCCTTCTAAAAAAATACATATTAGTTAAATGTGATCACCTTAGATATGTAATTCTGTTGTTAGTGGACCGATCGAAATTTTTTTCATCGTATGGTATGGTTCAAGAATATTTGTTAGGAACTCGGGGTGCTAATTATTACCGGTTTCGGAGGTACACCTGGTATCTCCCGTTTAATACCATTAGTCGATCATAAATTCTTCGTACAAGGACGACGAAGAAAAAACATACTGTAATTGTTGTTCTTCTCTCGCCTTGTACGAGGAGACTGAGCCTCGTACGCGTTGCTATGCGTGCGAGAAGGAGAGCTTGCTACGATCGGTGGCGATATCAGCTAGATCAGTTCGTTTGAGTCCTTCGATCAGAAAACGTCATTGTAATCGATCTTGTCGAAGAATTAGAGAAAAGAGATGGTCCTCTTATCTTGTGTTCTCTTATTTGTATTCTTTATTTTGTATTGGCTCTTCTTTGTATCAGCTGATCTGTACATTCTACAACTACAAAGTAGACTCGTCAATTCACAACCGAACGCTGTCGTTTTTTGTTTGTGAAACTAATAAATTATCGCTGAACGGCTATATCACGTATCACTTTCTCGTAATTATCCTAAATTTGCCTGAGTCCGGGAAACGTTAGATTCGAGATTTGATTAAAATCGCAAAGACATCGAGAACTGCACCTTCGACTCTTTTACAGTCGCTTGCGCTCGAACTCGATCTAACAATATTCCTCTTTAATAAGGTCATACAAAATTCTTTTAACTAGGATATTTTATATATCGTTTCTTCAGTTCAAATGGAGAGAAAATTATTTACTGACGCTTGCCGAATTCGTCTCAACATCCTCTGAAAGATAGCCTAAACAAATTATAAGTTTACCTAAAAAAAGTTGAAGGTGACCTTAAGAACTTCGAGAACAATAACTGACACAAATGTACTATAACCATTTTAAAAGGCCCATTGAACCACATTGTGCGACACAAGAAAAATTTCGATCGGTCCACTAACAACAGAATGATTTAAGGTAATCACGTTAGACAGTCCATCACCCTGTATAAATTCTAAGAGCACTTCTGATATTTCTTTTCCAAAATAACAAAAAGGTTGACTTTCAAAACCTTTTACTTCACGAGTTATCTGGATATGTACAAAGGTATTTGGCCTCAAAGTATGTTCTGAAATTTGATTTCTCATCGTATTGACCGAATTTATCAAATTTGATTTGAAACAACTTCTTCCTTAGCGAAAATCTTATCCGAGGCTTTGTTAACGAGATATTAACGGAAAACTCTGACCAATTAGAGCGCGAGTTTGCCAGCCGGGTTCCTGCGCTAGCGGTGGCTACGCGCTGCGCTTATACTATGAAGCTCCGAACAAGCAAGTCGGCATGCATCCCAGTGAACTTTTTATCATTTTTCGTTTGTCATTTAAAGTGATGAATGAATGAAACATAAATGTAGGAAAATTATGTGTAATGTAAAAAGACGAATACACAATTAATTTTTTAAACAGAATCGAAAATAATAATTATTTGAAGATAGAGGCCAAGAAATTTATAAATTTCCTTTCAAATAACGTATTAACGAAAAGGTAATGTAGTAGAAAATGAACAAAAAGTAATCGTAGTTCGCTATTGACATAAAAATTCGTAATTCAGTAATGGAAAACTTTCAAATTTTCGGAACGGAAAACTTCAAAATTTACGTACGGAAACTTGCAGAATTATTGCCGGGAAAAAATCATGGCTTGCGTTAAATTAAAGAAATAATAAGCCTGGTCAACATGATTTTTGTCCCAAAGAACAATTATACTGATTCTTATACGTGTTTTTGTGCTGAATACGAAACCGTAAACAGATTTTTGTCATCACCCTCAGCTTCCAAGAAATTTGATTTAAAAAAAATGTAAATTTTCAACTTTGAACATTTCCTGTGTTCAGACATTAATAATTATTCAGTTGATTGTTGTGTAAAATTATTCTGCAAACTCTCCCGAATAAAATGATATACGTTGTTATCAAATTATCAACATTTAAACATGTTTAAACAACAATCACAGAAACAAGACACCCAAAATACGCTAATTTTTAAAGTTTTTATTCAATTTATTTCAAAAAGTAAGGGTGCAGGACATAATTTGACTGAAGACTATTTTTTTCCAGAAAGCATTAACAGAAATGATAAGACACGTTTTGTGTTCAATACGGAAGCGAAGGCCTGCGCTTGCCGCTTTTGAGTATCACTGCGAGCATCGCAGGTTTTACAAAACTATTTCGCTCCTATATTGAACACAAAACGTGTCTTACCATTTCTGTTAATGCTTTCCGGAAGATGATCTGCTGACGCAGTCAGATTATGTCCTGCACCCTTACTTTCTGAAATAAATTGAAAAATATCCATAAAAATTGGTGCATTTCGGGTGTCCTTTTCCCTTTGATCGTTGTTTAAACATGTTCAAATGTTGATAATGTGATAACAACGTATACCATTTCATTCGGGAGAGTTTGCAGAATAATTTGACGTAACAATCAACTGAATAACTATTAATGTTTGAACACAGGCAATGTTCAAAGTTGAAAATTTGCATTTAAAAAAAACAAATTTCTCAGAAACTGAAGGTGATGGCAAAGAACAAAAAGTTAAATTTTGTTAACAAGTGATATCAATCGAGAAAGTTGATTTCGTTCAGGATAAATTTCGGCACACATAGCTATAGTTCTTGTTGCATTTCTACGGAACACGCCATAAACTAAAAGCTTATCCACTTTTTCACAATTACTAAACTTCATATTTGCTTTTATCTCACTGAGATAGTCACGTATAAATACTGATGATAACTTCAATACTGACTTACGGACAGAATAGGCGATTACGATTCCATACACAGAATCGGTAATGTTGATAAACGTTGTCACGTAAACTCCGCGGTTACAGAAATCTTTGCTGGTATTGAATCTCCAACTTAATATTACGCACAGACCATTTTCAAGAAACAAAGTGAAATTATTCGTTAATCATTAAGTTTACGATTAATAAAGGTCAGTTTCCATTTAAAAAAATGAAGTTGACCTTCAAATCTCCGAAACGCCTCCACTTACAAAAAAAATATATGCATTACATACTGTATCCCTCCAAACCATATAGCTTCTCTATACAACATTTTTTCATACAATGTATACATTAGAAGTTATTCAGGGTGAACAAGTTGCGTGGACCACTCTGTATAACTAACACAAATCGTCGAAATGTATTTATTAAATTTTGATTGCACCAACCAATTGCAACTTTTTCAAATTTCTTTTTACATATCACTTAGTCAACTAATGTTCCTAACTTCACAAAGAAACTCAAGTCACTTAGACCAATTGTAAAAAAATTGTTCCGTTTTGAAAGGTGTTCGAATACTTTTGTGACCAAGTGTATATGTCACAGTATAAGCGTACAGTTTAGTAAATGTATACACAGAAGTATGAACTGAATATAAGAATGCATTCTATTTCTAGTAAATGTATTCATTTAATAGATATTGCATACATTTCCTACATCACTTTAGTAAAAGCATAATGTCGAAAGTATGTATAATTTTTTAAAATATAAGTATATGTTAGAAGTAGACTAAATGGTTTTCATGAAACAGCATATATTGTACACAATGAATAACTTTAATGAAAATAAAAGATAATACGTGAGATCATAATTATAATAACTGAACTACATTTATAGAATTTGCACAAGAGCGCGTGTGTTGCGCGAACAGAAAAAAAAAGAAGTAGTAGCGGGAGATCAGTTAGATCGCGAGATGGCGCTGTGTACGGGAACTTGTTTCAGTATATTTAAAGAACAAAATTAAAAACTGAAAACTTTATTAAACTGAAAACTCTTGCTTTGATAATTTACACATCATGTTTTTAAAAATTGGTTTTTATTTCATAAATATACAAATATAGGTTTGGCTAGATTATATTTGTATTTTATACACTTAGAAAGAAACAATAATACGTAAAATAGATACCTACTTAAGTTACATAGATTAACAGCAAATTTTCTTTTACATTGTTTTTATTTATTTTAATAATATTACATAAATGATTTGTACCCGTGAAATTAACTACCTAAACCAGATAACACATGACGCTTTGAAGACGCCCTATCAAAGCGATGGAATGCCAGACTAGAGTCAAGCTCAACAGGGTCTTCTTTCCCCGCTAATTTTTCCAAGCCCGTTTCCTTGGCAGTGGTTTCGCTAGAAAGTAGATAGGGACAGAGGGAATCTCGTTAATCCATTCATGCGCGTCTCCCATCAATTGACTCGTGGAGCAACCTAGCCCACCTTGCCTCTATCTTCGCAACTGAGTCATGCGTTGTTCGCTGTTCCGTTAGCCTCTGTATGGCTCTTTGAATTTCCTGAGAGAGAAAGGGATCGGTTGTTTGGCCTCTCCCGTCCTGCGTCTCAAGCCTCTCTTTCCTTCGTAGGGGCATAAGCCACCTAGCAGATGGTATGGACAATCCACCATCTTTGGCATTCGCATGAAAGTATGCCTTGATTGTATCATGCGGGAGGCAGATCCATTTCCTCACGGCTTTCCTGGCAATCGTGTCGATCTTCTTAAGCCGTCCTAAGGTTGTTTCACCAAGGGTTAGAAGATGGAAGATCCCTGGTAGGACTATCACTCGCAGGGCAAAAAGCCTCTGCTGCGGCTTAAGTGGCGCTTTGGTCAGCTTATCTAGTGCTTCTCTCAGTTGCGCTTCAGGCTTCGTGGTTGCTCGTCCCTCAGGTGTAAATGGGACACCAAGGTATTTCCATTCGTCTTCCCGCTTCAAGGCGGGCAATCTTTGGCCAGCACAGGTGAATTGTGCTCTACTGTCCACCACCGACTTTTTCATGTGTGGTACATTTGTCAGGGCTACTGTGAAGGACTTAGTGGCGTTAATCTTAAGCCCACACTTAGTCAGAAAGCTTGTTGCTTCATCAATCATTAATTGGAGGCCTTTAGGTGTTCTGGCTATAAATAACAAGTCGTCTGCAAACGCCAATGCATTAAAATGACTTTCTCCAATGTCAGCACCAATCTCTGATGGAATGAGACGCAGTAGATTATCCATTATCATATTAAAAATGATTGGAGACAGGGGAACTCCCTGTTTAACTCCGCAGGTGGGATTGATCTCGTCCGACTCCCAATTGCCACATGCAAGTCGTGTTGTACTCCTCCGGTATACATCCATGATGTAATCGGTCATGGGTTGAGGCAGCCTCATCGTCAGGATCACATTCCTAATTGCCATATGTGACACTGAGTCAAAGGCTTTTGAGATGTCGAAGGATGCGACGTATACCGGTTTAAAGTTTTGGCGATGGTATTTGAGTACCAGATCAAGAGCGAATATGTTCTCGTTACACCTATCTGTGGGTACAAATGCGCTTTGCCTTTTATCAAGTTCGACTCATGAGGCCCCTTGCCAATATTTTGTGGAAGGTTCTCGTTATTACAGAGGAGACTGTTATAGGTCTGTAATCGCCAGGATCCATCGCACCATCCTTTTTCGGTATAAGTGTTGTCTTCGAACAGAGGAGGTGCTTGGGCAGTTTCCCACACACCAGGAAGAGGTTAAAAATCCTTGCCAATATGTGAAGTGGGACTGCACGCAGTTGTCTCGCCGTAAGACCATCCGTACCTGGGCTGGTGGTTAGGTCGGGGAAGGCCTTCTGGATTTCATATGGCTCAATTACATTCCATAGCTACGGCAAAGTCGTTCTCTTCGATGTTATGCAAGGCGATTCGTCGCTCCCGCATGTAATCGTAGTTTGCTAAAATAGAACTATAGTATCCTTATCCGGTGTTGCTGATGAGGATTTGTCCGTCAGGATAGTCCTGAGGCACCTGCATGGGTTCTTTTTCTAGGCTCGTTGTGTGGTGGCATATTCGGCACGCCGAGCTTGCCGCCTGGTTTGCGTTTGATTTATAGGCAGCGCTGCTGGTTTCTTTGCTTTCGTTACCGGCAGGAAGACCTGAAGCAAATATACCTCCAGCCCTAGTGAGATTGCTTCCCTATCCCATACCGGTAATTGTGAACGTATTCGTTCAAGCTGGTCCGCATGGAACTCTGGCCCCTTTAGGGGCTCCATGCTTGTGAACATATGTACAATTGAGGTGAGCAGGTCGGGTTCTGGTTGTTGCGGGATTTCCTGTCCCGAGTTCTGGCACTGGGCTGCATCAGTGCTCTCAATTTCAGATATAATCTGAAGAACTTTGTCCTTGTGAACCTGCTTCCTCCTCTGGCCTTTGATTGATTCGAGGGTTCTATTAGGGAAGAGAGGTGTTAGCGCGTTATTTAGATAGTTTTCCCCTTCAAGGACCAGTCGTGCTTCCTGGCGAGCCAGGAGAGCCGACTCTTCAGCACTCCACGGTGCTTTCTTGCTTTGGGTGTTTACAAGCAGTCTTTTATCATTCCAGTTCTTGTGGGCACGTTGTTCGTGTACACCACGGCCTCTGGCATTTTTGAGGATTTTCCCGCATCCGGGATACCGGCACAAGCCGGGCTCGACAACGTTTGGTCCAACTTCCTCAGAGCGGATAGTGGTCGGGTTAGTTGAGCCTGAGGGCCCTCCAACAAAATTGTTTCCATCCGAGGCTTGTTCATTATTTTCTGGGCCGACTCATTTACAGTCGAGAGGGCTGGCAACGCCCAAGACCGTTGTTCGCAGAGGCAGTACTTAGCTTCCCCCATACGGGGTACTAGACGGCGGGACCCACGAGAAGGGGACTGCTTACTTAACTATGACAGATTCCGAGGAATTGCTCTTAAGGACTGATCTCGGATACTAGTACCGGCGAACCGGCCCGACACCTCGAACGACCGCCTTATGTATCGAACTACCAGCGGCGTATTGCTTTTGGCAGCCGAAAAGATCGATCTACCAGTAGCGTATTGTTTTTGGCAGCCGAAAAGATCGAACTACCAGCAGCGTATTGCTTTTGGCAGCCGAAAAGAGAGTCATATTTACTCCCGCCGTTTACCCGCGCTTCTTTGAATTTCTTCACGTTGACTTTCAGAGCACTGGGCAGAAATCACATTGCGTCAACACCCGCGGGGGCCATGCGCCCCTCCCGTGCTATCTGAGTATGTAAACTGTAAAGACGCATCCCCATTAAGCAAAAATTTATAAGTTAAATGATTTATATGGACAAATGCTAGCGAAGGTGGTTATTGAAATTAATGCATTTTTTGTATGTATGTGCATGCATTTAGTAAGTTAGAAATGTAATGTATGTAAAGTATACTAAACTAGTAAAAGTATACATTACGTTCCTTGTAAACATATTTACTAACCAGATTAGTAAGTGTATATATTGACTAGGACATGTATACATTTACTGAATTGACGCTTTTACCGCAACATTTGCATATAAAACTCCTATCGCAGTTTCAAATAAATAAATCCACAGCTGAGTGAATTCAATTAGCGACGGTAGAAACTTTACGACACATATATAAAACTGAAAACTTAATATTTTACACAATAATTTGTTGTATTTTATGTACATATCTGTTATTTTCATACTAATAGATATAAAGGTGTAAATGAAACCATCTCTCGCGTAAGTCTGTGTTTTCAGTTTTATATCTGTGTCGTACAGATTCTACTGTTGATATCTTATAGCTTCGTCGGTGAACTGAGATTTTTCTGATTAAGGTGATACCAGACACGACATAATTTGAATCATATTCAGTAGATAGGCTACTAACGCAGACTCACGATGGCTCTATCTACCAGGTGCGAAACCCGTAAATGTGAAGCCGTACAGATTACCACAAGTTCACAAAGAAGAGATGAATAGACAGGTGGAAGAAATGCTCAAGCAAGGAATAATAGAGCCTAGCACGAGCGAATGGAACGCTCCGCTATTAGTAGTGCCTAAAAGGGCCGATGAATCGGGAAATACGAGATACAAAGTAGTGGTAGATTTCCGAAAATTAAACGAAGTAACGGTAGGAGACTCATTCCCCCTATTGAACATAATCGAACTACTCGACCAATTGGTAGGAAGCGAAGTATTTTTCTACGTTGGATTTAACGTCCAGATCCATCAGATCGCCATGGATCCTGAAAACCGCGAAAAACAGTATTTTCAACCCAGTACGGGCATTTCGAATTGAAACATATGCCGTTCGGATTAAAGAGCGCCCCACCCACCTTTCAAAGAACTATGCACGCGGTACTAGGAGGGCTCCGCGGATTAAAATGCTTTCTGTATATAGACGATATTGTTGTTCACGGACGTTCACTCAAAGAACACCAAGAAAGATTAGGAAAAATGTTTGAAAAGCTAAAAGATAGTAATTTAAAGTTGCAACCTAATAAGTGCCAATTTTTGCGTAAAGAAATGCTTTACTTAGGACACATAATCACCGAGGATGGCATCAAGCCAGACCCATCAAAGTTAGAAGCAGTTCAAAATTTTCCGGTACCCAAAAATGTCAAGGATTATCGGAAATTTGTAGAACACTTCTAGAACATCGCGAAACCACTCACGGTACTAATAAAAAAGGATACGGCATTCAGATGGACCGATCAGGAACAAGAAGCTTTTGACATATTGAAGGGAAAATTGACGACAGCACCACTCTTACAGTATCCTGATTTTATGAAACCGTTTATGCTAACGACAGACGCATGGGGTAAAGCTTTAGGCGGGATATTATCACATCGGCATGAGGATAAAGAATTGCCAGTAGCTTACGCAAGTAGAGTACTTAATAAAGCCGAAATCAATTATAGTACGACGGAAAAGGAACTATTAGCAATTGTTTGGGCGATTCAGCATTTTCGACCATACCAATACGGAACTAAGTTTATAATAGTAACCGACCACAAACCTCTGACCTGGCTATTTAGTGTAAAGGATCCAGGCTCTAGATTAATCAGATGGAGATTAATCTCTTAGCAGAATGTATGTTATCAAACGTGGGCGCGGAAGGCCGCGAAAGAATCCGCCGACTGATGAGCAACGTATACCTAGCAGCGCGTGCGAAGACGATAAGGAGAGAAAAACCGAACGACAAAGTGTAACTTAAGTTGAATAAATCCTTCCTTTCGCTCAACTACCGGTGGATGCGAATTCTTCAAACGCTCCCGAACCCAAGTATCCCAAATTATCCGTTGTACCCCCACAGGCACAACAAATTTTGGTGGCAGCGGTGGGATGGATTTCTCAAATGTGGGGGAACGAGTAAAAATGGTAGTCATTTACGATAGATTTGTATTTTTCTGTGTTGAGAAGTTTCATATAGAGAAAAAAAAATGTGGTTATTTCACTAGCCGACTCTCCGCCAAATTCTTTCACTAATGAGAATACCGTGATTACGGGTACTGTTGACGTAGTCATGTTTTCTACCTCAAGTAAACTGAAGGCGTGTAAGTTGACTGGGAATTCTCTCTCCACCTCTACGTTTTCAAAATCTCCGCTATCGCTCAGCGATTTACTATCTAAGTTAATGTGTGGTGCGGGTAATTGCTTACGACTCGACCTCGGTGGGTCGGAAAGGGGTGTATGAGAATCTATGTTCCTTGTGAATGTAAGAAAATTATCGATTATGGATTCAACTGATCTTGATATATTTCTATTATTTCGTAAGCGATAACGATTTATATCACCACCTCTTTCCGACATTCAAGATTCTGGTTTGCAAATGTTATCAAATTTATCTCGACTTACAGAATCAGTGTTCGCGCATCTCATTCATCTGCTGTGGGCGACTGTCGTTGAATCCTTCCAACTTCTCTATGTACGTCCATGGTCCTCCTCTCGTTTGCTCCTGGCGTCCACCGATGAAGGGTGATTTGGTTAGTTGGTCTCCTCAAATGATCGGCTCCCAGGATTTTTCCTTCTTTATTGTCGATCCTCCGGTATCGCCTTAGGCGTGTAGTCCTTACCAGAGTCTGGTATTTGCTGTCCGTTTTGTGGGTTGGCGTACGTCTCCTCAGAGTACGAACTGCAATAGCTCTTTGACTTAGCGGTCTTTAACGGGATTGCTCCTTTTACGTTGCAATTCCAGCGTGTTCTATTCGATGGTATCCCGATGAGAATATCCCGATTAGGATGATATCCCGATGAGGAAATATCCCGATAAGAAATCAATCCCATCACTGCCACCAAAATTTGTTGTACCTGTAAGGGTACGACGGATAATTTGGGATACTTGGGTTCGGGAGCATTTGAAGAATTAGCATTCACCGGTGGTTGAACGAAAGGAAGGATTTATTCAACTTAAGTTACACTTTGTCGTTCGGTTTTTCCCTGCCGCAAGGCGGTGAATGTCGTTTATATAAAGTCGCATTTGTGTCAAAATGAGGGGTAGGGGTGTTGGGCTGCCATCCGGCAGCACATAGGTTTTGCTGATCAGTTTGGCACGTGTTGCTAACTCGACATTCGTGCCTCGTGCCGAATGACTCGAGACGGTCTCACGGTGTGATGTGCTGATGCATATCCGGTGTTATATCCTGTATTTTCGGAACCTCTTTCCATTGCACACTTTTATCATATTACTTTCAAACGCGAAGAACGAGCGAAAACCGTTAATTCTGCGACACGTGGAAGCAACGGGCGCGGTTGTCCTTCTTCGAAACGCTGACACAAACGTCAGCGATTCTAAAACTCCGCTTTGGCGACCATCGTGAATCATAGCCTGTTGCTACCCCGTGTCTTGGGCGTTTTCTAACAAAAGGAAGGGGGGAAGAACTTATAAAAGGATTGTTCAAAACCGAGGAGTCACCCAGTGTTCCGGCTCTCATTTACATCGTGACAGATTCGGCTCGTGTGATATTCTTCTACGCCTTGTTCGTTCGCTCTTCGACAATCGCGCTCCGCTTTAATCTCTTATACGTAACAGCGGGCTGAGCGACAGCGGTCATTCAGCTGTTCAGTTCGGGTTTCGATACGATATCTCTTCCTTGTACGACGCGACCTCGCGATTACGCGCGGCCTACAGACGAGTTTTATAAGACACCGGACCGCGAAGTGCAACGTCCGAGACGGCGACAACGTATCCCGCAGTGCTTAAACCCTGTATCATGGCTCCGAGCGCCAGCGAGTCTTCCGCCCTTTCAAGGACCCGGAATCCGAATCCCGAATCGACTAAAGCGATACGAACGTATCATTCATCTTCATCACCATTGGTATGTTAAGACTTATTTGTATCTTTCATTTTTATTTTGATTGTTAGAATATATCTTTATTATTATTATAAACGAGAGTGATTTCCTATTTCTCCCGTTCCAAATCCAAACCGCGTACTTCATCGATAAGTTTCGACAGGGCGTGCTTTAGCACCTTAAAAGAGCCAGGACCCGAAATTATAAGTAGAGTAACGACCGCAACGCGGGACGTAACACCGGGCACAACAATATTTACAGTGGTGGGAATAATGTTCTTGTCCGATAGTTGCGCGTATGGCGGTCCTGAGTTCCGAGGAATTAAAAGGTCTTTACTGTAGTTAGATATATCCAGGGTCGTATATAGAGGTCCGGAAACTCCCGTGGTGGGGATAATCCCTTAAGGAAGATCGAAAGTTTCATGAATCTTCCGCTAGCCACTCAGCGCTGCAATCGATGTGTCCGTACAAGAACGTATGCTGATGGAGCGCACGGTCGTATATACTCATCATGTTTTAAAAGGGGGATAGGCGCATGCGCCACAAGGAATGTATACGACCGCGACTGAACCCATGGACATAGGAATTGGAAGACGGAGCGCAAGGTCCCATTCCTAGGTCCATGACTGGATGGAAAGACTGTAGTGTTCTCGCTTCGTGGCAAAGTTAGAAAGTACACTTTGTTTCTTTAAGGGATCACCCCCACCATGGGAGTTCCCGGACCTCTATATACGACCGTGGATATAGCCTATAACGGCCACCATTTTCGCCGCCATCTTGAAGAAAAACTGTATGAGCGGTTTTCCTGTTTTTTTCCTGCGAACTGTTGTTGTTTCAATCTCAGTATGATCAGACCACGATATACAATAGAAATTCGCAACGAAAGATGAAAAATTGTAATTAATTTCTGCTACAGCTCCGTAAGCGTAGAACAGTGTCGGAGCCCGGACGCCATGGTGCTCTTCACGGTAATGGACCACGACGTGATCAAACCGAATGACTTCGCAGGCGAAGCATTCTTGGGGCTCAGTACGATACCGGGCGTCGCGGATACGAACGCAAGCATAGACAATTTTCACGGCCTCAAGCCGACCGAATTACCACTTATGCACCAGAAGAATCGAAGTGAGTTGACGAGTATTGTTTTCGATAATCTAAATCTAATTTTAAAACAATATATTTCAATTTGAAAAGATTGACCCGTTAACGAAGTAATCAATTTTTAATTTAATCCGAACTATTGTCTTCTATTGGAAATGCATGTACCTGCGTGTATTCAATACAATATTATTCTGCAGAATTATAGAATCTAATCAGCTTAATTAATTAGATCATGCTGAGGTACTTGCAAAATGAAGTTTGTATGGAGTATAGAATAGTTCAAAATTGCAGCCATGATGTTTCATAGGTATTAGGTGCAGCAGTACTTAACCAACTATATGTATATTTGTTGAAGAAATCAGTATACATTTCTGAACAAGTCAAGGTTTTCTACTGTTTATTTTATACAGGGTATCCCAAAAATGTCTTCCGACCCGGAAAAGGGCACTCGGGGGGGGGGGATGAATTGGAACAACTTTTTCCTTAGCAACAATGTAATCTGAGGCTTCGTTACCGAGATATTAACGAAAAACCGCGACCAATCCGAGCGCGACTTTGCCAGCCGAGTTCACACGCTAGCTGTGGCTGAGCTATAATAGCAAATAAAAAAGATGTAACAAATAAAATTATACTTTCCATCATCTGCTGTTTGTTATTTGAAGACATTAATTAATGAAACGTAAATGTAGGCAAATTGTATGTAACGTAAAAAGACGAATGCACATTTACTTTTTTGTAAATTCCTTTTTACGAATTTGTAAATTTCCTTTTCAAATAACGTGTGAACGAAAAGGTAATGTAACAGAGAATGAACGAGAAATGATCGTGGTTCAGTAGTGGCATAAAAATTCGTAGTTTAATAACGGGCAACAATGTTACTGATAATGAATAAGTTTCTTCAAACAGCAGGAAGAAAAATGTAGGTACAGAAACTTGCAGAATTATCGCCGAAAATAAGTCATAGCTTGCGTTAAATTAAAAAAATAATAATCAGCAATAAATTGATTAGAACTCACACTTTCGGAAATTCGCCTGCAGTTTGCAAACCTGTGTCACCAGGTCACTGAACCGATCCTGGTCATCGACTGCCGAAACGGTTTATGGCAGGGTATCGCCCAGTCCGCAGGTGATCCCAGGTATACCACCAGCCAAAGTTAATGATTGTAACGTCAAGTGCGACCTGGTTATTCCACCGAATACGTACTCACTTCACTTCACGACCGCTAACACTGATCACCCGACACAATCACTTAATGTATTTTTAATCCAACGTGTTGTTCCTATGTTAGGAAAATTGGAGGCCGCGGAAAGGGCCGATTGTTTTCAATTTATCAGACGTTTTACGTAGCCAAACACTTGCACGGCAGCACCCACATATCCGTTATTCTGTACGTACCACCATAACATTGCGTAATACTCCCGTGAACTGAACATCTCTGTCGCCCGATTGCTAATCGACTGATAGAATTTTTCCGAATGGGCTTCCTCTACCCCCAAGTAGTTTCCCATCGTTACATTGTGAGTTCACTCCCACCACGACAAGATTTAGGTAAAAAGAAACCAACTTGGTGGATTTGTCGCGGTTTTTCGTTAATATCTCGGTAACGAAGCGTCAGATTACATTGTTGCTAAGGAAAAAGTTGTTCCAATTCACGCCCCCGACTGCCCTATTTCCGGGTCGGAGGACATTTTTGGGACACCCTGTATGCATAGTGATTTTCAAGCACATTATACTGTTACTCGACTGAAGATCATAAGATACTTTCAATTTGAAATATATCACTTGACAATTTAAAAAATAATGGATCACTTATTGGTACACCTAATACTTTGATTTAAATAATCGAATATTTAATTTAAATAAAGTGAAAATTCTCTAAAATAATAGGGTGTGAATTTCAATGATTCTTTGAAAGCCTATTTAAGTTATTAACTTTACTCATTTCACTTCCGCTCCAGGTCATCCGATTCTTCAGATCCTGGAGACAAGAGTTAGCGACAGAGTGGCCATCGACTTTGTGAAGAGACAAAAGCAACGATTCGCCCAAGCGTAAAACAGTCAGTGTCGCGGGCGTAAAAAACGTTCATCGAGATTGCAGGGCGATTGAGTTCTATTATTCGACGGGGAGAAACGAGGGATAAAAACAGAAAAACGAAATCCATCACCTACCACCGAGGAGCTCTCAGCTGCTCTCCATCCCCTATTTCCCTTGACACTCGCCGGATCTTTCTCGCGAGAGATCTTTCTTTCTCATTTGTATAAACCGTGTTGAATATAATCGGTGTTGGTAAACTAAACAAACCTAAGAAGGGAATACGAATTAAAAATTAGCATGGTGAATCACGGAAATCAAACGGAAAACAGAGAAAGAGGATATACATATATTCAGAACTATTTTTGTGTGAAGAGCCAGCCAGAACAATGGAAAAATGGAAATGGAAACATTTCAGTCTGTCAGTGTGATGTGTCTACAAATAAATGTTTAAAAAGAATATATAGAAAAAAACCGTCGAGACACGAAGCAATGCTAAACGGTCGTGACATCCGAACACGTCGTGAAAATTCGTAAAATTTCTCGAACTGGGAGGAAAAGTGAAAGTATACACGCATTATACAGGGTGTCACAAAATAGCTTTGACTCTTGGAAATGGGGCGCTCTTGGGATTACTTGAAACAGCTTTTTCCTTAGCGAAAATGTTACCGGAGGCTTCGTTAACGAGATATTAACGAAAAACCCCGACCAACAGACAGTTTTTCGTTAATATCTCGTTAACAAAGTTTCGGATGACATTATTACTAAGGAAAAAGTTGTTTCAAATTATCCCAGGAACCCCTTATTTCCGGGAGTCGAAGCTATTTTGGGAAACCCTGTAGATCGTCGAAGACACGTCCATTGGTTGAACCCCCAAAACAGTGAGACGACATCATCGCCACCGATTCGCATCGCTTGACGGACATACAGGTTAACTCCACAGAGTCGACATACGATATTTTTCTTACTCGTCCCTAACTGAAAGTCTATTTTTATCTTTTCACCGCTGTCTCCCCACTTCCTCGATTCCGATCGAGTACTCTTTACACTTGAGTCCTATCGCAATCTGTACGATGGATTTCTATCAGCGTTCACGAAACCGAAAATACGATATAAAGCGACAAAAAAAAGAAGAACGAAGAAAAAAGGAACAAGAATTTATTCATAAAACAATGTTTTGTGCCCCTTGAATGTGTAACGTAAGGA
The DNA here is from genome assembly GCF_001272555.1 of Dufourea novaeangliae. Classification (NCBI taxonomy): domain Eukaryota; kingdom Metazoa; phylum Arthropoda; class Insecta; order Hymenoptera; family Halictidae; genus Dufourea; species Dufourea novaeangliae. Next base: position 67,588 of record NW_015374035.1, on the reverse strand, counting down.
TATGCTATGAAACGATTAATGAAAACTAAGAAAAAAAAGAAAAACGTGTCATTAATTAATGCCAAGTGAAGTGTCCCTTTGTGTCCCTACTGGAGGAATTCGTGTTTAATTTGCTCGTACAATCTGAAGTCTTTCTAGAGCTTTTCCAATCTCTCGGCACGACGATAATACACGGCTTCTTCGTTCAGCCAATTTTATCGGTGATTCGCTTTAATCAATGCGACGAAAAACCGGCCAACAATCTTCGAAGAGATTGTATCAGAAGAAAACGAAGAAACTGAGAGGATCAATTTTAATGATTCTCTAACCATAATGGAGCTGCAAAACAGAGACTGTCATTAGAAGGTGTAATACAGAGGGAACATATTCGAAAATTGGCGACCAATGTATGTATCTAACAGAAATGTTCGATAATGTCAGAACGACCGAAAGCGGACGGAAAAGTAAACATGATAACAACGTACACTTGTCAATTTTTCTAGTCCACGGTATTCACTCGCGTCTCGTTCACGTCTATAACATACATACGAAAATGGGATGTACGAAGAACAATCTACGACTACACACACGTTTGTATCTCGGATATCCTGGACGAAGAAAAATACGTAACGCGAAAATTAATTTTACAAAAAGAAAATGAAATTATAAAAGAAAACGATGATCCCTCGTGAAGTCGTCTGTCCGATGCTCGAGATAATCTTGTGCATCGAATTCAATCGAAGTCTATTTCCTTTTTTCAACCATTTTAATCACCAGAACGTATGTACGATCTATCTTGTATTGTAAGAGAAATAAATTAATGTAAATGTACATGATTGTTGTGGTTCCTTATCCAATAAGATTGCACTGATTTTTTTCAATTATCTACATATTTATAGTTGTTTCGGAATTGTCAGCGACGCGTTCGTAATAAGTACATTGGACGGGCGCTCTCGCACCGTACTGCGAGGCTGTCGATCCTGAGTTCCGCCACCGTGTTGCGTTAGAGCACGTGTCTGAACGTATTTACGGAATCTGCGCAACTCTGTTCGCATTATCGATTATCTATCGATATTTTCATGGTGATCGATATTCCTGGAACCAATCCGGCGCTTCTTGGAAAAATACTAATGAATGTTAAACCAAAACCTCCGCAACACCACAAGTGTTAGATTTATCGTTCCCGACGCTCGAGTATAATTCGTGCTGCTATTCGGCGATTTGCATAAACGATTTTCGTGATCACCCATGTTGCTACGTGTACGAGACTCTCAATTACTACTTTTTCAATTACACTCAATCACCGTTTTTTCACTCTAACACGTGATCAAGCATAGAATTAGCTATCCTAGGGCGATCGTTTCAACCCAATGATCGATTCGGCCCGCGATAAACGCGCATCCTAAACAGTAGTCTTAACCTTTTCCAATAAATCGTAATTGTTGGACCAATAAACTGTTCAAGACTAAGTGTATGAGTGCTTACAGTGGAGATTAAAGATAAGCAAAGTACTTTTTTGTTTACGTTTCTTATGAGAAATGAGAAAATCTTTGTTATTTTATACAATACAATCATTTAGTATCCCACATAAATGGTATACAATCCTTTCTTTCACCTTTTATACATTTTCTTAATTACACAATAAGATTTTTCATAACCCATTGATCCTTCCAATACATTAAAATTTTCTTATATCTTTTATGAAAATTTTCTCATGATATCTCATATTGTCTGATTTCATTGAGAAAATATGAAAAAAAAACAAAAACATTTTTCATACTTTTTCTATGAATTTGGACAATATAAGAAATCATGAGATATTGTTTATCAAACTAACTTCTTAAGTATTCATTTTTTATTTGTAACACTCGCCACAGTACGCTATATTGAATTTTCGTTGTCGCATTTAGGCAGATTAAGTGTGGCGGCACCAAAAACCCTGACCGATTTGTTAACACGGGAGCATCCAACCATAGACATATACTAATATATTGCGCCGTCTTGTGGTAGCAATGAAGCGAGACCGAAGGACAGAAGTAGCGCTGGAGTGACTCCTCTCTTGCGTGCACATCGCAGAGGGAGAAAAGAAAGCGACTGGAGGGCGATGAGGAGAAGCAATGCTGCATCTATGTAATATCTCCAATACAGCCGTAAGAGAATCCTCCACCAACACCCCCATTAGAAAGAGAGGAAAGTTACTCCAGTTACTAGCCTCTCTTTGTACTGCCGACTTCATCCCGACGTCCGATCGTCCTTGAAATGGGATACTGGTGAGGCGATTTTGAACAATTATTTCCTTAGCAAAAATGTAATCGGTGATTTTTTAATGTGACATTAACGAAAAATCTCGACCAATCAGCGCGCGAGTCTGTCGGTGGAGCTTCCGCGGTAGCGTTGGCTACGCGCCGTGCTTGTACGACGAAGCTCCGAACAAGCAGGTCGGCATGCATCGCAGGAAACTGCGTATAATAGCAAATAGAAAAGACGCGACAAATAAAATCATTATTTTTACCATCTTTCGTTTGTTATTTATAGACTTTAATGAATAAAGCATTGTTCAGGTTTGGGTGAGACACTGCATGGCGTCATGCGCGACCAATTAGCAAGTTGGCGTCTCGGCGGGCGCGGACCGCAGCTCGCCGCGTCATCAGTGATTATCCAGCCGAATTCAGTCATTGTCGCTGGAGACTAAGCGTTACGTTGTGGGTGTAGGGAGTGGATACTGCCGTCTCTCTCCCTCCGTAGTGTCTCCTTCTCCCGCAAGGGGAAAGAGGCGCGTGCATCGCGTTGCCGCCTGCGTGCGAGAGATCCATCTTGTCCGATGTCGCTACAGCACGTACACGTACTCGTAGACAATAAAGTCTTTGTTCCATACACGTGGCAGTATTATTTAACCTTCGCGCCACAGTGGCCGGGACGTAATATCCCTAGCGTCCCTCAACGCTACATTGGTGACCCCGACGTGTTCCGCAGTTCCATGGAGGTGAAAAATTAAAATTCTGGAAGGAACATCGAGCCGATCGACACGCTGACGCGTTGTCTTCGCTCCGAAGGTCTGTTCCTGTCCTGAGACGTCTCCTGGCCTTACCGTCATGTGTCGCCCGAGATGCATTCTTAACGGCATCCTGATGCGATAGCTGTTATCGTCGCGTGGTCCCGCGACGCGGAAAATCGTCGTCACCGGTGCCTGAGACGGTGCGATGCAGCGTGTGCCCACGCTTTCGTTCCCGATACATCGTCATCAGTGCCTTGCATGGGAAGTTCGTGTGCTGTTCCCGAATCATCGCAACCGGTCCCTGTTGGTACGTCATCGCTGGTCCCGAGGAGGTCTTCGTCACCGTCCCAGGATCTTTGTCAGCGGCGTTATCCTCCACGGCGGTGCTGCGGCTGGAAAGGTAGCTACGCACATAATGTGCGAAACATAATTTTTTGCGGCGCGCATCGTCCGTGTACGATGGCATTATTTGCCCATTCCCCATTCCCCATTCCCCATTCCCCGTGGCAGTAGTTTGTTTGTGGTAAAGCGGCCCCGTGCATTAACGCACGCAACACCATTCTCGCGGCGCGCGTCTTTTGTTCGTCGTTCGCGCGGCCGGTGAGCGTCCATTGTTTGTCGTCTGTTCGACGTTCGGTGTTCGTCGTCTGTTCGACATCCATTATCCGTCGCCCGACATGTTTATTTCGTCGTTCGACATGTAACAAGTCCGGATAACCCAGTATTGTTGCGAGAAAAGCTACAAAAGACCGTTTTCGATTAAGTCGCTTAAATGTTCAGTACATCCGTGCGTCTTATCTCATTTTTTCTCTTTACAATTTGCGCATGTAGGCTAGGTTTTGTTACTCCGCGTATCGTTGGTGGGTTCGTATATCTTGCCCATACTCAGTGCGCGGAGATATTTGTAGTTTTCGCGTCGTTGTGCGTGTGGGTGTACACCATGGCGTCGTCAAGGGCTCCCGACGACGAGTTGGCCGACATGCTTCGTCGTGTGGAGCTGGCAGAAGCGCGTACCGTGCAGGCGGAGGCGCGGTTCGCGGCTGCGCAGCAACCGGTCTCGTGTGTGCCGCCGATCGGCCCGTGCGCGCTCGACGCGGAGGCGCCTCCATACCGGGTGGATTCCTACTGCGTGCCGAAGATCCTGACCTTTTTTCGTGGAGATCCGGATCTCTGGTTTCTCCAAGTGGAAATCTCCTTCCGCAATGCGCGGATCACGGCGGAGGCCACAAAAGCCGACGCCATTCTCGCGGCGCTCGACGTGGAAGTGTTGAGCACGGTAAAAGACATTTTGCTGTTGAATCCGCCTCCCGCCGACATTTACCGTCGCATTAAATCGCGAATAATTGCGACATTCGTGGTATCGCCCGAAGCGAAGCTGCGTAAGCTTTTGAAGGGGCAGGTGCTTACCGACGGAAAGCCCTCCCTGATTCTCAGCCGGCTGTGAAATTTAAACGACGGAGCCTGTAATGACTCGGTAATTCGGTCCATATTCTTTGATCAGTTGCCGTCAACTCACCGCGCGATCTTAGTAGCAACCGGCGGTGACGACCTGACGAGGCTTGCAGAGGCGGCCGACAGGTTGGCCGATTGCGCGGGCGCTCCCGACGCGTGCGTCGCGGCGTTCTTCCGGCGTGCACACTCTCCGTCGTCTACGGACAGCGACCTGAAAAAGGTTTTGGCCGGCATGGCGTCTCTGTCCGAGAGGCTAGCGCGTGTGGAGGCGCGAATTAACAGACCACATCCTCGATCGGCATCGCGCTCGGGTCCGAATCGGAACCGCGGCCGTTCCGCGGAGCGCACGACACCCGTTTGTGTCGCGCACATCAAATATCCAGAGAACCCAACTTCCTGCAAAAGTTGGTGTGCCAAGCTTGCCTCCTGGCAAACAAAAAACTAGATTCACATTCCCGCGCGGAGGCCGTCGCGGAGGGTGCCCGGGAATCGAATCGTCTCCACATTCGCGACCGAAAAAGCGGTCAATGTTTTTTGATTGACACGGGAGCCAATATTTCGTTGCTTCCGGCGAATATGAAAATTAAGGGCGAACCGTCGAGCCTCAAATTATGCGCCGCGAATGATACCTTCATCGACACTTTTGGCGAATCGTTTCGCGAATTAGACTTGGGCCTGACACGCTGTATCAAGTGGAATTTCTGCATCGCTGCAGTTCCGTGCGCAATTATTGGCGCTGATCTCTTGCGTCACTACGGATTGGTAGTCGACCTTCGAAGGCGTCGCCTCACCGATTCCTTGACGCAGATCTATTCCATTGCGGTTGTCAGACCGGCACTGATTCATTCAGTGCATACGGTCAATCCTGGTTCCAGGTGCGCGGAAATCCTAGTCGATTTCCCTAAGATTACGGGTTCTTCCCCTTTAACGCCCCCGGAGGGTCATACATAGGTGTTACATCACATTTTCACTTCTGGTCCTCCAGTTGCAGAGCGCGCTAGGCGTCTCTCCCCAGAGAAGCTCTGTGCAGCTAAAGCTGAATTTCAAGCTTTAGTTGCGGTTGGCATCTGTCGTCCGTCTCGTAGCCCTTGGGCGAGCCCGATCCATCTTGTTCCTAAGAAGGACGGTTCCTGACGAGTCTGTGGCGATTACCGCCGCCTTAATACGTTAACTACGCTGGATAAATATCCAAATCTCCATCTCCATGATTGTTCTGTCAATCTTCATGGAAAGCAAGTCTTTTCGTCTCTTGACTTACACAGGGCCTATAATCAAATTCCTATGGCTCCGGAAGATGTCGAGAAGACGGCGGTGATTACGCCGTTCGGCTTGTTCGAGTATCTGTTTATGACATTCGTGCTCAGGAACGCCAGCCAGTCATTTCAGCGTTACATTAATCGTGCGTTGGGTGACTTAGATTTCGTCTTCGTCTACATAGATGACATTCTTGTTGCTTCCAAATCCTTAGAGGATCATGGAAAGCACTTACGCGCTGTGTTTCAGAGGATCATGGAAAGCACTTACGCGCTGTGTTTCAGAGGCTCAAGGAATTTCACCTCCGCTTGAATGCCGACAAGTATGTGTGCGGCGCCTCCGAACTCGAATTCCCCGGATATTCGATCAACTCAACCGATCAATTCAACCGATTCTCGGAAGAATAACAAACGCGAAATTGTTTGGTCCTCGGACGCGGTACATGCGTTTGAAAAGGTAAAATCAGACCTTGCCAACGCAGCGTTACTGGTGCATCTACGTGTAGGCGCAGATTTGCGTGTCGTCATGGACGCTTCAGATTTCGCTATGGGAGCGGCTCTCGACCAGCGTTCTTCAGGTTCGTGGGAACCCCTCGCATTCTTTCGCGGAAATTCTCTTCGGCGCAAAAGAAATACAGCACGTACGACCGTGAATTGACCTCCATATACGAGGCCATCAAGTACTTCCGTCACTTCTCCGAGGGTCGCGACTTTAGAGTGGCCACTGACCACAAACCCTTAGTGTATGCCTTTATGCAGCGGTCCGATAAGGCTTCTCCTCGGCAGCTGCGCCAGCTTTCATTCATCGCGCAATTTACTACGCGTATTGAACATGTGGCAGGCTCAGAGAACACCGTCGCCGATTCCCTTTCGAGGATTGACGCTGTTCGTCTCCCTTTGGAATTCGACCTGGACGAGCTTGCAAGATTGCAAAGCTCTGACACTCAGCTCCAGCTGATTCGCGGTGCTTCGGATCATTCGTTGAAATTGAAGAGCATCCTGTGGGGACCAGAGCAAGCTCCAGTTTTCTGTGAGATTTCTGGCGAGGCAATTCGTCCGTATATTCCGGCGAGCCTCCGCGAAAGAGTCTTCCACACCTTTAATGATCCCGCCCACCCTAGCGGCAAGATCACTGTCTGCATGATTCGTCAGAGATATGTCTGGCCGGATATGCATCGAGATATTGCATCTTGGTGCAAGAACTGTGCCGCGTGCCAGCAATCCAAGATCTCGCGTCATGTCCGTCAAACTCCAGAGCATTTCGTCGCCCCTGATGGCCGTTACGACCAAGTTCATATTGACATTGTAGGGCCTCTGCCCTCGTCACATGGATGTACGTACTGTCTCACGATGATCGACAGATTCTCTCGTTGGGTGGAGGCTGTTCCTCTGCTAGCTATTACGGCCCAGACGGTAGCTAGGGCGTTCTACGACACCTGGATTTCACGATATGGTGCACCCAAGGTCATAACTACCGACCAGGGTGCTCAGTTCGAATCCCGTCTGTTTTCGGCACTCCTGTCGTTCATAGGGTGCAGCCGTATTCGTACGACAGCGTATCACCCCGCGTCAAACGGCATGATCGAGAGATGGCATCGCGTTTTTAAAGCCGCAATCATGTGCCATGCAGATGCAAGCTGGTCGCGAGTTCTCTCCACAGTTTTGCTGGGTCTCAGATCCCATGTGCGACTGGACACTGATGCCTCCCCTGCAGAATTTCTGTTCGGCACCACTTTGCGAGTTCCCGGTGAGTTCTTCCTTCCGGATGATATTTCACCCGACCCAAATTTCTTCATCGAGGAATTCCGCGAGTACATCCGTCGGGTTCGTCCGGTGCCCGTAGCGCACAAGCATGCGTAACATGCGTTCTACTTCAAAGAACTCCACAATTGTTCGCATGTCTTCACGCGAAACGTGGCAAAAAAGGCACTCGAGAGGCCTTATTCAGGTCCGCACAAGATTTTGCAGTGCGTGTACGATCGCGTCTTTAATATTGACTTCAACGGTTCCGCCAGGAGTGTCTCCGTCGAGTTATTAAAACCCGCGCATTTCGTCCCGGATAATCTCGAGGATGTAATCGTGCACGCGATCAACGATTCGTCCGCGACGTCGAGATCGCTTAATTTAAGAACGTACTCGCGCAGAGGAGTCACGTTCGCGCCCGGTGCGCACTCGTCAGTGCCCTAACTTAGTTTTAGTGCCTGCGTTAGTTTAGGACTCATTTGTACTATGGGCGGACGCGTGCGTGGACATTGGGAGTCGCAGCTTCGGCACCTGTGGCTCCCGCCTTCGCGCGCGTGTCCGCCGGGACCGCTGATGCAGTCGGGGTGGGGTCCCCGGCTGCATCCAAAGCGACCCGGTAGTGCCGGCGTCGGAGCGCAGTCCTCTGACGCTGGCGGAGTCGAGAAGGGGGGTGACCGGGGTATCGGTCACCTCTGGGGGGCGTTTCGATCGCCCCCACGGAACGGGCTCCCGGATAAGGGGAGCACAGGCGCGGCGGTGGCGGTGCGTTCATACGAGATCCCGCCACCGCCGAGTTCCGCCCGAGAAGGCTGCCGAGGGGGTTTTAGTGGGTGAGAGTCCCACACTACCTCGGAGTCCCACCCCAGGACTCCGAGGTGTGCATAATGCATTTCCCCCGCGAAAAAAAAAAAAAAAAAGGACTCATTTGTACAGGATACTATATCGTGTGTTTTGTTTAATTAGCAATAAGCAGCGTGTTATATTGTATATTTAGTTTTATTACATCGTGTGTTTTGTTAATTAGCAATAAGCAGCGTGTTATATTGTATGTCTTGTTTCATTATATCGTGTGTCTTGTTTCATTGCATTGCATATCTTGTGTGATTAGATTGTATGTTTCGTTAATTTGCGATAAGCAGCGTATCATATTGTGTTTTATTTCATTAAGATTGTAGGGAACATCAGTACGTACGGATGCGAACATTTGGCGTGCAAATGGTCGGCTCGGTTTATGACACGCGCGCCAGCAATGCTATTTTTGAGAAAGCCGTTATTCTTTAGAATTTTAGTAAACGCATGTTTTTCCTTTCGAGACTTTCGTTTTCGGCCTCAATAGCAGATACGGGTGTCATAAACCCGGGGTTTCCGAAGGGCCCACGATGCGAGGCTCGGCGGCTTGCGACCGGCCACGTCACGCGCCTCGGGCCTGGAGGGAATTCCGCGGAGTTGCCAAATTTCCAGCAGGTACGTCTCCCCCGCGAAGTCGCACCCACAATTCCTGGAAAAGCGCGCAAAGGGCGCAAGGAATAGGTGGCGCGATTCGACAAATAGGAAGCGGCTCATTGGCTGACGCCTACGCGCTTGATTAGCCAATGACAATTAATTTCCGGTTATGCGAGCTTCTTCGAAAAAGTCGGAGCTTCGGGAAGACACTTCGCCTCTAACGTTCGATCGGAACAGTCGCTGATATTCGGATTTCTGTACTCTAGTTAAATAAATTTCGACTTCTGAAAACTCTGGGTAGTTGAGTACGTGAGAGTAACACGCTCCTTCAAGATATTGTACCATAGCATATGCTATTATATTTTCGACAAGCAAGGGGAAAGAGGCGCGTGCATCGCGTTGCCGCCTGCGTGCGAGAGATCCTTCTTGTCCGCTGCCGCTACAGCACGTACACGTACTCGTAGACAATAAAGTCTTTGTTCCATACACGTGGCAGTATTATTTAAGCTCCGCGCTACAGTGGCCGGGACGTAATATCCCTAGCGTTCCCCAACGCTACATTGGTAATCATAGTGCCGACACCTGTGGGCCACCTCGTACAGTTACAACGGCCAGGACATTGCTGACAGTGCGCTCTCACTCTCACCAAAAGGGCCGTTGCTGTGCGAGGTGCCTATGTGACCGCTAGCACTGGTTTTTATGCTAATAACTGCCTAATTATATTAGAAACGTATTTAGAAACGTGCGAATTAGCAAAGGGTGCTCCCTATTTGTTACCGTTTTATTACCTACGCTCCGGTCTTGATAATTGCATTTATACGTTTTTCGGTGTTCCGAAGTATGGTTTTGTAATAGTTATAGTTTTGTTATGTTTATTTATTCGTCTACATTTTGTTAGCGCAATAAACTGTTTGTGTTATACAAAATCAAGAAGGTGCTCCTTCGAACTCTTTCTTCGAGCTTGTAACCGTACATATTGCGTAATATATCGACGCGGCCGTAGTAGTAACTCTCATAGACAGTATGAATCCCCACCACCGCCACAGCCTCGCGACACGCGAACGTTGCACGAAGATCCACGAACGTCGGGCGAGGATCCACGAAATTACGTATTCCAACTAAATTACCGCATCCCACATAATTACCGCGGCTGCCTGATAAGTCGTGCATAGGGAATAGAGTCCGTTAGGCGAGAAACGGTACGTAGTAGAGAAGTCAAATCGACTTGGTGTACAGAGTCAAACCGCCTCTTACATCTTCACGCGTACGCGCCTGAAACTGAGCAGTCACGAGCACAAACCGCGCCGTGGCACAGCCGATACGAGATCGAACCCGTAGCGGCTATCGGACATCACAGCGTAGTAGTCACCAGAGTAAAATCATATATAAATTCAAGTATATAAAGAAACATTTAGAAATAACCATTGGAAGTGTATAAAGTCATAAAGTGAAATTTGGGTTTTAGTAGTGTACGGTGAACCGGACACCGATACGAATTCGGGAAACATTGTAACGGTATAATTGAAATTATCATTCAAAGCACGAATATATGTGCCAATTCGGAGCACCATATCATAATAGAGTAAGAACGGCTAATTTACGAATAATTCTCACCCAACGTTAGGAGTAAGTAAGATTTGCAACCACTGCTATGATTTCGGACTGTTTATCAATAACGGATATCAATCACAATTTCGATCTGACAATGGAAGAACTGATCAGATCACATTTCGTGGCCTGTCAAAGTCTTCCCGGTTATGTCGTTCGTTATTGTGAGAGATTGTAGAATAGGGGCATAAATACGATTCAATGCGTTTCTACCGGTACTAGAAAACTGTGCAGGGACCACGTATGCGTGCCTCTCACCGGAATCTTTTGTACTGCGGACTAAGTAAGGTCTAGTGTGTGTCTCCACCCGAGAAGTTCTCCCGATTTCATCCGCAGGATTATCGGCTGCAACAGATGTCAAGGTATCTTTAGATAGGACCGATATACAGTGAGCTTGACCGGAATTATAGCGTTACGAGCGGGTATTGCACAGTAAAGGTGTGCAAGCTGTGAGTCAAAAGAGCGCGTAGTATCGAAACGTTCTTCGCGACAATCTAAGCATAGTTGTATTCAGGGCACGACACAGAATATACAATTTTACCAGTATTTTGTCTACAATTCTCTGAACGAGCCCACCTCACTCTTCGTGCTTCCGTGCTCGAAGGCACGTATTCTGCATTTCTACGATATCTGCGGGAATAATTCAAGGATACGTAGGAAGTAGAGTAAGCGCCCTACAGATTCGGCATACCTTCGTCACTTCTTTTAAGAATTTGCAAAAGTGCGGTTACAAGCCTAATCTCGAACATAGCAACCTAATCTCCTATTTATGCTCCAGACAGCAAAAATGTAGGAAAATTATGTATAACGTAAAAAAATAAACACAGCTATTTTTTTAAACAGAATGAAAATTAATAATTATTTGAAGAGAGAGGCCAAGGAATTTGTAAATTTCCTTTTCAAATAACGTCTTAACTAAAAGGTAATGTAACAGAGAATGAACAAGCAGTGATCGTAGTTCCGTTTTGGCATAAAAATCCGTAGTTTAATAACGGGCAACAATGTTACTGATAATGAATAAGATTCTTTAAATGGCCTCAAGAAAAACTTAGGTATAGAAGCTTGCAGAATTATTACCGAGAATAAGTCATAGCTTGCAGTAAATCAAAAAAGAATAGTCAGCCATAAATTGAATAGAACGCACCCTTTCGGAAATTTACCTACAGTTTGCAAACCAGTGCCACTAGGTCACTGAACCGATCCTGGTCATGGACTGCCGAAACGGTTTATGACAGGGTATCGCCCAGTCCGCAGATGATCCCAGGTATACCACCAGCCGAAGTTAAGGATTGTAACGTCAAGTACGACCTGGTTACTACACCGAATATGTATTCATTTCACTACACGACCACTAACACTGATCACTCGACACGATCACTTAATGTATTTTTAATCGAACGTATTGTTCCTACGTTACGAAAATTGGTGGCCCCAAAAGGGGCCGATTGTTTACAATTTATCAGATATTTCACGTAGCCAAACGCTTACACAGCAGCAGCTGCTTATCCGTTATTCTGCGCGTACCACCAGAACATTGCGTAATACTCCTGTGAACTGAACATATCTGTCGCCCGATTGCTAACCGACTGACAGAATTTTTCCGAAGGAACATCCTCTCTTCAAAAGTAGTTTCCCATTGTTACATTGTGAGTTCACTCCCACCACGGTAACAAGCTGTAGATAAAAAGAATCCAGCGTTCTAGGAACACACGTAATTTGCAGAAGTGCAACAAACGAAAGCAGTTTCAGCGAAGCGCTTGAAAGAGTACGAAGGGAAGAAGACCACCAACGTACCGTACCATTACTTACCGTACCAGCACAAAAAGAAAGCAGAAACTACGTTGTTTTCTCGAGGAGCAGGGAAAATATTTTCATAGGCACAAATTGAGACGCTGCTTGGCCCTGTCCGAGCACCTTAGCAGAAGCCGAAGCGGACGTTTCGGTTATTTACGACTCAATTGCTTCGGCCTCGTAGCAGACGTGGACTCACAAGGGAACATCCCGAATTGACATTCACCGATTCTTATACAACGCTTTGAGATTTTAGTTCTCATAAAAATATTCGATATGTATTTTTTTTAGCAGCTCTCATCCACGTTGAAGGGGTGAAATCAACCCTAGATGGTAAAAGAACCAGGCGCACCCCTCTTACGGTCGATTACTGTTCCGCGACAACTCCAGATTATTTCAATGAGGTTAGAAACAATATCAAAGTGTCAAAAATAATTTATAATTTACACAAACATAAAAAAATAATAATATACGTAATTACAATTTATAATAAAATTAATAAATAAATTATTAAATAATTACTTTTTGTTTTTTATATTTATATATTATTTTATGATGATTTACTTTTATGATTTCCTATCGATATTGTCTTTCACCTCGTTGAAATAATCTGGAGTGGTAGCGCTACGGTAGTTGACCGTAAAGGAGTTACTGCTCCAGGGGTACTCGGAGCCCCAGGAGCCGGCGTGGGTGTGGTGGTTGAGCGGGCCACACCCATGTCGTCATCTGACGACCGTGAGGACCGGTTGGTGAGCCCCCAGGCCACCGGATCCCTATTTGCTACTGTGGAGCGGGCGGGGTGCAAAAAACATAAAAATATGAATAGCACAAACAAAGAGAGTATGGTTACTGCTCCAGGGGCCCTCGGAACCCCAGGAGCCGGCGTGGGGGTGGTGGTTGAGCGGGCCACACCCATGTCGTCATCTGACGTCCGTGAGGATCCGGCGGTGGACCACCAGGCCGCCGGAATTCTAGCTGCTACTGGAGAGGGAAGGGGCGATACCCTTCGGAGGCGATGCCGGGTCCCTCGGGACTGGCCGCCTCCAGGACGAACAGAGCCCCCGTGGTGAGGCTGCAGCGCCTGTCGGCTGGCCTGGAGGGTTCCGCCAGGGCCGGGTACCTCGACCTGGCTATGGACATGAGCGACGGCGAAGAGTCGGACACGTCGAGAGTCTCGACGGTGTCGGTGGCGTCGTCCATAATGTCCAGCGCCAGTGCCGGGAGGGGCCGAAAGAAAGGCAGACCCCCCACCACCGGGGAATACGTCGGCCTGGCGGAGGCAAAGAGGAAGCTCATCGAGCTTGAGCTCCAAGAACGTCGCCTCCGGGAGGAGGGGGGCTTGATGGATCGGTCGGTGCCACCACGACCGGTCCACAAGTCCTGCAAAAGGCTGCCTTCAGACGACAAAGTCGCCGAGGAGATGCGGCGCGCTCCGACGCCTGACCTGGGCGCTGTCATCATAGACAGCGTCCAGGTTATAGAGAGCGTCGCGAGGTGCTCTTCTAACCTGAAGGGCACCAACGTCCGAGCTCTCCGGGAGGCCGCCCTTCAAATCAAACACGCGGCGGCCGAACAGGCGAAACGGACAATGCTCTCCGACCGGGAGCTGGAGCTCAAACATTAGGTCAAGGACCTCCGAGTTCGGCTCTCCGCTCTGGAGGCGCTGTCCGGCCCGCGGTTGGCCCAGGAGGTGTCCATGACGGCGACGCCGATGGAGGGACCGTCGGCGGTTGGTGACCCCAACCCCGAGGCCCTCCGTATGCCGCCGCCCGCGCCTCTGTTGCCGGAGCCTCCCGAACCAGAGGTGGCGGCTCGGCCACCGCGGCAGCGGCCCGCGCGAGCCGCTGCGGTCGCCTCCGCGATCACCTCCCTCGCCTCCGTCGCGCGGGGCGGACCCAGTAGGGGAACGCCCCGTGTCGATGGCGGACGTGGAGGGGGCCGTCGAGCGGCACGTCGCGAGACTGTTCGCGGCCATGGAGGCGCGAATCCTGGCGCGCCTCGATGGCCTGCC
>NW_015374035.1:51678-52986 GCF_001272555.1 Dufourea novaeangliae | reverse complement strand
CCCCCCCCCCCCCCCGCGGTGCCGCCGCCGCTGCAGCGGCAGGAGCCTACAGGCGCCCCCCGGACGGTCGACACAACGACCAAGTGGTCGGAGGTTGTCAGCCGGGGGGCGCGCCGGAAACGGGCGAAAGCCGCGGCGACGCCGGCGCCCTCTGCGGCCCACGGGCGACGGGGCGCGGTTGGGCGTACGCCGCGGGCCCCAAAAAGGGCCGCGGTGGCGCTCACCGTATCCCCGGGCAGTGCTGTGACCTATGCGGAGGTCATGAGGACAGCGATGTCCGGCGTCCGCCTAGCGGACGTCGGAATTCATGACCTCCGCTATAGGAAAGGGCTTACGGGATCCTCCATTTTGGAGATCCCGGGCGCCGATAGCGCTGCCCGGGCTGACGCCCTGGCGCAGCGGCTGGGCGATGACTTTCGCGGCACGGACGTTCGCGTTTCGCGCCCCGTGAGGACCGCAGAGATGCGACTCACGGGGCTCGACGATTCCGTGACCGCGGAAGACGTGGTGGCGGCGATCGCTGCAGCCGGGGGCTGCACCGCCGCCGAGGTGCGGACCGGCGTCGTACGGCGCAACCGGTCCGGCCTCGGCGGGGTGTGGTTAAAATGCCCCCTCGCTTCGGCGAAGCGGCTGACGACCGCCGGCCGAGTCTCGGTCGGCCGGTCGTCGGCCCGAGTGGAGATGCTGGCAGCCTGCCAACTGCGGTGTTTCCGGTGCCTCGAGGCGGGGCACGTCCGCCCCAAATGTCCGTGCGACACGGACAGGGGCGGGCGTTGCTACTCCTGCGGGGACGCCGGGCACGTGGCGCGGGACTGCACGGAGTCCCCCAGATACCCGGTCTGTTCCGACCTTGGTCGGCCTACCGGGCACCGCCTGGGGGGCAAAGAATGTGCACCTCCACCGTCGCGGCGGCGCAAACGGCGCGGGTCTGCAGCGGCGCCGGGCACGGCGGCGGCCGCCCAGCCGCAGGGGAGCCAGCTGGCGCCGGTGGCGCCGGCTGAGCAGAGGGAGGGAGGACCCGGCCCTGGGGAGGCCATGGACACGGCCTAGTGTTCACCCCCAGGATCCGGATCCTCCAGGCCAACCTCAACCACTCGGCCCGGGCACAGGACCTGTTTGTCCATAGCCTGGCCGAGCTTGGTGTGAGGTTGGCGGTCGCCGCGGAGCCGTACCGCGTCCCGGACCGCCCGGATTGGGCGGGGGACGCGCTGGGCTCCGTGGCGACGGTGTGCGACGGAGCCGCGCCCCTGATCGTTATCGCTCGGGGGCGCGGCTTCGTCGCGGTACGCTATGAGCGCCTAGCGGTGG
>NW_015374035.1:46268-51353 GCF_001272555.1 Dufourea novaeangliae | reverse complement strand
CGTCCGTTCCCTCGCGGGCCGGGCAGTTTCCGGCGGTGGTGTTGCGCTGGCGATATCTTTGGATATCGCCAATGCATTTAACACCATCCGCTGGAACACGATCCGGGAGGCACTCTCTGAACACGGAGTGCCTCAGTATCTCCGGGTCGTGCTGGCGGACTACATGGCCGATAGGCGGATCGAGTACCCCGGCCAAGGGGGCTCGATCCAGAGACGGAGAGTCAACCGAGGCGTGCCCCAGGGGTCCGTACTGGGACCCCAGTTATGAAACCTGAGGTACGACTCGGTTCTGTGCGGGCCCCTCCCGCCCGGTGTGAGTGTCGTCTGCTATGCGGGGCCGCGGGGAGCCGGGGCTTATGCCTTGGTGGCTCCCCGCTCCGCGCACGCATTCGCCTGCCGGGGCCGCTGATGCAGTTGGGGTGGGGTACCCAACTGCATCCAAAGCGGCCCGGGGTGGGGCCGGTGTCAGGGTGCAGGCCTCTGGCACCGGCGGAGTGAAGAAGGGGGGGTGACCTGGGTATAGGTCACCCTTGGGGGGCGTTCGATCGCCCCCACGGAACGGGCTCCTCGAGGTGAATCCTCGAGGAGCACAGGTGCGGTGGTGGCGGTGTGTTCATCAGAGATCCCGCCACCACCGGTTCCGCCCGAGAAGGCTGTCGTAGGGGTTTTAGTGGGTGCGAGTCCCACACTACCTCGGAGTCCTTCCGCAGAACTTCGAGGTGTGCATAAGGCATTTCCCCTACGTTAAAAAAAAAAAAAAAAAGGTAATTGTATTGACAGTTGGATATTCCGCAGGTAAGTATCTTATTCAATAGGTGTTTCTAGAGGTGAGTATTTTGCAGGTGTGTATTTATTTTATTTCACGCTGGTAAATATGGTTATTCTAATGTATTACTACATCGTTACTTACTCACTACTTTATTCCACAGGTACTAGTTTTCGCCAGGAAATATTTTCGCAGGTAGTTATGTTCGCAGGTAAGTATTTGCAGGTACGTATTTATTCTATGTTATTTTATTTTTCCACAGGTACCTGTTGTTAGTATTAGGTATATATTACCATAGTGGTCATTTGGTTGAACGTCGTGAAGTTTGTGTGGGATCCTTGCAGTATCCTCGTGGTAAGACTCTTCATCGTACCTGTTGCCAGGCCAAGTCTTCTCAATAAGTCCTCAGACTCCTTAGCCCAAACTCCCCTCCATGAAATCGTTATAGCTGCCACATGTACGTTCCTAGGCTCGATCCTTGTCCTGCTCGCTATACCTCTTATTAGGGAGCTGTTTCTAGCATAATAGTCGATCTTCCTCTTGTTTGTTTTAGTAAGTTGCTCGTAAGCGGAGACGACTTGTACATCGATGACATTTACCATTCCATCTTTTATCGCGATAATGTCTGGCTTCCTCAGACCCTCTTCCGTCCTATATATATTCTCCCTTTCTACTTGATATCTCTTTCGGTGCAGAGCCTCAGCAACCTTCTTGGCGACAGCATCGTGTCTCATTATTCGTCCTCCATGTGTCCTATGACACTCTTGAATTATATGAGACGTCGTTTCGTCCCTCCCACATCCTGCCCTACATAACGCTTGACCTGTGTTTCTATTTCGACCTCTAGTTGTTCTCATGGCTGAGGGAAGAGCATTAATTCGCGTTTTAATATACTGAATCCAGTCACGTGGTGGTATAGCCATATATGGGTCGTTGAACCATGAATACGATGCGCTTGATTTTCGCGTTTCCCTAAGCTCGTACCCATCTACAGATGAATGAAGTCTCCTCGTCCAGTCTTTGCTCTTGACCTTTGCCATATTGCACCACCTCCTTGCAGTTTGCACGTACTTACTTCTTCCCGCTTCCGTTGCTCCCTTGAAGCTGGATCTTCCTAGATTGTTTAATCTCTCTATTTTTATTTCAGGAACCATGGATTCATACGAGGGAATTCCCAAGCCACCCTCTGCGACTGCTGCATGAAAGAAGCCCACTGGTACGTCCGCAGGTAAGTGTAACCACTTTCTGACTTCTTTCCTGACTACTCTATCGAGCCTCCGAAGTGTTCCATGGGACGTTTTCCCGAAGATTAACTGATGTATCAACCTCGGCAGCAGGTATGTACACAGCGTTTTCATCCTTTGCTGTGGTTTCATGGGTCCTCTTCTAATTTTTTGCAGGTGGTTCGGCAGCTCCACTTTGGGCTTGGTTGGACCATGAACTGAACGCCCAGATACTTCCATTCTTCACCGATCTTGATGGTGGGAATCACAGATTCTGCAATCTTGAACCTGCTCTCCCCAATTACTTTCATCTTTTTCGCGTGTCCATCCGGCTGTAGAGATAAGGTATGGCACTGCTCTGGTTGCAGCTCCAGTCCGCATTCCTTTAATATCCGTGTAGATTCGTTCAGCATTATCTGTAATCCCTGTTCCGTGGTGGCCGCTAATACCAGGTCGTCCGCGAAGGCCAGCGCGTTAACCCTTTCTGTTCCCACGTCGTAGCCAATGTGAGCCGGCAAGGCCTTGAGCACTTTATCTATAACAATGTTGAAAAGGAAGGGAGATAGTGGATCACCCTGCCGTACCCCTCTTTTCGGTTTTATTTCCTCAGATGTGTTGCCATCTACCTGTAACACGGTGCATGCATTGTTATATATAAATTTTAAATACAAAATAAATCTTTCGCTAAACCCCCTGTCGTAGAGGACTCTCCATAGCGCATCTCTCAAAAGTGTGTCAAAGGCTTTCCTCACGTCCAGCGTTGCGACCTGCAGGTGTTTCAGCTCGGATTTTGCATCGTCTATTATTGTAGCCAGGGTAAATACGTTGTCAGCTAGCCCATCTTCATTGATGAATGCTCTCTGTCTCGGGTCCAAGATTTTGAGCTGGTTAAGCCTCTTTGCTAGGATCCTATGCATATGTCTAATAATAACAGATGCAATAGAGAGTGGTCTATATTTAGTGGGGTCCATCGACCCTGGCTCCTTGGGAATCAGAACAGTCCTAGACTTGATCCACGCCGTTGGGACTTGTCCAACCTTCAACATGATGTTCATAACTATTGCCTTCATTATATTTGGTATTGATGCGTTCCATTTGTCTGTGTCTATACCGTCTGGTCCAGCAGCGGATCCTCTCTTAACCCGGTTCTCATGAACTTCCCTTTCGGAAATTGGAATCATTACGTCGTGCTGCGGCCCTTCCGTGTTCACTTCTCTGCTTCTCTCTCCTACCGTGTTGTCTTGAGGTCCCTCAATGATCGGCTTCCAGTATTCCATTTGTGTTTGCATGTTGGGGTGTGGTTGTTCATCTGTGTTTCCATCCAGAATCTTCCTGGCTGCTTTGCCCATGTTCCTTTTCCATAGACGTTGGAAGTTCTTATATTCGCTTCTCCTTCGTTGTTTCCTTGATAGACCTGACATCGGTTCTTCTCTTCTCGTCCTTAGACTCGCGTTGGTTCTCCGCGTGTGGAAGATCCTCCGCGCCCAGCTCTCCAGATATGGGATGGGATTTCTTCCCCCTTCCATTGCCTCTATTGCCTGTCTGATTGTATCCACCTCTGGCATTCCATCTATAAGTCTGCTGTTCGCCTCTAATAGCCATCTTTCGAATTTGTCTTGCCTCTCCATTTCGGGTCTTTTTTGATTTTGTCTCATATCTTCTCCGATTCTTCCTGTTTCTATTTCTTCTTCATGGTCACCCTCAACGTTAGTTTCTTCCCGTCTGGATCTTAGGTGTTCAACCATTTCTCTATAGTCCGCCCTCTTACGTAAGCTTTTAATTGCTTCTATAGACCTCATGCTCCCCGATGTTTCTTTGAGGTACTTGTTGATATCCGCTGTTCGTCCCACCGTCTTTGCGTCCATCTCAGCTATAATCCTGACTTCTTCGTCTGTCCATCTTGCCTTTTTCCGGTCAGTCGAGATCTCTTGATTCACCACCTCCTCGTGCTTTTTCCGTCGGTGTACTCCTAGCCCGATTTTCGTTTTGAAGATGACAAAACATTGTGGGCATTTATATCCCGACACGTTTTCCATCTCACTCGTGCTAGCTTCTTCATGCTCTCCTCGCAATCCCTCTCTCGTTCTCTCCACACCACCTTCCTGCATGCCTGTTACTGCATCTGGGACAGATAAAGATTTAGTATGGAGGAAAAGATTAGATTGCCCGCTGGTGATGGAGACAGTGGTCTCCATCGTCGCCCTCATATTTCTTGTGTTATATTCTGTATTTTCAGCGGGGTTGCCTCTTTTCGAGGCCTCATCAGTGTTCGAACTGACGAGATGTTCATGGCTGTTTTTTTGTCTATTTCCGGGAGCTTGCTCAGTAGCTCTGGCGAGGCGCCACCCTCTGCTCCCTTAGTCCCGGAGTAACTATGTCTCGCGTTATCCATAGTTGATCAATCTAACTTTGTCCTTCAATCTCCGTATCATAATTGGGCACTTGTTCTTATCGTAGGCAGTGTGTTTGGTGTCTTCCATTTTGGCTAAGGTGCAATTGTAGCATTTCACCGCTTCAGGGTCCTTCACTATGCATTTCCTTGTTTCGTGTTGCTGGGCACATATTCCGCAAATGTCCTGCGCCCTGTTACAGCTACTGGAAATATGTCCAAAGCCCATGCACTTGAAGCATTGCATTACTTGGACGTGATCAGTGACACGGCAGACGTTCCACCCTATGTGCAGCTTCCCTAAATTGACTAATCTTGCCCGTAGCTCAGGCGTCGTTTCAATTATGCAACTCGCTTCATTCTGCTCTTTAGTTGGGAATCTATATACCAGTTTGATTTCGCTTGTGTTTCCTTCCTCGAGGTTCTGCGCTTTCAGATATTCCACGATATTGCTGTCCTCGATTTCCTTGGGAATTCCTCTGATCAATAGCCTTGGTAATAGTTTCGCTCTCTGCTTTACTATAAATCCTGCCGAAGTAAGTTCCTTCGCTGTTTTTAGTTTTTCCATATCCCCTGCCTTCGCGACTATCCTTACAGCACTGTTCCTAGTTGCCATGATTCTGTCAACCTTGAGGCCGAAGTCTTTAGGGTTAATGGTTTCCATAACTTTCCTTCTAATTTCCTCAGAGTTGCTGTATTTATTCTTC
>NW_015374035.1:41851-45056 GCF_001272555.1 Dufourea novaeangliae | reverse complement strand
GCGATCACCTCCCCTGGGAGCCGCGGTGGACCATAAATGAATCCACCGTCATGTGAATCTAGTCTAAGTCTAAAGCTGGTTATGTGAATTTACTAGAGAGGAAAAACGAGGTAGAGTAGATCGCGCCCTCCCCCCACCCTAGAGTTTGCAAGGAACGCGACGCGAGACGATGACCCACCGGACTTCGCCGAAATTTCTCCGAAGAGGAAATATCAGTTTCATCAGGGGCCACCGTTCGCGTTCTGGGTTACGAGATGTTCATGGCTGTTTTTTAGTCTATGGCGCAGATGTTTTGCGCCGCCAGATAGATGTGTGGACTCTATTTCCGGGAGCTTGCTCAGTAGCTCTGGCGAGGCGCCACCCTCTGCTCCCTTAGTCCCGGAGTAACTATGTCTCGCGTTATCCATAGTTGATCAATCTAACTTTGTCCTTCAATCTCCGTATCATAATTGGGCACTTGTTCTTATCGTAGGCAGTGTGTTTGGTGTCTTCCATTTTGGCTAAGGTGCAATTGTAGCATTTCACCGCTTCAGGGTCCTTCACTATGCATTTCCTTGTTTCGTGTTGCTGTGCACATATTCCGCAAATATCCTGCGCCCTGTTGCAGCTACTGGAAATATGTCCAAAGCCCATGCACTTGAAGCATTGCATTACTTGGACGTGATCAGTGACACGGCAGACGTTCCATCCTATGTGCAGCTTCCCTAAATTGACTAATCTTGCCCGTAGCTCAGGCGTCGTTTCAATTATGCAACTCGCTTCATTCTGCTCTTTAGTTGGGAATCTATATACCAGTTTGATTTCGCTTGTGTTTCCTTCCTCGAGGTTCTGCGCTTTCAGATATTCCACGATATTGCTGTCCTCGATTTCCTTGGGAATTCCTCTGATCAATAGCCTTGGTAATAGTTTCGCTCTCTGCTTTACTATAAATCCTGCCGAAGTAAGTTCCTTCGCTGTTTTTAGTTTTTCCATATCCCCTGCCTTCGCGACTATCCTTACAGCACTGTTCCTAGTTGCCATGATTCTGTCAACCTTGAGGCCGAAGTCTTTAGGGTTAATGGTTTCCATAACTTTCCTTCTAATTTCCTCAGAGTTGCTGTATTTATTCTTCGTCTCCTCCGTCGGTTGGATCACCACACTGATACCATCCTCGATCTCTACCCTTGAGCCCTTCGATATCTTGACTGGCTCTCTTCTCTTCTTGGTCCTCTTGACGTCTTCCCATGGTGCGCCCACAGCTTCAGCATATGTGTGTTTGTCCATTTCCCTGACCGTAGTGGACGCTATTTCCGAGAGGCCCTGCCTGACCGACTTCTTGACTTCCATGACCATCTCTTCACAGTTCCTGGCATTTTCTTTCACCACCTGTTGTACACCTTCTTTATTCTTTTTCAGCTCATCTTTCACAGCTCTTTTGAGGTCCCTCTCCATCGTCTCCCTCTGTTCTAATAGCTTTCCCATTTCTTCCTTCACTAAAGACCTAATTGAGCACGCCAGTGTTTCCTTGTCCTTTTTCAGTTCTCCTGCGACCTCCTCAATCGCCCTTTTCAAGCTTTGTTTCACGCTCAGAGCATGCCATATAACGAACTCTCTCTCTGCAGCCAGCTTTGTATACGCATCCTTTAGTGTTGTGACCGCGTGATCATACGTCCTAATTGCTGTTTCTAAGTTCCTTTTCTTTTCCGTTGTGTCCTTGCTGGTGAGTAGGATAGAGAGCACTGTGGTCTTGTGTTCAACTAGGTCAGCACATAAATTATCCACCTCTTCCTGTTCCAGCGGTATGTCCTTCTCAAAAATCTCCGGTACCACTACTGGCGATGAGGCTGTCCTTTTCTGGCCCCTTGGCTTTGCCGCTGGTGTGGAAAACAGGTTTCCTTCTTCTCCTTCGCTTGTAGCTCCCTGTCCATCATCCTTCCTAAATGCCTTAGGTGTCGCCATTCTGGCTTCACCTAAGATACGTCCCTTTCTACCTTACTAATATTCTTCTTTATTTTCAGGTTCACAAAATGAGATGAGCACCACTGGTATACTTCCGGAAAGCCTATTCTTGATCAGATAAGTATTTGGCAATGTGTGCACCTCTTACTTTGTGGTAAATTCTTTATTTTCTTTTCCCAGGTATTAGGACTCCAGGTTGAGAGCCCCTGCCACCTTCTATTCTTCTGTTCGGTAGGTGTGTCAATGTATTTAACGAAGCCTATTAGGACGTCTTTGCTCTGTTTGGTCCCTTCTTCGATCCAGGGCATTGGACCCGCGAGTTGAGCACCACTGGTCTTGCTTAATACACTGTTCGTACTGTTCTATTCCTTAATTCTAATCACCAACTTATTCTGTAAACTCTCTATAATATATTAACATATTAACACTTCCAGGATAGCGGATCCGCAGGTTGAGCACCACTGACATCACAAAACGTTTTTGTTTCGGTAAGTGTAGAGTCTTATTATAATAGTTCTATGTATAATGTTAAATTTTTCCTTAGTAAATGTTTAATATATGTCGCCAGAATGAGAACCACTGCAATATTTATTGATAAATTGTCCGGATACTTATCCTCTTATGATAATAGTCACTATAGCTACCTCTTTTCAGTTCAGATTGTCTTTAGTTACCTCTTATTTTTATTACGGTTATTAACATACTAATTTTTAACCACTAGCGGCACCTATATCACCATAAAAGTTATATTACTATCTATTACTATTATTATTAAACAAATAAATAAAGAAATCCGCACTGGAAAAGTGTTAGAATTACGCTTGTTGCGTATTCGCAACTGGTAATATTTAGAATCAAGCGCCATCTGTTCAGAATTTTAGGAATAAGTACATGTAACTACACTGTCATCTGTAGGCGCAGATTCAAATTAGGCGCGGCAAATACGAATTGTACAACAGCGTAACTGAGGCAACGAATCAGGGTATTAGATAACTAATTATTGATTAAATGTCAAAATGATAACATTGATGACTAGAAATTACTCGTATTTGATAATTACTTTTGGTTGTCATGAGGAAACATTGCCAAGGTATTAAAAACGCTCGTTCCCCGTAATGATTAGACCCAATAGGATTAAAGTAAAACTATTTATTAATTCCTAATTGGATGTTAAATAATTGTATTTTGTTAAAAGCTGAAGGTACACGTTCTTTTTGTTCAACGAGGATTTTATTGCCATTTTGACTGCTTCTTAATCGAGTACTCA
>NW_015374035.1:9652-41483 GCF_001272555.1 Dufourea novaeangliae | reverse complement strand
CCCCCCCCGCCGGACCGCGAGTGCCACAGTCCCGTGATCCCAACAACAGTCCCTTTTAGTCACCTCTTACGACAGGCAGGGATTACCGTGGGCGTATTCTGTCCCCCGCCACACAGGGGATAAAAGTGTCGATACCTTGGTGGTACCGATTCAACCTGATTTAACCCTATTAATCTGCAAGTTACAAATAGAAATGTCAATTGCTGCCTATCGGTGGTTTAAATTAATAGTTTATTCGTTCTTTACATGACAGAACATCGTTTTTATTTGATAAATTAGATACGTAACCATGAATTCGGGAAGTGAATTGCCAAATCTTGATAAGATTTTTCGAGACGAAGACGAGCCAGATTTTTTACCGTCTGGAGGGTATGTGTTTTAATAATTCTTATTTTATTGATGCGTGACATTTAGAAACTTCAAGAGTTTGGAATAGTATTTTGCAATCGACTATGTCTATATAACAATATATACTATGTATATGTACGGATTGTATTCAAGAAAAGGAAGTTAATGAAAATAAAGGTTATACTGTCAAATATTATTTGAATTACCAATTTGCTTCCATTCAGTCTTCGTATTGTTAAAACATTACTATGACTTAAAGTGCGAAAAATTAATACGAATGCGCCTTTTAGATCTAGTTTAGCTGCTATTTTTGGGTTACAAGTTAAATCATCAGACAGTCATTCTTTAACAAAGCAACAGGTTATCAAGAAACCAGGCAGTACACGTAATCTACAGCAAATAGCTCCAAACAAAACGGAGGTCATAATTGCAAAAGCAGTACATGCATTTAAATTGTAAGTTATAATACTATGTAAATTTTTTGATGCTTAGTCCCTTTTGTTAGTGTATAATAATTAATACTTTGTGTAGACAAAATGGAGCTTATGTATCAGTCGGCAAGCTTGGTATGGCACTTACAGGAAATATTGCAACAAAAGTATATCAGATTATCTTGTACAAGAGTAAGCAAGATCATGTATCCACTGTAACAGTGACACCCAATTTTATATATATAGTACAGCCGAATAATTACTCCAGTTATTACGATTATAACAAGGAGAACTGGTCAATTTTATTTGAAAATAATGTTGTTTGTATGGAGTTTGCCAAAGAAATTGGGTTAGCTCGATATTTCTCAAACGATGGAAGAATAGAGAATGTATTTTATCAGGATTTATCACCCATAAATAAAGATACAATAGCAAAAAAAGGAGATAGTGTCAATATCAAATATTTTATTGCCTCGGAAATAACACAGCCTTTTAAATGTAACTCCACACTATTACAAACAATGACAATAGAAATATCTACAGATGATAATTGGGAGAAGATACTTTTAGGAAACAGCAAAGGATTGAAAAGAATTTTGTTTTTGCCACCTAGCAAACAGGTTTCTCTCTCATGTTTTATGTAATTTGAATGAATTTTGATAAATGAAATACATATAATAATGTTAAATATAATATTTTGTAGATAAGCTTAGGTCCTGGGTTTCCTAAAGAGAAAGATGTTGTATTGGAAATAGAAATAATGAATATACAGTCAAAGGAAGAAGTTACTCAATTGTGTAAAGTTGCAAGCGATAAAGCATCTATCATATCAAGAATGGCAAAAATGGGTCAGTCTATGTTGCCAAAAATACCTACGTCCACTACTACTGACTCTGAAGATACAGAGGTATGTAGACTTTTCTTGAATAAAGGATTTCTCTTATTCAAAGTGGTAAAAAGTAGTGCTTTTCTTATTTTATCAGTGTATTATACAAATATCAAAGGCCAAAATATTTCATACTCTAAAAAACGTGTAGAAGAAAAAAATTCTTTGCCCGAGGTTCTAGATCAGAAGATCTCAGTAAGTTGTTCATAATAAATTATATAATGAATAATAACTTGTGTATTTCAAACATAGGATGACATACCACACAAAACACCACCACGCCAAAGGAAGGTAAATAATACCCTCTTTATTTACCTTAATTATCTAAAAATATAATTTTATCCATTAAATAATAATATAGTCACATTCTGTCTCAGGTGGAATCATCAGAAGGTGGATTTCAAAAGAAGCTTTTATCACAAGAATCTGAAGAAGAAACACCAAGAAATGTACATCGAATACCAAAATCAAAAGATGATGTGCCTGTAACAAATGTTGCTTGTAAACCTTTTGTTGCTGCATCCACTTTTACTCCTCAGTGGTCTCCTACACAAATTCAGGTATATAAATTTGAGTGTATAAAGAAACATTTATATATAAAAATTACAATTAATTTATTAATTTGTGCATGTATTATAGCCAAATTTTGTTACTCTGGATGGTCAAGTATATTCATTACAGCCACAAAGTGTAACTCCAGCAATATCATCTATCGTAGATCCAGGATTAAATATGTTGTTATCGGAGACTAGAATGACAAATACAGAACTTAGAATGGGAATGTCAAAGATAGCGGATAATGTTCAGAAGTTGCTCGATAAGGTATTTACATACTGAAGGAATCATATATTATTTACAAAGATGCCTTTATGTATCGTGTACAGTTTCATGTTCTTGAACTTCAAAATGCTACATCCCCTATAAAAGATCAAACAACTTTGGATGCTGCTTTGAGAATGTTGTTGATTACAACTGCATCCCAAACTGAAGAAAAGGATAAACAGCTACAAAAAAGTTCTGACGTTGTAATTACCAAAAGTTCTACAGAACTAAATGAAATCAAAAGAAAAATAAGTCTACTCGAGGAAGAATTGAAAAAGTCAGAAGGTAATGTGAATATTTTTATATTATCTTTTAGTTATATAACAGTATGCTGATTGTTAGATTCCTTTACAGAAGCATTAATTGCCAGCGTAGAATGTACGAAAAACCTTGGTAGTCAGAAAGAGGCTTTTGCACAGATGAATGAATGCTTAAGTAAAAATATTCAAGAATTAGAACTGTCATTAAAGGAGACAAATCACGAACATAATAAAACAAGGAACGTTTTAAAACAATTTAAAGAACTTAATGCTAAATATGCAGAAGACAGAGTTGCGTTAGAAAGTAAAATCACTAAGCTTGTTGAGCAATGCAATTCTCTAACTTCTGTAGGTTCTATGGAAGAGAAGAATGTACGACTTGTTACTTTCCTTTCCATGTAATCTTTTATTGTCTAAAATATTTTGTTATTGGCAATTACTCCTTTCAGAATGACAACAAAAACAAGGAAATCAAACATATAATGAACAAAATTTATCATACCCTTATGGATAAATTTGTTGATGAATCATATCCTACCACTTATATAAAATCAACAATTGCAAATGTAATGAAGGTAAATAATAAATAAAATAGTCCATTTGGAATGAATAAATTGCTTATAATTCTTACGAAAAATGTAATTATAGAATGCTACATTACAAGTCTTATATACCACTGATGAGAAAAATGATAAAGGTGAAGCAGTGGTTATCAGAAGTATAGAAACTGATACTTTAAAAACATCTAGCATAGAAACAGAGAATTCTGTCTCAATTATTTTTACAGCTCAATCATCAAAGCACTCTGATGTTTCAGAAAATATTAATGTAATGTTTATCCTCTATGGTTGACTTTATATATTTTATATTTCAAATACTATATTCCTAAGTTGTATTTTGTTTACAGACATCATCCATCTTATCACAAGACGAACCACCGCCCATTCCTCCAATGGATACTGAAGATGAAAATGACTGGCTACATTGATAATTTCATTCTGTATCTCATATTCATATTTTGTGATAAGAATAAAGAATCACTTTTTTATTACAGAATTGTAAAGCTGTAATACAAATGAATATTCAATGTCTAAAGTTTTGATGCTAAGAAGTATTATTTTAATTACAATATAGTTGGTTATTTTCAACATGTTGCTGTACAAATAAATATAAGGTTATTATATTTTGTATTTATACAATCGCTGCTAAATAGTATTTCATATAAAAAAAATACATCGACTTAATATCAAATGTGAGCAACTGAATAATGCAGAAAGTATGCTGTGAATTTTTTTTATGCAATTCTATAAAATGGAAAACGTTGAATGCAACAAAATTATAACGGTTGCGCTGTAGTTCAGTCATTTGTCCTGCTTTAAAAATGGCGCAAAATCACGGTGCATGTTTTTATAACAAACGGATAAGATAAAATAGTGTTGGAAAAGCGGAATATCACGAAAAATATGATAAGACGTAAGTTGTCCCATAAAGATTGGAAATTAATAGGGAACAGAAAGTCCCGCCTGACTTTGTCAGGTTCTTTAGTAATTCTATCTGACTGTATTCACGGTTCCATCGTCTTGGCTTCTACCACGCCAATCAAACTGAAATCTAACCTTAAAACTTTCACCAATAAAAACAATGTTTTTCCTTCAATTGGATGTTCCTTAAATGGTTCCACCAGCGTATAAAAATCATGT
Organism: Dufourea novaeangliae; assembly: GCF_001272555.1. Taxonomy (NCBI): domain Eukaryota; kingdom Metazoa; phylum Arthropoda; class Insecta; order Hymenoptera; family Halictidae; genus Dufourea; species Dufourea novaeangliae. The sequence continues at coordinate 37,036 of NW_015374035.1, read as the reverse complement.
GGAAAAACAATACAAAGAATGATTACGATGATACTATTCCGTCCATCCCTATTATATTCTCTTCTCTTTTCCACATATTATATCATGATTTGTAAACACTGTTATTGTTAACTTTAATATTTCACTTATATTTCAATAATATATAAAATACCTTGTCCCCATATACTAATAAATAACATATATTTGATTACAAAATAGATTGTTAGCTGTTACTTTTACAATGGATGTAAATGCAGTGGAAGATGAAGATGTATCCTTCCATTTGGGAGAAATGTTTGACAGTTACGAGGAGCTAGAGCATAAGCTTGAGAAATTTTCAAAACGTAGTCTAGTCCATTATTGGAGACGAGATAGTAGAACAGTCAGTGGAGCTCACATGAAAACTGCTCGTCCAATTAGCGAGCGTTTAAAGTATTATTCTGTAAAATATGCTTGTATTTATGGTGGTCAAAAGTTTTTACCACGTGGAGCAGGCAGGAGGCAGTCTCAGTTAGTTGATAAGATTTTATATTGTCAGAATTAGATTGTTAAACTAATTTCTTATTTTGAAATAAATGAATGTATTTTAATGTACCTTCAAATATATCTCCATTTTATGCATATTATTCTTTATTTTAGATCGATAAGGACGAATTGTCCAGCTCATATTATGCTAAGAGCATCTAAAGATGGTACAAAACTTGAAGTGACTAGTGTCAATAATGAACATAATCATGAAATTTCAGAGGTAACAATAGTAAAGTATTTCTAGGTTTGATGGTTTCTATTAAATTTGATTCATACTTTTTCAATAGGAGTTATTCAAGAATCTTCCACAAGAAAGAAAATTATGTGGTGAGATTAAGCAAGAAGTACAAGACTTGATGCAACTACATATAGATCGTAAGAGATTGAAAGAATATGTAAGATTACGAACAAACAAGATACTTAGGTCCAAAGATTTATTCAACATAGCAGCAGCTAATAAACAAAAAAGGAACATTACACCAGAAAGAGCTTACCAATTATTTAAAAAGATTCATGACATTGAGAAAATGCAGGGCAGAGATAATGACAGAAAAACTTATTCAGAATCCGAAGATGAAATTGCACAGACCATAAAGAGGATGAAGAAGGAACAAGAATCACCTTGGGGTCAAGATGTGAGCTATTTAATTTTATCTTACAAGAAAATAGTGCATTTATTAAGAAACTAAATTTTTTTCTATAGAGATTGCCTACCGAATTAGAAATAAGTGAGGGGAACGATGGCGAAGATTCTTACAGTGGTCAATTAACGCAAGAAGAAGTAGTAGATGAAATAGACACAACAGAAGGCGAACTTTTGAGAACGAATAACGACGGAAATATTATAGCTGCGAATGGTGAAATTGTTGGAGAACTGGTAATGCAAGATGGAGATCCCTCTGTAATAGTAGAATCCATTGTGAACGCTGATGGTTCTGTTTTCGTGGACGAAAGAGAATTTGATACTTATTGTAACAACCATTTATCGCATACGGTTGATCATAGTCAATCACCCAATACTAGGGGTAACTTCATTTGGCAATAAAAAGTATTCCTTTTAAAATGACTATTTAAAGTATCTTCATTGTCCAGAAAAAAGTTGACCTCAATTTTTGTAGAAATTATCTTGTATCTCGAAGAATAACGAAGGTATTTTGGATGGTTACTTTAAATGAGACAAAATATTTAAGGGATGTAGTAGATATATTAGAAATTTGTTCTTTATAAAGTTCTTTCATGTTAGTTTTAGATATTGAAACTGTCGCACCTAGTATTGACGTTGAAAAAATGAAAACAACATCTATTTCTCCGAAGCAACCAAATAGATCCCTTAGTCCACAACCGCAACAGTCGCCGAAGTCACCTAATGCCTTTCATGAAACTGCAGATTCTAGAATTTGGATCATGAAAGAAGCTACAAATGCTGAAATAGAGCAGGACAGTGGACCTGAGAGTGAAAGAAACTGTTCCAAGTCTGCGATCATCGGAAAAGGGGACATCGATGCACCGGAAGCGGTATTGTCTGATGAAGCGAGTCGTCAGCTACTTCACGAACAATTGGCGGTGCTTCGAGCGGAAAAGGGGAAGCTTTATCATGAGACTGAAATGCTAAAATTAAAAAAGGACAAGTTAAAGTTGCAGATAAATTGTTACTCAAATGAGATACGGAAGCAAGAAATGGAGAAAGAGAAGCTGCGGCTCGAGATCAAATTACTCCAGTCAAAGGTAATGGAGGACTCCAATGATGTTTCACATTATATTTTTGTGCCTTGAGAGACCCAAAAAGATTGACTGTAAGATATCTCGCGGATGAACCTTCGACGCTTCTGTTCTTTTAAACTGTTAAATCGTACGCGGAGCAATAATTCAATTCTGGATACGCGTAGCGATACAGCACAGATATTCCATTCTTTTTATATAGAGTGAGTTACAGAAGTAACCAGACTTTTTTCATTATTGACATCAAACTATTAATAGGAATATATGCTACATTAATTAAGTTTTTGTTTGATAAGTCCTTTATTGAAAAATAACAATGTTGTGTACTGAACATATAAATCTAACCACTTTATTAATCGTTTCATGTAAATAATTAGGGGATACCAATACTTGTGTAACTCACTAGAAATATCGTGTCAATATATTTCTTATTTTTGTAAAAATTTTATGAATTTATTTTTAAATCAACGAGTCGAAAAAGTGTTGTTATTGATGTTTTTCTGAGTATATACAAATGATCGTTGCTTCGTCAATTGTTGTCAATAAATTTTCGATTGAATATGTGTATGCTTCATGTAACCTTTGTACTCACATTTGAAAGATGTTCGAGAAGGGAAATTATTGTATAAAGTACTCTTTAAGTACTGTGGCTGAATATAGGAAACGTGTATATCTAGTGTAATAAATTATTTTGCAAACAAAATCATTTTTTATTGTATGCAAAATCCTGTTTCATATTAGAATAATAAAACTTTACAAACATCATTAATACTCTCTTGACTATCTGACTTAAATACTCACTTCCTCTTCGAGTCTCTTAACTTCTGCAATTAATTCTTTAATATCTTTTGCCCTATAAGAGAAAGAACACAGTTCAAACATATATGTAATAAATGTATTTTTTATAAATCAGTATTTGAAATACGCACATCTGTCCAAGGCTATTTTGTATTGTCTTTTCCTGATCGTCCTTAAAAACAATTTCTTTTCTCTTTTCATTACATTCATTGTTTTCTATGTGTTGAGACTGCTGATCAGACTTCCTTTTTAGTTCCAAGAGTCTAATCTTCATGTCCTCTATTTTCCTTTCCATTTTCCGTAATTCTTCAGCTGCTGCCCTCTCGATGGGAGTGATAGACGGTTCCTTGTAATTTACTAACCGCAGTACTTCTTTCGCTCTAAACAATGACGACTTGATTAATAGTTTTCGAATAATTTACATTTATAATAATTCTTACCTTTGCGCCAGTTTTTCTTGTTCATCTTTAATATCTTCATAGCGTTCAGCTAAACGTTCAGCAGTATGCTTCAATTCCCTCTTCGCCTCTATTAAACTGTCTAGCTCCTTTAGTAGATGTGTTTTCATTACTTTCAATGCTCGTATTTTCTTACCGATTTCTTCTCTAACGCTATCGTGTCTGACGAAGTGCTCTTTGCGAAAGATATCAGTTGCGTGATATAAAAGCTAATTGTAAAAGTAGTTTCATTAATATTCTTTCAAATTAATCTATATAGTTAGTGATTCTATCAAACGAGTACCTGTAAGCATTCTCGCGGTGACATCGACTTCGATCCAATTTTTATGATTGGCTGAGTAGTCTCATGCTTTAGTAATTTTTTTATGCACACGTCAAATGCTTCTTTGTTGACCTTAAATAAATGGAGATGTTGGAAAATCGGAATAAAACTTTGTAATATTGTGGTTATTTTCGAAGGGGTCAACCGTTATAATTCGGCTAGTATGTACTGCAACACCGTTGTCTGATCGCGGGGATTTTTTACTACCTACTGATTTAATGTTTTTTATCTTATACATTGCAGTCCGCTGTTGATGTTACAATTAACAGTGTGTGATTTTTCGTTGAAAAATAAGTAAAAAATATTGTATAAAATTTGTGTAATTGAACTTTTGTTTTTACTGACTGCAAGAACAAATGTATGTATATCAGAGATAAATTTTCAAAGGTAATTATCTATAAAACAGAAACTTATACGAAACAACTTTAATTCTAGATTGTGTACTTACTTGTTCATGAAGAATCACTCTTCTGTTGATTCTAATACTAATAGCGGACCATTTACACATCTTTTGGTTAATGTACCTGAGTCTAATTACACTGTTCAACATGAACGTTGATCTGCAATATTCACTGGGAAATGCTTGTAGAGTTTCTCGTCCAGAGCACGAATTCGGAACAGAATGTCTCCATCTCCCTCAGTTTTTGCGAAGACGCACGAATTTTGACAAAAGTGATGTATTACGTAAAAACTAAAAATGCTAGAAAGTTCAATTTACAAGGAAAGGTTCCAAACCCGAAAATTCTGATTTTAATGAAACTTCGCACAAATGTAAAGCATATTAAACTGTGCTTAGAGAAATTTTGTTTTTGTGTCCGTTTTTACTATTGGGGGAATGAAATCATCAAAATCACGTTATTTCGTTTCTTTGATATAACTTTGATATGACCTATTACTGTGCGGGAAGGAAAATTGTCTACGATGCGTCATTTTGTGAACAAAATGATTGTTTTGTTATTTTACATATAAATTCTTAACCGTAAAAGACAGAGATAGTAATTGCATGCAAAAAAAAGTGCATTTATTAATGTTTTATTGATTTCAGTAAGTATATAATTTTTATAAATTTTTTTATTTGCAAAAACAATTTTCCACGTTTGTACTTACATGTGCTTATGCATATACGTGATATTTTGTGTCATTCATGATTTGTAACATACAGGTAGTTTTACATGTGGGATTCTATTAACCGACTTATAAAACAATTACAAAAGAAAATAGACGAGTTTGGGGATCAATTACATTGTGATTTGCTGCGACGCTTTGTCATGTCTGTGGCGTCTTTTCTCGCGACGGCATGATTAACGTGCTAATGGAAAATTCAGTAAAGATACTTTTGCATCTGTGAGCGACTCATGCAAATACGTGTCGTGAGCATGACTTACAATTGGAATACATTGGAATAGTATCTCTGCAATATATTTCACGCATCTGAAGATTCTCCGTGATAGTGAAACATTTCGAAGAAACATTACGAAGAAACATTTAGATCATAAATACTTGTTGCACTATGAACCACGAATAATCACAGATTCTCCACAGGTGACGCATGTAGGTGGATGTGTACTTCAGTGCTCGTCAGGTTTATAACGCACCCACGTTTTTCGTTCTTTATTGTTCTTCTTTGACACTAATGGGGAGATGCTGATGGGCACGAACGTAGGTCAAGTCCTGGGTCGGCGCATTACATATTAATATACTATGTATTAAAAAAATAATCAATGATCGCGTTGCATCAGTGGAACATTCAATGTCATTGAAGCCGGAGACGGGTTTGCTGCGTCATTGACAGTCTAATATGACTGTTGACACCGAAATATGTGTGAGCATGCATCAATGAATGAATGTGTATGAAACATCAGATCATCTGACGTCGTCAGTACTGTTGTCATGGCGCGAATTAACTGTGGAGACGCATCAGAATTTGAGTAATAACGTGCCAAATCGAAGTTTCAATGTTATTAATGTTAATGGCAATTGATCATGCCGTCGCGAGAGGAAACACCATCCACCGCCATGACAAAGCGTCGCAACAGATCGCAATGAAATCGATCTCCGAACTCGTTCATTTTCTTTTGTAATTATTGTATAAGTCGGTTAATAGAATCCCACATGTAAAACTTTTTGTATGTTACAAAAAAATTAATGACACAAGATATCACGTATATGCATAAGTATGTAAGTACAAAAGTGGAAAATTGTTTTTGCAAATAAAAATATTTATAAAAATCATATGCTTTCAGAATTCAATAACCCATTAACAAATGCACATGTTTTGCATGCAATGACTACCTCTGTCACTTATGGTTAAGAATTTATATGTAAAATAACAAAAAAATCATTTTGTTCACGAAATGACGCATCGTAGACAATTTTCCTTCCGACAGAGTAATAGGTCATAAGAAACTGAACAATTTCTGTATTTACAGTTTTGCTCTATCTCGTACCGTTACATAGTTATATCAAAGAAACGAAATAACGCGAAAACTTTGAGGGCTGATTTAATACCTTCAGAGTGAAAACGGGCACGAAAAAAGATTGCTCTAAGCATAGTTCAATATGCTCTATATTCATGCGAAGTTTCATTAAGATCAGAATATCAGTGCATACAGTTATTAAATTTTGTAATTTTGAATGGTTGTAAATGGCCGAGAAAGTTAAAAAAAGAGCCGGTGTAATACTATTTCCGTACTTTTACGGAAAATTCTTTACCTAGCATGAATTTGCTACACAGTATTGGATTTTGTAGACATTTCTGAAGAAGAAACTATCCAGAAAAAATGTCGGAACGGTTTTTAATTCGAACAAATCGGGAAAATATTCGTCGGCAACGTGTGCACGGTGTTTTGCCACCACGCGGCTATTGCTCGCTTACCTCGACTCTTCAGTGTCGTGGCTACGCGTACTCGACACCGATAGTACCGTCCAATGGGCATATGTATACATATGTACATGTATATTTGATTTTTTGCATGTATTCTTGAATACTAATCACGCAATTATAATGAAGTTTTTAATCAAGTTCGATTGGCGAAAATTCTGACTGCCGCTCGATTGTAAACATTTTTTAAATTTTGTTAAGCTGCAGAACAGATGTAATGTGTGATATAAAGGATTACCTATAACATCGTACACGTAAACTTAAAAATGTTTTCGTCTTACTCGATGTTTGTACGATGAATCTTTGTTACGCACGTCCGCTATTTTTTGAACTTTTACGGCCATTTACGATTATTCAAAATTAAAAAATTTAATAACTGTATGCACTGACGTATTCAGAAAACTTCCCTCTATTTTTCATGGCTAAATTGAACTTCTTAGTTTTCACGTAATACGTCATTTTTGCTAAAAATCGTGCGCTTTTACAAAAACTCATGCTTTTCAAAAACTGTGGGAGATACAGACATTCTGTTTCCGAATTTGTGATCTGGATGAGAACCTCTATAAGGGTCTCCCAGTGGATATTACAGATCAGAAACAAGTTTCAATTTGTTGGACAGTGTTGTCTGACCAGAAGCGATTTATATTTTACTCATACTACTAATAGGAAAATCCCTATACCACTCGTCTAATTAAGAATGTACCCACTTGAATAGAAACGATTATATTATATTTCTATAGTTTTATGTAAACAGTATTCTCGCATTTCAAATAGTTTAGGAAATAACGGACGTACACTGTTTGCGCGGATACCTTGTATATTATCTACACTTATTCGATTACGGATAAGTTAAATTTCACTTGTCAGGTTATTAGTAATTTTCATTAAGATATTTAACGTCATACAGACTTCCTTAGTAGTACGAAACGGAATCGACGGATCGAGCTTACCTTTTGCTCTGTGTTAATTATGGGTTCTGGTGGTTCAATTTTCGGAAAGTAGTGTAGATCAATGACAGAACGGGCAACTATATCACCAGTATGCAACAGCGCGATCAGAACACACGGCTCTTGAAGAAGCCCGAAACCAAGAATCGGGGTGGCTTCGTTTGTTCCTGTATGCTTGGTTCTCCTACAAATTAAGTATTGGGAGCTGGACTGATTCGACAATGATGGTAGTCGGGCGTCATCGTTGTCTGAAAGAATTTAATTTTAATCCGAACCTACTGCATACTTTGAAATATATTCTGTTTCTATATTTTGCACGTTTTTTTTACCTTCTGAACTACTAATGTATTCTTCCAATTCAGAGACCATTGGCAAGGTAATCATGTGTATCCCAGCATTGTGGGCGCAAAAATATCTGAAACAAGAGATGCAATTAGTAGTCACCAATTTTGTAGCACATGTTTCTTAATAGACGATCCTCATTCTATTTGTCTAATGATTTAATCTACCGATCGGTGAAAAAAATGAAACCCTCGGTAAAACGATCACTTATTTTTCGATTACAATGTTGTAGAAAAACGAGTAATATTCTTGAAGTAGAACTGATTGTTCGTATCATTCTTAGAAATACATATCATTCATATTTATCCTTAGAAAGATATATGAAATTTCATAAAGATTACATTATGCCGGTCGGTAAAACCGATTGGCAAAATCGAACATATGGGAATATGTCAACGGTACGTGCCAACAGGTCGCACGGCATAATGGGGACAGAAAAGAGGCCGATCGGTTTTGCCAATCGGCATATTATAATGAGGACGCAGCCTAACGTTTGTAATTGTTGTACGATAATTATGGAAACATACCGGGACTTGTTAATCTTATCACAGCGAAGATGTATCGGACAATTGTACTTTTCGTCGTTATCCGCATAGAAGAGTCCCAATTCTATTTCAACACATTCGTAGACATAGAGCGCCACGTCTGGTGTGTGAAGATTATAGGCGGAAGTACTTTGTGACCAAGTCTAGAAAAAAAAAACAAGCATCCGACAAGTGTAAGTATATTAATCAATAAGTGACTTGAAAGTGTTTAAAATGTGTTGGAATCTCATCTACATATCTAGCAAAGGTATGGCAAGGTAACAAAAGAATCTCATTACAGGAAGACTTACTATCCTTTCGCTATCGGCAGTGTCGTTCGTTTCTTCCTTTAACAAGAGTGCGTGGTAAATCTTTCCGGTGCACATGGCGATTACCACTATTGGCGGGGTAGTCTGTATACACATGATGGAACAGGAGTCTATCCCGTAATTGTCGTCGGCTGGAGGATACATGGAGAGCGTTCTCGACACCACCGGGATTTCATGACTTCACAATACCAAAGAATTATGGAACATGATAAATATACAGTGTTCACTTCGTAATGACTTCGTTAGAAATATCATTGTGTTGTAGTTGGAATGAAAAACTGCGTTCATTAACTGATATATTTAAAATCGGATGAGAAATAACGTGCACAAAAAAAAAGAAGAATGCCTATAAAAGATGAAGCTACTGAAGATTAGAAACTCGCTGAGTGACACACTATCAGAGTAATAAGTTATTATTAATAACAAACTCCAGAATCTGTTACCGTATTGTCCTTTCACTACTTTTATTTTTACCACCTCTAATTCGTAACTTTAACATACAAATTTTCTACTTCGTTTTTAATCACCGTAATCATTTTTTAAAAATAAAATGTTTCTGAACGAAGAAATCAGAAAAGGTACATGTATTCGTAATATGCTTCAGAGCACAGCCATTTCATGTGTGATGATCAAGGAAAACTCTTTTTCAAGCTGGTGATGGATTATGTAAATTTTACATTTCACGATTACAACATTTATGACATTGAATTTACGTACATGTCGAGCAATACGTTGCCACGAACAATGAGGACCTCTCCATTCCCACGGAGTACCAGAATGGGCCATTCGATCTGGTTCCAATCTACCACGTTGTTCTGGAAATAATTACCATTTAGATTTCGCATGGTCTTTCTATCGCAAACGTTCGAACCTTCCGCCTCGTACTTTGTTAATGTCTTTGCCGGTGAACATTTCCGGTTTCCGGAGAGTAGGCGTGGCGAAGTCGAAATCCACCGCGGTGTCGCCCAAAGATGAAAAATCTGGTATCTTCGATGGCGAATTATGCGGCATACGACCGACTTTCCAAGATTTCAGGAGCCTCGGCGTGCTGCTGAATTCGCATTCGTATAAACTGGATAAGGTAGAAAAGTAGTGTATAGAGCGTGTAAATTAGTTTTATTAATTTTAATCGATGTATAAAGGATTACACAGGGTGTTAATAATAATGTAGGACAGTTTCATAGGATGGATTCTATATACCAAACTAAGACGAAATTCCGTTCGAGGCTTTGTTTCCTATTTATTAATTGTCGAAAATAAGGGAGAAATACGCCTAAAATACGTCTGACGCGACGAGACTACTTGAGAGGCGCGATCTTCAGCTGTTTCACGAGTTAGTTTCATTAGGCCTACTGTCCACTTAGTTTTACTTTTACTCGGTCATCGATCAAACATGTGTATTTTCCCCGGCCTATGCCTTTAAGAAAATTTCGTTATTTATCTCGCGAGCGCCTGTGACCTGTGACAGTTCCTTCGTCGGTCGCGTTCACGCTGCCTGCGCCATGCACTTGTTCCGTACGAACAAAGTCTCGTGACCTCTTAACCCTATCGGGAGTTGGAATGCATCCGGCCAGATTACGTAATTGCCCGCGGGGTGTTATAGCGTGGCCAGATTTTCTTGGAAAACAGTTACGTTGAGAGCAGGCATGTCCCCTAGTACTTTTAAACTCGATTTTCGGGATATAAAAAGGGACGCGTACAGCTCATCCGCGGATCATACTCATATCAGAAGTCCAGCTAGTGAGATCGGGTATTAAAGTCCTTGTCAAGCATGTCTAAAAGTAAGCTAAACTCTGCATAATAAATCCCCGCATTTCTCAGTGCGTGAAAACAACAGTGTTGTTCGTTTCAAATCTAGAATAACATCTAAATTGCCAGCTAGAAGCGAACTCACAAAGGCACACTTTTACCGCTCGACGTGTACCGAATTCTTAAAAGCTACGAGGCCCATACGAACAATCCTAGTGGACTCTCTGAGATGAAATAGGCTCGGGTTCGTCCACATAACAAACTCTAAAAAACCAAACTCGCCATTTCGTCGGCTCTCGCAGCCGCTTAGCCCTGGCTCGTAACACACTTCAGGCCTGGCTACAGTTCGGCACCAAAGTGTTTACATTAAAGCCGCGTACCCATCTGTGCACGCGGCCCCGAATGAGCACCGGATAAGTACCGGATCCATGCCGAAGAAGCGAACGTGCGCTGATGTTGACGGTCATCCGAACGCGAACACCATTCGGCCGAGATGTTCGGCCCGATCTACATAATCGTGGTTGGTACATCAAAGCGAGCACGCCACAGAATGTGTTGGCTTCCGAAGATCAGAAGCCATGGGTAGAGATATTGTACTTACAAGGGAAGGAAGGACCCCAATACCGTACCACTTCGATTTTATCGATCTTTTGTAGGATGATAGAATAGGGTAAACCAATCAGTGAATAACCGAATTGTTGGATTTATGAACGTTTGGATTAATACTGAAATGTATTTATTTATAACAAACAGAACAAATGTTGAAATTGCAATTACATATATTTTTCTTGAAATTTTTATAAAAACAATTACTTACTGTTATAGTAATTTTTTTAAAATTATGTGTAAAGTGCAAAACGTGTAAAAGTTCAATACATTACTGCTACATTTCCAAAATATTTTTAATAAGAATTGTACTTACTAATGTTTACTTAATACGCTGAATTAAAAATATGGGATATTAAATGTGGAACTACACTCCATTTACAAACATTTAATACTTTTTAAATTTCTAGTTTACATTTCTTGTCTAATGGTTATTCACTGGTAAGCAGTCAACTTCTGGGTGCTTCATCCTACATATTTCTAACGGTAGTTGTGATGTATTAGCCATAGTTACTTGATAGTTTTGAAAGTGTATTTAATTCAAGTTACATACCGAGTTATACATATATGTACTATGAGTATATGTGTCTGTTTGTGAAAATCTGCGATGGTGAAATGACTTGTTGCGTCAAAATTAATTACTACAGAAAAATTAATTAACTTTTTATAATAATATCACAAACAGACACCTATATTCATAGTACATATATGTATAACTACGTATGCGACTTTAATTAATTATATCTTCAAAACTATCAAGTAACTACAGCTAATATTTCACACATATCATTAGAAATACGTATTGTATCATCTTACAAAAGATCGATAAAATCAAAGTGGTACAGTTGGGGACCTTCCTTTGTTAGCTAATGCTACCTTATACATATACAGGGTGTCCCAAAAATGTGCTCCGACCCGGAAATGGGGCACTCGGGGGGTGAATTGGAACAACTTTTTCCTTAGCAACAATGTAAACTGAGGCTTCGTTACCGAGATATTAACGAAAAACCGCGACCAATCAGAGCGCGAGTTTGCCAGCCGAGTTCCCGCGCTAGCGGTGGCTACGCGCTACGCTTGTACTACGAAACTCCGAACAAGCAAGTTGGCATGCATCCCAGGAAACCGCGTATAATAGCAAATAAGAAAAATATAACAAATCGAACTTTTTATCATGTTTCGTTTGTCATTTAAAGTGATGAATGAATGAAACATAAATGTAAGAAAATTATGTGTAAAGTAAAAAGACGAATACACAATTATTTTAAATAGTAAATTTTCTTCTCAAATAACGTATTTACGAAAAGGTAATGTAATAGTGATCGTAGTTCGTTATTGACATAAAAATCCGTAGTTCAGTAACGGGCCACAGTGATACTGATTACAAATATACAAGCGTAAACTGATTACAAGCTAGCGCGGGAACTCGACCGGCAAATTCGCGTTCTGATTGGTCCGGCTTTTTCGTTAATATCTCGTTAACGAAACCGTACCTAACATTTTCGCTAAGGAAAAAGTGGTTTCGAATCACCCCAGCAACCCCTCATTTCCCGGAAGAGAGGCACTTTTGAGACACCCTGTAGAAAGAAATTGAAAAGGAATGACGTGGCACGAACTATATGTAGAAGTAGCAAGGGTACTTTCCACTTATTGTTAGTGACTAAATGCTACTGACTAATCGCGATGTCCAGGCGTCTTCCGCAGTGCACGTTCTAACTGGCTGGTATGTAACAAATTATGTGCAAAAATTTCTCGCGACCGTCAAGAATTATCTTTTTTTTTTATACACGATTTTTATTTAAATAAAAATTTTGCCCATCTTACTTCCATCCGACAGCGTGCTCACTTTGAAGTACCGCCAACGAACGGACGGCCCCAGATGCTCGCCGAACGCTCTGTTCATGTTCGCTTCGCCGTCCACAGGAGCGCACGTTTGCTTCTTCGGCGTGCGTCCGGCACTTATCCGGTGCTCATTCGGGGCCGCATGTTCAGGTGGGTACGCGGCTTTACTGTGAACACTTTGGCGCCGAACTGTCGCCTGGCCTGAAGTGCATGGCGCAGGCAGCGTGAACGTGAACGAGACCGACGAAGGGACTGTCACAGGTCACAGGCACAGGGCACTAGGGCAGTCGTTGAAAAGACGTCACGACGAAACGACGAAAATACGTGTAGAAAATACGTGCGTCACATTAGTTTTATTTTTGTGTTATATTATATTCTAAGTACATACATATTAAGTTTCTCGAATAATTAGTGTTAGTTCTGTTTATGTTATTAATATGCAGTTCATTTTAAATACCACGTCTCATCCAAAATCTATCCCTACACAAGTAGTATAAGCCATCGCGCCAGATCAACCAGACTATACCAAAACTGTGTACCACTTCGCAATATTAAAATTAAAATATCTCCTAAACTAATAGCTTTTTGCCATAAGTGATTTAGTAGTATTTTATAAAAATATATAATCCATTTATCCCCTTAACGAACGGTTTTCTTCGCAACATTAGGTCGCTTGTTTGAGTTAACCCCTTAACCTACGATTTACGTTCGAGAATTTTGGGCCGAAAACGTAAACAAGCTCGCGCAGCCTTCGAGCCATTCGCACGACTTGTTTAGTACGATGATCGGGCCAATCGTAAATATTACGGGCATCGCTCGTGGTACGATGGTCGAATCTACTACGGGCTATGCCCGTAATATTTACGTTTGGTCCGATCATCTACTACGGGCTATGCCCGTAGTTGTAGGTTAAGGGGTTAATTCGAGGGTGCGTGTTAAGGAAATAAAGTTCACGTAGTACGAGCAACGAGTAATATGTTCTAAATACTACTCACATCACATTATAGGAAGGGAATATGTACTACATATGTATATTTTTAAGTTTATCACTTTGTAGGTAGTATTTGAGAAGTCGGCTTTATTTATGGAAAAATCGACGAGTAAAATATATGCAGCAATTTAAAATCTTTTGTAGGAGTATATTTGATTTTATTATGTATATTATTAGATTAACTGATATTCTGGAGTATTGGATTGGGTGTTGCTGTCAGTATTCAGAACCTTTTCAACCTTTCTAGTATCTGTGGGACAATGTTTCGGCTTTTTAGAGAAGTATAACAATCTCAGGGATATTTTTAGTAAACTGTATCTTTATATATATTTAGCATTGCAAAATGTGTTGATAAAGATGTAAAAAAGATTGTACCAAGTTATCTTAAATACTTTTATGGTTACAGTTTTTTATTCATTTAAAAATGTGTCTAAATTACTTGGCTTTTCTGGCGTCATCTATGTGTCGATGTCGGGTACTCAGGTCTGGATTAGGTAGAAGCTATAAACTATGTTCGAATACTTTGTTATGGGTTTTTGGAATACATTTCTGCAGTAAATATTATTTCCGTTAACATACTATAAAGAGTTGAAGAACATTATAATAAGGTGTTTTTCAGCAAGTATTTAATACTGTTAAATATTAAGTATGGACAAGGAAATTACCAAAACGTGTTCTCGGACGTCAAAACTAGAAGATGGGAGTCGTCCGTTGAACCAGGATGCCATCTTGCCTTGCGAATTTCCACCGACGTATTGAGGTGATCGAACTTGTATATCCTGAAATTAGAAGAATCAGAAGAACATAAAACTGTTATATATAAAATCAATTAGAAAAAGTGCAACTACAAAAGTTTGTTTCCGAAAAATTTATATGGTTAAAAATAAGTTCGAAATTTGACCTAATCTCGGACACTGCTTTGGTATAAATTCAGGTGAAAAATACTATGTCGTTTTGAGTTTATGCGGGCTAAACTCAATCACATATTTGACGTTGGCTGGAATCCATTCGATATAATTTGCATAAGAATACGATCTATGTCCAGGATATAGACAATCGAAGATACATTTGACCAGATAGTAATGCTCAAGAACAGAATTATTCAGAAACAGAATGTTCTCATAACTCTTTGGCGACATAAACACATTTTCTTCAATATTTCCCAAACTGTTACAGAAAATAGAGAAAAACGAAAAAAATATATTTTATAAGAAACATTGTTTGTTCATTGATAATAAAATTAAATGTATAAATCGTTTACAAAATCTAATAAAAAGTATTAATTTTTTACGGATTTTTTTTCCAATTGTTATTCTACTTTTCTTGTCAATTTGCAATATAAATTACAAGTCACAATGAAAATTATGCAGACCATGTAATTCGAGTTATAGCTTTTCAATAAAAATAACGGTTGTTACATATATTGAAACCACTACACATGCAAGGCAGAAACCTTCGAGGAGGTCCGATTGACACGAAATTATATAAATTACATCAAGATCACTGGGCAAAAGGAAAAAAGTCGTTGTTTTTAATCGATTTATCTAATCTATTTTACATCGCGTCTTTAATGTCTTGTCTTTTTGTATCACATCTCAAAAGCCGGTTATTAAATGTAGAGTTTTTTATTCCAGAACCTTGGTCATCAACTTGATGAGATCTGGGCAAATTTTATTTCGAATAACGAATAACGAATAACGAATAACGAATAATGAATAAAGTCCCAGGATTTATTTGCGAATAACGAATAACGACTTTATTGGACGAAAAATTATTCGTTAGTCATGAATAAGTCTTACTTCGTTCTTTGTTATTCGTTATTCGTTATTCTGAATAACTTCGCAACGAATAAAAGTCAGGAGTAAGCGACACCGCTTCCCATCCATGGATAGGAACCCGAAGGATACGATGCGGTAAGGGGCAATGATGCCAGAATCGTGGGATTTTCGCGCGAGCGCATACCCTCTCCATGCCTCCCGTGGGTATTCTACACAAGCATACTCTAGACCGTCCGTGTGCGCTCTGCTACGGGTGTCTCGGCAAAAGTCTACGTCACGCGTTTACGACGCGACGGCCGAGTGGCCCAAGCCAGTTCAAAAATCCGAAATCCCAAGCAACCTAAAGTTTACGTCCTAACGCTGAGAGCTGCATGATTTCTCTCACGCGCTCATGATTAAAACCCCGTCCGAAATCCCGTTCGTATCCCGATGCGACGGTTTTACTTTTTATTTTTAATTATTACTTTTATATTTAATAATTTCATTTTGTAATATGTCAGAAAAATAAAAACTTCGAAGACATTGATTTAAGAAGCTGTTAGAAATTCAAAGTATACGAACGACCGAGGTGGGCCATGTGCAGTTTGTCAGCACGCTTCCCCTTATTCGAGGGAAAGTTGACCTGAGGCTGAAGTGCTTTAAGCAATAACAGTAGGCGTCCTTAGGGCTAATGAAAAGTCAAGAAGGGCGTACCTATCGGCTTGAGAATAAAACTTTGGTTATTAACACGCCCGTGAGTTTTATTGGATACTCCTATTCGATATTCCATCGCTTACAGAATCAGAAGTGGGATAACCGCGTGTAATCAGTGCACATTTTAAAACGATACGCGTGTACAACGTGCAGAAACAATAAGTGTTCAGTGCCGTGTACGGAAAATTGAGCGGCATCGTTGGACTATAAAGTGTGCATTTAGTGTTGAGACAAATAGTAATTATAAACTGTGAATTTAGTTTTAGTGGTTTTTTATATATTAACAGTAGTGTATGTACTTTATAAGATACTTTAAACTATCGTAATTAAGTGGGACTATTAAAGTAAAGCATGAGTCGTGCATCGTGCAGCCGTGATATTCCGGAATCTGACGGTAAGGACCACGACACTATAGAATCGCGAGTTGGACGATTGGAAAACCTGATCACGGAATTTTTACGCCAATCGCGATCTCGTGCGCGATCATATCGTCGATCGAGGTCACACTCGCGCTCGCGGAGCCCAGGAGTGTGTTCGTCGCGCGCACGATCACGATCACGCAGCCCGCGAAGACGCAACTCGCACTCGCGTAGGGTGACTGATGATAGTAGTAAATTACCGAATCGTTCAGAACGGAGTGCGGAGAGTGTGAATGCTCATAGTACTGCATCACGAGCAAAATCACCCGTACATGCACGTCCCGGGGATGAAAATCTTATACCCGTGTATGACCCGACCAAGGAAGACATTTCCATAGAAAACTGGATACGTCATGTAGATGATTTGGCATCGCGATTCTTTTGGAACGATTTGAGTGTCATGCGTCTTATTGCAACGAGATTGCGAGGTCATGCCCGCCAGTGGTACGACACTCGTATGCGTAGCGCGACCACATGGGCGGAAACGAAAGTTTACCTCGTCGCTCAATTTCGACGGACAATGCCATTTTCAAAATTGCTTCGGGAAGCGGATTTGTATGAAGCAAAGCCGGGGCAGTCGCTTGGCGATTATTGCTTCCAAAAATTAAATTTAATACGACGGTTGGATATCAGCTTGTCTGAGGAGAAGATGATCGACATGGTGGTATTTGGAATACCGGATGAGACCATAGCCAGGACGGTAAGATCGGCCAAACACACCGATTCTAATGACTTGTACGCGTACATGTGCACCATGGGAATTATGCCTGGAAAAGAAGAGAAGAAGCCGAAGAACGAGCGGTTGGTTCCTGCACCGAAGGCTATTGTTAGAGGGAAGGTGCCGATCATCACGTGCTTCAATTGCGGCAAAATGGGACACATAGCAAAAGAATACAGGAAACCGAAAATAGAATGCAATTTTTGCAAAAAATTTGGACATAGGCGGGAGGATTGTCCGCAGAAAGAGGTAAATGTATTGCAAGATTTTAAGAATATTTCGAACATGTTCCAAATCCATATTCGTATTAATGGACATAAAGTAGCAAGTTTAGTAGATACTGGTAGTGCATGTACTGTAGTCCATTCATCTGTTATAAAGAAATATTTGATTGAGACGAAGTTAGTAGAAGGTACGATATTTAAAGGATTTGCTGGAAGATCAGTAATAATAAATCAGGTAGCGCCAGTCACTGTAAAGATTCAAAATGTTATCGCGGACGTAAATTCTTTTATTGTTCCGGATGCATATATGGCATACGACGCGATACTTGGAAGAGATTTTCTTCAACAAGAACATGTTATAATGTTGAAACGAGGAAATCGACTAACGTTTAACGATACAAGAAATTACAAAAGACCGCAAGTAACTTCTGTAATGGATAGTTACGTCATCGACGCGAATTTTAATTTAAATTTGGGAAAACTCGGAAGGAACGAACGAGAATTATGCGTCGTATTAATGGAGGAATTTCGGGATTGTATCTCATCATCGATGCAAGATCTCGGGAAAAAAAATCCGGTTTCAATGGAGATCAAGTGCCTTACGAACGAGCCGGTAGCGTATCACCCGTACCGTCTCGCGGAATCGGAAAAGAAGGTCGTACGCGATATAATAACGGATTTGTTGGATAATGGAATAATTAGAGAGTCTGAATCGCCATACGCTAGTCCAATTACTCTCGTAAAGAAGAAAACCGGAGATTGGAGGATGTGCGTAGACTACCGTAAATTGAACGCGATAACCATCAAAGATAAATATCCTTTGCCACTCATTGATGATCAAATCGACAAACTTGGAGGAAATCGGTATTTCACGGGTCTCGATTTAGC
The DNA here is from genome assembly GCF_001272555.1 of Dufourea novaeangliae. NCBI lineage: Eukaryota > Metazoa > Arthropoda > Insecta > Hymenoptera > Halictidae > Dufourea > Dufourea novaeangliae. The sequence continues at coordinate 18,304 of NW_015374035.1, read as the reverse complement.
ATCGGGTTATTATCAAGTTCCGGTCGCAGAAAATTCGATTGCAACAACAGCATTTATTACACCAGAGGGACATTACGAATTTTTGAGAATGCCTTTCGGTTTAACGAACGCGCCAGCTGTTTTTCACCGACTCATGCACAAAGTCCTTGGATCCTTGAAAGGGACAACAGCATTTCCTTACCTGGACGATATAATAATACCGTCAGGAACCGTCGAAGAAGGCATCGATGAATTACGAAAAGTGTTGGAGGCTCTCCGGACACATGGTTTAACGCTTAGGTTGGACAAATGTTCTTTTTTCAAGAAGAACATTGAATATTTGGGTCGAGAGATTAGTGAACAAGGAGTAAGGCCGGGTCAACGGAAAATAGACGCGGTCAGGGAAATGTTACCGCCTCAAAACGTAAAGCAGGTACGTCAATTCCTGGGATAGGCGAGTTACTTTAGGAAATTTATTAAAAACTTTGCCGCACAATTAGAACCCTTAACACGTTTAACGCGAAAAAAAGTGCAATGGCAATGGGGGTCATATCAGAAAAATGCTTTTTGCCAAGTAAAAGAGAAATTAATAACTCGTCCAATTTTGCGCATTTTTGATCCTACGCGACCCACGGAATTACACACGAACGCGAGTTCCATAGGGGTTGGTGCAATGTTGTTACAACAACAAGAAGACGAAAATATGGCAGTAGTCGCATATTTCACCAAACAAACTACAGCTGATCAGAGATGCTACCACTCTTACGAGTTAGAGACGATGGCTGTTGTTTTCGCGTTACGGCATTTCAGAGTCTACCTACTAGGGATTGAATTTAACCCCTTGGGTACGGATTTATTTGAGAAAATATTTGCATGTGGAACGGAAATAATTTTCTAGTTCAATAACATCTTCATCACCTTCGCTTTGTATTTCATTGTAATTGTCAATTTCAGAATCACTAAACAATTCTTCTTCAGATTTTTCTACGTCACTTTCGCTATCACTATCATAAAAGATATTCCTTGCTTTTGACATAATGGGGCAATGTATCGCGAATAATGTTCACCCAAATACTGTAATTGCCTCTTCTATTATGAGTGATACAAAAAAAAAAAATGACTGATACAAGCAACAATGAAAAGAACAGAATTGTACCTAACCTCAAATAACGTTTTAGACACGTCATCCGTTGCTAGGGAAACCAAGTGAATGACGTATCTCAGATGTCAAATGTACCTAAAAGTTTAATTTTTGGTTTGACGTCTTAGACACGTCATCCGCTCTTAGGGGAAAAAAGTGAATGACGTGTCTCAGACGTCAAATGTACCCAAGGGGTTAAAGTGATAACCGACTGTAGCGCATTAAGGACAACTTTCTCGAAGAAAGATTTATTACCGCGTATAGGTCGGTGGTGGCTGGAGGTTCAAGAGTTTACCTTCGAAATTTTGTATCGGCCAGGAGCAAAGATGGCACACGTGGACGCGCTCAGCCGAAATCCTCAACCGACCGTTCTTGAAATTGCTTACGTGGATATTACGGAAGGTGAATGGATTATTGCTGCCCAGATGCAGGATGAACAATTAGCTCGTTTTAGGACAATACTGGCTAATAATGAGAAGTCTCCCGAAACAAAACATTGTTTCGAAGAATACACACTTAGGAAGAATAAACTATATCGACGTCTTTCTAATAATAAAATGGCTTGGGTTGTTCCGAGAGATGCAAGGTTGCAGATTTGCAGATTGTGTCACGATGATGCTGGACGGATTTGAGTTCGGAAAAAACGCTGGAAAGGATTCAACGGAATTACTGGTTTGCCGGTATGGGACGCTTCGTTAACAAGTATGTAAAGGCATGCTTGAATTGTGCATACTACAAACGTACAGCGGGAAAGAAACAATGCAAGTTGAATACGATAGAAAAGGTGCCAATACCCTTTCATACCCTACACATCGACCACGTGGGACCGTTTGAGACAAGCCGAAAGGGCAATAAATACCTGCTCGTGATGGTGGACGCGTTTACGAAATTCACGATTGTCGAATTCCGATTCTTCCAGTGAAAAATCAGAAGACTCGTCATACGGAGAAAGTATTAATGAATTTTATGTACCTGTTTGGTGTTCCAATAAGAATCATAAGTGACCATGGAACAAGTTTCACATCACGTAGGTTCGCTTTGCTATGTCAAACGTACGGCATTAAACACGTGCTCAATGCAGTGGCCACACCAAGAGCGAATTGACAATGTGAGCGCTACAATAAAACCATTGTTGATGCTTTAGCCGCAAGCGCAGTAGTTCAAGACGCACGGGACTGGGACATGCAGGTCAAGAAGGTGCAAAGTGCCATAAACACTATGCACAATAAAAGCATCAACGCAACGCCGATGAAAGCATTGATCGGGAGTGATACAAGGACAGTAGCTGAAGGACCAATATTAAGTGCCATACGAGAAGAGATGGACCGACTGGACTTAACTGCATTAAGAGGAGATATAAGCAGGCACATTTCTGAAGAACAAAAAGCACAGAAAGAGCGGTATGACCGAACACGAAAAGAAGCTCGCAGGTATACCGTGGACGAGCTGGTATTGGTACAAATAACCAGTGAACCTGCGACAGGGAGTAGTCGGAAGTTGCTACCGAAATACAAAGGGCCATTCAGAATTCGAGCGGTGCTGCCGAATGACCGCTATGATATAGAAGATTTAAGGGAAGGTTCGAAACGATTACGAACAGTCGTCGCGGCCGATAAGATAAAGCCGTGGATTTCAATCCAAGGGGATGACCACGAGAAATAATACGCGAAACACTTTTATATTGTTTTACATATAAGGTTTTACATAAAGGTTTAATACAGGGTGTCTCAAAAATGTCCTCCGACCCGGAAATGTGGCACTCGGGGGGTGAATTGGAACAACTTTTTCCTTAGCAAAAATTTAAACTGAGGCTTCGTTTACGAGATATTAACGAAAAACCGCGACCAATCAGAGCGCGAGTTTGCCAGCCGAGTTCCCGCGCTAGCGGTGGCTACGCGCTACGCTTGTACTACGATGCTCCGAACAAGTAGGTCACCATGCATCGCAGGAAACCGCGTATAATAATAGCAAATAAACAAGACGTAACAAATAAAATCATACTTTTTATCATCTGTCGTTTGTTATTTAAAGAGATTAATGAATGAAACGTAAATGTAGGCAAATTATGTTTAACGTAAAAAGACGAATGCACATTTACATTTTTGTAAATTCCTTTTTACGAATTTGTAAATTTCCTTTTCAAATAACGTGTGAACGAAAAGGTAATGTAACAAAGAATAAACGAGAAGTGATTGTAGTTCGGTGAAATTAATAAAACAATAATGACCAATAAACTGAATAGAACTCACCCTTACGGAAATTCACCTGCAGCGTAGAAACCTGCGTCAGTAGGTCAGTGTACCGATCCTGGTCATCGACGGCCCAAACGGTTTATGGCAGGGTATGGCCCAGTTCGCAGGTGATCGCAGGTATACCTCACCAGCCGAAGTTAAGGGTTGTAACGTCAAGTGCGTCCTGGTTATTCCACAGAATACGTACTCGCTTCACTGCACGACCACTAACACTGATCACCCGACACAATCACTTAATGTATTTTTAATCCAACGTGTTGTTACTACGTTAGGAACATTCGTGACCTCGGAAAGGGCCGATTGTTTTCAATTTTTCAGATGTTTCACGTAACCAAACACTTGCACAGCAACACCCGCATATTCGTTATTGTGTACGTACCACCATAACATTGCGTAATACTCCCGTGAACTGAACATCTCTGTCGCCCGATTGCTAACCGACTAACAGAATTTTTCCTCCAGCCCCAAATAGTTTCCCATCGTTACATTGTGAGTTCACTCCCACCACGACAAGATTTAGGTAGAAAGAAACCAACGGTTCTAGGATAACACGTGCTTTGCAGAAGTGGAAGGAAAGGACCGTCGCGCAGTTTCTCCAAGGCGCCGTAGCCCGTTAATTTATTGCCAGGGTACCTACTCCTTCGAGATAGAAAACAGACATCACGTGCATCGGCTTAAAAATGTCCGAAATGAAGAGGACCATCAACGTATCCCTTGCTTCGAGTTGGAAAGTACAGTGTACATTGTCTATCTCGAGGAGCAGGGAAAAAAATTTACCGACACGTGTCAGTTGACGCTGCAAGGCCCTGGACGACCACCCTTGTAGAGGCCGGAGTGGAATTTTCGGTTATTTATGGCTTAAAATCTTCGGCCTCGTAGCAATCGTGAACTCACAACAGAATTGACAATCGACAATTTTATTACAACTTTGTGAAATTGTAGTTCTCATGAAAACATTTCATACGTATTTTTTTTTTTAGTATTCCGTCAAATATCTCGGAAATTATTAGAAATATAAAAACCGTATTCGTTAAATTCTTTTCCGTAAAATAAGCCTATCGGTAGGGTGATGCGGTTCATATTAACGTAATAGTAACCCATTGAAGACAGCGGTGCGCCCCGGTTCAGGTAAAAGAATCGGGCGCTCCACTATTACAGTCGACTGATGGTATCGCTAACGCTCCAGACTATTTCAATAGATTAAAAGCTATATCAAAGTATCAATGATTTACGGAAAAGAGTTCAACGAAAGATTGTTTAAAGAAAGGGATTATTCTGGAATTCAATGATATAGCTACATTCAATATCAAAACAAACACAATATTGCAAATTGTACGGTTTTTATATTTCTAATAAATTCCGAGATATTTGACGGAATACTAAAAAAAAAAAGGCCGAAGAAATTGAGCCATAAAGAACCGAAAATTCCACTCCGGCCTCTACAAGGGTGGTCGGCCAGGGCCTCTTCATTTCGGACATTTTCAAGCCGATGCACGTGACGTCTGTTTTCTATCTCGAAGCAGTGGGTACCCTGGCAATAAATTAACGGGCTACGGCGCCTTGGAGAAACTGCGCGACGGTTCTTCCCTTGCACTTCTGCAAAGCACGTGTTATCCTAGAACCGTTGGTTTCGTTTTACCTAAATCTTGTCGTGGTGAGAGTGAACTCACAATGTAACGATGGGAAACTACTTGGGGGTAGAGGAAGCCCTTTCGGAAAAATTCTGTCAGTCGGTTAGCAATCGGGCGACAGAGATGTTCAGTTCACGGGAGTATTACGCAATGTTATGGTGGTACGTACACAATAACGGATATGCGGGTGTTGCTGTGCAAGTGTTTGGTTACGTAAAACATCTGAAAAATTGAAAACAATCGGCCCTTTCCGGGGCCACGAATTTTCCTAACGTAGTAACAACACGTTGGATTAAAAATACATTAAGTGATTGTGTCGGGTGATCAGTGTTAGTGCAGTGCAGTGAAGTGAATACATATTCGATGGATTAACCCGGCGGCACTTGACGTTGCAACTCTTAACGTCGGCTGGTGTCGCATACCTGCGATCACCAGTGGCATGGACTCTACCCTGCCATAAACCATTTCGTCCGTCGATGCCCAGGCTCGGTACACTGACCTACTGACGCAGGTTTCTACGCTGCAGGTGAATTTCCGTAAGGGTGAGTTCTATTCAGTTTATTGGTCATTATTGTTTTATTAATTTCACCGAACTACAATCACTTCTCGTTTATTCTTTGTTACATTACCTTTTCGTTCACACGTTATTTGAAAAGGAAATTTACAAATTCGTACAAAGGAATTTACAAAAATGTAAATGTGCATTCGTCTTTTTACGTTACACATAATTTGTCTACATTTACGTTTCATTCATTAATCTCTTTAAATAACAAACGACAAATGATAAAAAGTATGATTTTATTTGTTACGTCTTGTTTATTTGCTATTATTATACGCGGTTTCCTGCGATGCATGGTGACCTACTTGTTCGGAGTATCGTAGTACAAGCGTAGCGCGTAGCCACCGCTAGCGCGGGAACTCGGCTGGCAAACTCGCGCTCTGATTGGTCGCGGTTTTTCGTTCATATCTCGTAAACGAAGCCTCAGTTTAAATTTTTGCTAAGGAAAAAGTTGTTCCAATTCACCCCCCGAGTGCCACATTTCCGGGTCGGAGGACATTTTTGGGACACCCTGTATAGGTTTAGAATATCAAGGTACATAGTACGTAATATGGCAATCATACGTTAACTTGCTTTTAATTGAGTATGTTCACAGAAAGTAAAAGAGAAGCTGAAGGCATAAGACCAAGGCGAAAGAAAGAGAAGGAGAGAGAGAAATGGACGCAAGCACGACGACCAGGCAAATCCCATTGAGGAGGGGCAACGGTCTCCACACGAGACGAGGACGGTAGTAGCTGTCACCCACGGCGGTTCCGACGGGAACTGCATGAGAGGAAGTCGCAACGAGCGTCACGACGCTCATGATGTTTGCGTCAAAGATGCTGAGCATAGGTACAACGGTATCTTAGGCAATGACCACAGATAGGTGCAACGGCACCCTATCAAGGTCGACACCAAATCAGACGGACACAAAGTGTGTCTCAGGCAGGGCGGTGGCAAGTAAGAGTTGCAAAGTGCATCTCCACAGATAAGGGATACGACGGTATCCGTAGTTGATCGTAAACGATACAACGGTATTGTGTTGCGACAACAAATAACCTCTTCAAAACAAAACTCAACTCTATTGTAAAGTCTGAGGACAGACCTGACGTCAGTATGGCCGAATGTTAGAAATTCAAAGTATACGAACGACCGAGGTAGACCATGTGCAGTTTGTCAGCACGCTTCCCCTTATTCGAGGGAAAGTTGACCTGAGGCTGAAGTGCTTTAAGAAATAACAGAGGCCATGGTGACGTAGGCGTCCTTACGGCTAACGAAAAGTGAAGAAGGGCTCACTCTTGTATTGCTCGCAGTCAAGATTACACGTACCTATCGGTTTGAGAATAAAACTTTGGTTATTAACACGCCGGTGAGTTTTATTGGATACTCCTATTCGATATTCCATCGCTTACAAAGCATTTTTAAATAATGGGAGATGTATTTATTCCTCTTCAATATTTAAATTTTATATTGCGCAAATACATATTCTCTTATACATATATACACAAATTATTCGTACAATTAGATGTTACCTTCATTCTAATTATGACAGTACATACATATGAAAACATTGGAAGAAAAATCCATCACATTAATATGTTACGTACAGTAAAATGAAAGCTTGGAAGATATTAATTTGAGAAGCATTTTCAAAATTAGATTTTGTTGTTAATAGGGTTGCCCGCGTTGCGGTCAGATACGTCTCACCCTAAGTACCTGCTCATATACGCGCGTCATGGTCATATTCGGTAGTAGTACTATTATTCCAATTGTGGTTTACACTATGTGTATACTTCTTTTCAGACATAGAAAAGTAAAGGACTACTAACATCACATATGCGTGGATCTACTGCAACGGTTCTCAGAAACGCGAAATATATCATTAATACAAAAATCGAATTTAGAAAATGCTTCTCAAATTAATATCTTCGAAGCTGTTATTTTACTGACATATTACAAAGTGAAATTATACAATAATTAAAAATAAAAATTAAAACGATCGAATCGGGATACAAACAGGCTCTACATCATGAACGAGCGTGTGAGAGAAATCATTCTGCTCTCGGTGTCGGTCCTTTACTTTTCTATATCTGAAAAGAAGTACATATGCACATAGTTTAAACCGCAATTGGAATAATAGAACTATTACCGAATATGACAATGAAGCGTTTCTCAAAGTAATATCCTCCAAGCTTTCAGTTTACTGTACGTAACATATTAATGTGATGGATTTTTCTTCCAATGTTTTCATATGTATGTACTGCAATAGTTAGAATGAAGGTAACATCTAATTGTAAGAATAATTTGTCTATAGTGTATATAAGAGAATATGTATTTGTGTAATATATAATTTAAATATTAAAGAGTAATATATACATCTCCCATTTTTGTAAAATGCTTCTTAAATTAATATTTTTGAACCTTTTATTTTACTGGCAAATTACAAACTAAAATTACACAATAATTAAAAATAAAATGTAAAACCGTCACTTCGGGATACGAACGGGGTTATGGACGGAGTCCTCGTCATGAGGGCGTTAGAGAATTCATGCTGCTCTCGACTCTCGGCGTTTAGATTTTGCTTGGGATACGGGATTTTGACCTGGCTTGGGCCACTCGGCCGTCGCGTCGTAAACGCGTGACGTAGACTTTTGCCGAGGACACCCGAAGCAGAGCGCACACGACAGAGGTAGAAAACGCTTGTGTGACGAGTCGCCGAGTAGGACGTAGTGGGGGCAGAGCTCACACGGACAGGCTAGATATGTTTGTGTAGAATACCCACGGGAGGCGTGGAGAGGGCAAGCGCTCGCGCGGAAATCCCACGATTCTGGCATCACTGGTAAGCAGTGATGCCAGAATCGTGGTACTGTTTACCCCCACCACTCTCCCACTCCGACGTACCATCGTCTCCCACTATGACGTCCAGGCTACCCCCACTTTACGTCCACCGTGCTGGCACACACAAGCATATCCAAGCCCTGTCCGTGTGCGCTGGCCATTCGAGAGACGGTGAGCTATATTCAGAAAAGAGTGGGGGTAAACCGTACCACGACTCTACCATCCTGCTGCCTTGGAAATCCTGTTCGAATATCACTGCGGCGAAAATTCACG
>NW_015374035.1:0-8958 GCF_001272555.1 Dufourea novaeangliae | reverse complement strand
TAGCGGCCACCGACGACCGTCTTTTGTTCAAGAAGACTATAAAGACGGGCGCGTGCCGCGGCACGCAGTGCCCTCTCAGACGACCACGCGACGATGTATATCTTTTATTAAACAGTTATTTCTAGAAGAACAATCCTGACATCCCCTACAAAATTTCAGAAGTGGGATCTGACTGTGTGTCTCGAATTGGAATATTAGTGGTCGGAAGGCGCTCAGTGTCAGTATACAAAGTGTGTGTGTGCAGTGTGATCTGTCGGGCAGTATTCTAGTGACCAAGTGTGGTTTTCTAAGAGAAGATTACGTGCAGGGGTACTATGGACCTAAATAAATTTACGCTGGCACAACTGAAAGAAATTTTATCGAAGAAAGAATTGCCGACTGCCGGAAAAAAAGCCAATTTGATTTGCCGATTACAAGAGAGTGATCCGAGCGGAGATTGGATACGTGAATTAGAGGCATCCGGAATAAGCAATCAGATGGAAGGTATCAACGCGATGGAAAGTGTCAACGCGACGGAAGAAATTGCGGGATCGTCCACCGAAGGGCCTCGAAGGGAGGAAAGTGATCATCATAACGGTACAAATCCGGACTTATTGCGAGAATTAGAATGGTTGCGGAGAGAGAAACAATTACTGGAAAGAAAATTGCGTGTGTCGGAAAGAGAAAACGAATCTCTACGTGGATCGCCTAGGGTAACCACAAACATATCCGAAAGACAAGCTAGAATCGGCATCAAATCAGTGGGTGATTTGCTCAGTAATTTTACTGGCATGGACAATTCGTTCAAAAATTGGGAAAGACAGTTAAAACTGTTAATTAATACGTACCAACTGGATGAAAGAGAAGCCAAAATTTTATTGGGAATGCGGCTAAAGGAAAAGGCGTTGAACTGGTTCTAGTCTCGACCGGAACATATTGAGTGGACGGTATCAGCGACCTTGGACGAAATGAAGAAATTATTCGATCATCAACAGAGTAAATTGAAACTACGGCGACAGTTTGAGGAAAGAATGTGGCGTTTCAGTGAGGAGTTTGCGACATATTTCCACGACAAAGTCATTTTGGCAAATACCATCTCGGTCGATGAAGAAGAGCTAATCGAATGCATCATTGACGGAATTCCCAATGTCCTTTTGCGGAACCAAGCACGGCTTCATCGCTTTGATTCGAAGTCAGCGTTGCTTGCTGCTTTCGAAAACATCAGTTTGCGGGAAACATCGAGCAGGCCAGGGAAAACTCCACCGATGGAAACCAGAGGGATGGGAACGAGCCCGTTGTCAACACGAGACAAGACGGCAACAGGAAGTGTACATCACAGGGAGCAGGCTGTTTCATCGAAGGACTCGACGGCCATACAAAATAAAATTCGGTGCTACAATTGCAGCAAATATGGACATGCGTCTAGGGAGTGTAGAATGCCGCAGCGAGAACGAGGTCCGTGTTTCAAATGTGGCGAGAAAGAACACATAGCGCGAGAATGCAAAAGTAATCCAGATACGCAGGAGGTAAATTGTATCACACAAAAGCCGTCATATGAATGTGAGTTTAAAAAAAACAATTACTCTTGAATTAAACGCTGAGTTGGGTTTAAATGTAGACGTTCTGATAGACACGGGTAGTCCGATAAGTTTTATTAAAGAGAGTTTGATTCCCCATAAGTTTATTAAACGTAACAATGTTGTAGATAATATTTTCCATGGTATTAATGGTAGTAAGCTTTTAGTAGTCGGAACTATTCAGGTTAATATGCGCTACGACAATGTTGTACGGACAAATGTGTTAATTTACGTGGTTCCGGATGATACAATGTCGTCTACAACAGTAATTGGGAGAGACGTTTTGAAATTGCTTAATGTAACGCTTTGCGGCCCATCGACGAGTGCGCGAGAGAACATTGTTTCAGAAATATTAAACATCGACGTAACTGAATCTAATAAAACAACCTCCTTAAATATCAATGCCGATATTCCTCACACACAGACGTTAGAGTTGCAAAGTTTATTTCAGGAAAATTATACAACACCACCGCGTCCAAAAGAACTTAAGGTTAAAGCCGAGCTAACGTTAAACGTTAAGGAATTGCAACCGTTTCATTTTTCTCCGCGTCGACTTTCTTACGTAGAGAAAGAACATGTAAGAGAAATTCTAGATTCACTATTGGAAAGAAATGTTATCCTTCCGAGTAATTCAGAGTATGCTTCACCGATTGTTCTTGTGCGCAAAAAAAGTGGTGAATATAGAATGTGCGTCGATTTTCGAGTCCTAAATAAATCCGTTGCGCGAGATAATTACCCGATACCGGTAATTGAAGATCAGCTAAGTGTATTAAGTCGGAAAAAATATTTCAGTATCTTAGATTTAAAAGATGGATTTTATCACATATATATGGAGGAGAAATCTATAAAATACACTTCGTTTGTTACACCATTCGGTCAATTTGAATATCTCAAAATGCCTTTCGGTCTAAAGCCAGCACCTACGAAATTTCAAAGATTCGTAAATGAAGTATTACAGGAACTAGTGCGATCAGGTGATGTGGTTGTATATATGGATGACTTTCTGGTAGCTACAGAAACACTAGATTATCATTTGACAGTTCTTAAGCGTGTGTTTAAAATTATGGTAGATAATAAGTTAGATTTAAGAATAGATAAGTGTAAGTTTCTGTTTATGAAAATTGAATATTTAGGATACGTCATTTCGTCGGAAGGTATAAGTCCTTCAAAAACTGGCATTGAAGCAGTGTTACGGGTTCCAGCACCACAAGGTGTGCGTCAGATACAAAGTTTCCTCGGATTGTGTTCCTATTTCAGAAAATTTATTGAAGGATTTGCAATAATTGCTAAACCACTATATGACTTATTAAAGAAGGATGTCGTATTCAAGTTTACAGAAGTCGAGTTAAACGCGTTCGAAAACATAAAATCGAAATTAACGTCAGCTCCTATATTGTCTATTTATAGTTCACATGATGTGACAGAGTTACATTGCGACGCCAGCTCTTTAGGTTTTGGTGCCGTCTTGGTGCAGAAAAAGGCTGATTTAAAATTTCACCCTGTGTTATATTTTTCTAAGCGAACAACGGAAGTGGAAAGCAAGTACCATAGTTTCGAGTTGGAGACATTGGCTGTAATATATGCACTCAGACACGATTTAGAATATATTTATATGGTATTTCCTTCCAAATAGTGACTGATTGTAACTCATTGAAACTGACGTTACAAAAGAAAGAGGTTAATCCGCGAATTGCAAGGTGGGCGTTAGAACTGCAAAATTTCGATTATGTAATAGAACATCGAGTAGCCGACAGCAATTAGTCAATAAGCTCGAGAAAACCGAAGCTTCATCTTACGAAATGAGAAATGGGTTAATTTACAGAAAGTGCGGAAATCATTTACTTTTTTATGTTCCTGAAAATATGGAGAAACACATTTTGTTCAAGTATCATGATCAAATGGGACATCTAGGTGTTGAAAAAACGGCAGAGACTATTTTGAAAAGCTATTGGTTTCCGAAACTAAGACAAAAATTAGATGTTCACATAAAAAATTGTTTAAAGTGTGTTTCCTATTCGCCTACATCGGGAAAAAAAGAAGCTGTCCTACATAGTATACCAAAAGATACCGTACCATTTTCTGTTTTGCATGTCGATCATTTCGGCCCGGTTGATAAGAAACATTCGGCGAAGAAACACATATTTCTGATAGTTTATGCGTTCACCAAGTATGTACGATTGTATCCGACCAAATCAACGTCGACCAAGGAGGTTATTAGTGCATCTGTCAAACTATTTTATAAATTACAGTAGGCCGAAAACAATTGTATCGGACCGGGGTTCCTGTTTTACAGCGCAAGACTTTCGTGACTTTCTGGCCGAACGAAATATAAAACATGTACTAATTGCTACGGGCTCCCCACAAGCGAATGGTCAGGTTGAACGTGTTAATCGTGTTTTGACAGCAATTTTAAGTAAACTGACCGATAATCGGGAAGAAAAGTACTGGTATAAGTTATTGGATAATGTAGAGTATTCTTTAAATAATACGGTGAGCAAGAGTACGGGCGAAACTCCGAGTAAATTATTGTTCGGAATAGATCAGCGCGGAACAGTTGTAGACGAAATAAAAGAATATTTAAACGAAACAATAAATACTACTCGGGAGAATTTAGCGGAAATGCGAGCTCAAGCAGCTAGCAAAATCGCACATAGTCAAGAGTATAATGAAAAATATTATAATAGCAAGAGAAAAATACCGAGAAAATACAACGAGGGTGACCTCGTAATGATACGTAATTTTAATAGTACACCGGGAGCGTCTAAAAAGTTATTGTCACAGTTTAAAGGACCGTATAAAATTACGAAAGAATTGCGCAATGATAGATATATAATACCAGATGTCGAAGGGTTTCAAAATTCTCAAAGAGCTTATGAGGGAGTTTGGGAAGCGAAAAACATACGGCCGTGGATAGTGTCTGCGTAACAATGTTGCTTGATATGTATATGTGAATGCGCAATATCGAAGTTTATTCTTATTTAGGTTAAGATATATTGTATCGGAGATCGAGGCCGATCTCTAGGTCAGGATAGCCGAGTTGTAAGCGAATACGGACGTGCGTGAGACCACGTAACCGTGGCCGCATGCAGCGGCCATCGACGACCGTCTTTTGTTCAAGAAGACTATAAAGACGGGCGCGTGCACGGCACGCAGTGCCCTCTCAGACGACCACGCGACGATGTATATCTTTTATTAAACAGTTATTTCTAGAAGAACAATCCTGACATCCCCTACATAAATAAAAGAAACTATATTTTTGTACTGTCAAATTGGCTATTATCTTCATTCTATATTAACCCTTTGCACTCGAGAGGTGACTGTCGCTCACCACTTCGTACGCTGCGGTAACTTGATGCGCGGCGGTAGTTGTTTACGTTTAGTTCCTTCGACGTGGGTTCCTACGCTCTGTTTGTATAATCTTATGAAGTGTGAAATGATATCCCTTCGAATGGAGATAAGACTTTCTTATCTGAAATTAGTACGCAACCACGAACCGGATTGCATTTTCGGTCTCAGTTCGAACCTGACAGCCGTGGCAAAGAGTCTAGAAAAGTTGAAGTTTTTGATCCCCATTACCATGGAACGTAATAATGAAATAAGCTCTAGTGAAGATGAGTTTGATTTAGAATTGCTAAACGAGGAAATTACATCTATACACAGAGAGCTTGACGATAGAGAGAACGCGAGCAGTGATGATGATAATAATGAAGTAAGAGGTGTAAGAAGGCGAAAAATTAGAATAATAGACAGTGAAGGTGACAGTGACAGTGATGCTGGAGAAGACCCACAATCCGACAGTTCCGAATGGATTAGCTGTCCAGAATCCGAAGAAATACCCCAGAGAATACCGTTTATAGCCGGCAACAATCCTGCAGGACCGCACATATTCGCAGACACGAAAGAACCGTTAGATTTTTTTAAACTATTTTTTACTGATGAACTCGTAAATGAAGTAGTTACAGAAACAAATAATTACGCTAGAAGAAAGTTAGAGAACAAGACGCTATCACCGTACTCGATATGGCGAACTTGGCACAGTGTGACTACCGAAGAAATGTGGGCATTTATTGGCGTTATAATAAATATGGGGACAATGCCGCTCGCGAATTTGCAAGAGTACTGGTCACGGAATGGTGTCAGTTACATACCTTTTTATTCAAACAAATTTACCAGAGATAGATTCAGCCAGATTTTTTGGATGCTTCATCTAAAAACAATCCCAACAACAGATGCAGGTCCAAGAACCCGTTTGCAGCTAGTAAGCTGCTTTTTAAAATATATAAATTCCAAGCTTTTGAAGTATTTTACACAGGGAGAAGAAATTTGTGTGAATGAGTCCACTATCAAATTCAAAGGTCGGGTTTCTTTTATCACGTACAACCCGAAGAAACCAACGAAATGAGGTATTAGGGTTTACACAATGGCAGACTCAAATACTGGTTATATCTGTGGTATTCTTCCGTATTATGGAAGTCTTACCACGGAGAAATTGATAAGGCCTGACCTTCCGATATCTGCAAGAATACCGCTGCACCTTTATACGATGCTCCTGGAGAAAGTGCCTGGTAGTCAAGGACACCACATGTTCACCGATCGGTACTACACCAGCTTTATCCTAGCTGAAGAGTTATTGAAATTGAAATGCCACTTGTCAGGAACAATACTAACAAATAGGAAGCATTTGCCAAACCAAATCAAGAAACCAAAATTCGGCAGGAAATCGACAGTAGCATTCCGCAAGGGAAATACATTAGTTTTATCATGGAAAGACAAGAGGGTTGTCACGTGCTTGACGAATTGGAACAATGCAGGAATGACTTCTGTGAGAAGAATGTTACGAGGTGGTGTTGAAGTTACCGTCAAGAAGCCTAATGTTGTAATAAATTATATAAAACATATGGGTGGTGTCGATCGTGCAGATCAATTAGCCGCAATGTACTGTTTCTTACGAAAATCCTTGAAATGGTGGCGTGAACTGTTTTTTGGGGGGCTTGAAATTTGCTCAATAAATTCGTATTTACTTTATAAAATGACTAAACAGCAGAGAGGAGAACAGCCGCTTAGTCACTTGAGGTATGTGAAAACCTTAGTTCAGCAATTGACTGGAGATTTTCATCAGACACGTGCTCGATCTTCAACCTCAACCTCCAGTTCTGAAAACGACCGCTTAAATGGAAAGCTGCATAACATTCTAACAGGAGTTAGGAAGGATTGCAAAGTCTGCTCTCAAAGAAGTAGACATGGCAAAAAACATCAAACGACGTACTATTGTGATACTTGTCCCGATAAGCCGGGCATACATCTCGGCAATTGTTACATGAAATATCATACAAAGCAAAATTACAAAGAATAATGTTAAACAAATTATCCTCGTAAAGATGTAAAGATACATTAAATATTAAAATATAAAAGTTTTGTATGTTACTTTGCGTGTGTAATCATTTATGTTAGAGGTAGTAAAGTCACCAAAAGCGCTACGAAACGTCTCGAGTTGCTGGTTGGTCCGCACGGAAACGGCCTCGAGCGTAAAGGGTTAAAAAAATATAAGTTGTGCTAAACACCGGTCATTTGACCGGTCGCGGTAGAAATAGGTATACGTGAAGTGTCGGTAGGAATAGTGTTAAGGATGAATTTTACCCTCTAGACAACCATTCTGGTAAAATTGATTTAAAGAACCAAAAACTATAAAGTTTAAACTTTAAAATGGTTTTTGTTTCATCAACTTTGGATGAATAGTAAGAAAGTTATGAGATTTTGAAGATTGAGTAAATTTTTAAATTGTTTTGGCCAGCTTGTGGGGTCCAATACCTCACTGTGCGTCGCCCGTATACACTGTACAGACTCCTCTCGATTATCGTCCCTAACTCGGGTCCGCGAGTGGACGATAATCGTGGACCAGGCGAAATGCTTCTGACCCTTGTGAATACGTTCTTTGCCCGAGGATCGAGCCTCGGGACTCACCTTTGTAGTCTTCCGACATAGAAAAAGACAAGCGACGCAGAGAACAGACAGAGAAAGCATCTTTTTCCACTCGACTCGGCTGCGTGGCCCGCACGGGCTGTTAACTCCCATTAGAATAGTGTGGTCAGTCATAAGCTACCGAGTCACATCACCAATGGTGCTAAAGTCGCATTTTTCGACACATGTACTTCTATGTAGTGCTATGTAGTCGGTGGATAAAACAGGTTTTGGCGGTGGCGGGAGTTCAAGCCGTTGACCCGTTGGCCATTTAAATTTTGTTTTCTGTTGCAGGTGGTTGCAGGAGGATTACAAATTTACGGAAATGGTGTCTTGCTGTGTTCCTGGTTGCAGGAGCGGGAAGAGTAAAGTTAAATTCTATGTTTTACCACAGGAGAAAGAGGTAAGATTATACTTAAAACCAGTTTTTGTAATTTTATTCATATTACAAATTTTCTCCCAATAATAACGAAGGGTCATTCTACGTGAAGTCTAACACTTTTTGGGTAATATTTCGGATTTTGTTGAAACTTGGATATATTGTAGCCTTTAATGATATACGAACATATCGAAGGATTACAAAAATTTTTTAAATTGTAAAAATTAACTGCTTCAGAGACGAATAAAATGGTGTTTCGCTATATGCAGGCTAGATTTAATCGACGTCCATCCATCCAGACGAAGGCAGTACTGTGTGTGTGAATTACATTTCACACAGGAGTCACTGTTCGCTGGTCTTCATAATAAAACAAACCTGAAGCATAACAGTATCCCCACACTGTCTTTGCCAGGTCTGCGAGGAAAATGGATGGACACAGGTATGTATTTTTTCCACAAAAAGGACGACTTCATTTTAAAAGCTAAGAATAAGTATTATGTTGTATTTTTATATAACTTACATGCAAATGTATTTTTCCTTTCAATATTACTTATTTTTTAGATGAAATGGTGCAACCAGAAGATGGCACATCTCTGACTGCAGAAAGCCAGTTTGAGGAACTGGGTAAGTTTGTTTATATTATAGAATAAATCAATTTTTATGAAATTTATGTGTGCACATACTTATAGTCATTTTCACTTATTTTTCAGATATAAAGCAGTCATTTGATGTTAGCCATATGCATCCAGGGTCATCTATGACTGTAGAAAGCCAGTTTGAGGACCTGGGTAAGTTTGTTTATATTATAGAATAAATCAATTTTTGTGAAACTTATGTGTGCACATACTTATAGTCTTTTTCAATTATTTTTCAGCTATAAAGCAGTCATTTGATGTTTCCGACGTACATCCAGGGTCATCTATGACTGCAGAAAGCCAGTTTGAGGAACTGGGTAAGTTTGTTTATATTATAGAATAAATCAGTTTTTATGAAATTTATGTATGCACATACTTATAGTCATTTTCACTTATTTTTCAGATATAAAGCAGTCATTTGATGAAGATG
>NW_015374034.1:300888-411078 GCF_001272555.1 Dufourea novaeangliae | reverse complement strand
TGTTCCCGTGAACAAATTGGATAATAACCCCAGCAACCATGGCAGTTTCTGCAGATACTACTAAAGCCCAAGTTTAAAAGACGTAGGCAGTAGTTAGTTTCTGTGGAAACCTGTTGAACCAGACAACTATAATTAGTACAGGATTGTACACTGTTTATGCAGTTATATTTAAGACAATTCGATGAAATGAAGCTTATATTAACTGACGTATGTTTATGGGAATATACATATGTATACATATAAATTATAACGATATAAAAGTTTGAAATACAATAAGATGCGCTACCATAGAATACGTCTATTCGATTCAATTGCTCCCTTGTGACTACAACATCATGCTATCTGCGTTCGGCGCAGTGCGCTAATACGGAAGCCAACGAAATATCACTGTAACACTTAAAAAAGTTTCAAAGTTCCATTTATATCATTCTGTCAGAATTTCCATAGTTCCAGCAACAATCAAAATTACAGAACAAACATCAAATCCAATACAAATATTTACAGAATAAGGGAAGGAATCTAAAGTAAAAAGCAAAGTTACAATGGGATCACATAAATCCGGTAACTCACACCATTTATGTAAATTCTTCGAAATTATATTCAGCTCTGACCGTGCAGTTGGTGGAAGTCATATGTACATAACAATGTTATCGGTTAAACATTTACATTAGGCCATGCATTATATAAAAAATGTACACGCGCGGACATGATTGTGAAAACATGATTAACTGTCCCTTTGGTGTACAAATTACAAAATATGTGCATAGTCAGGCGAACCTTAAGCCTTCCAGAATTAATGCACTAGAATACACGTAATCTTGTATTTACGAAAGTATTCCGTAAAATAATGTTAAATCTGTTTCTTCAATTTAAAATAAACGCATCAGTAAGTTTACAAGCTCAGTATATTTATTAATTGCGATTATTAAATATATAGTATATATTTATTAAATCATTAGAATAGAAATCTATAAGTCTAAGAAAAAGTTCTCTATTGTTTCCTCCAAATACTTATGTTTTAATAAAAAGAATAAAAAATTTCAACACAAAAGACATTGGCCGGACAGCTAGAAATGTGAGACACAGTAACGTTTTCTTATTATAAGCAACTGCACATTGTTGCGTAAATTCAGCTTAGCACAAATTATTGTAAATAACGCGGTCGAACACGACAGTATTTTGCGCGATGTCTAACAGTAGGGTATATAAGGTGTAAACTACTGACAGAGACTCACTTCGAAGTTTTTTTTGAACCTTCTCGCATGGAAACATAGCTTCGTAATTCCATGCTTGTTTCTTTCTACTCGTTCGTGTCCAGCGATTCTAACAAAATGCAAATCTTTTCCTGTAATATCTTCCTTCTTGGACTAATAAACATCGCTGTATTGGTGCACAGCGGGTAAGTGAAAGGTACTCGTATTATAACGTGTAATACCTCGTATCCTCTGAAGCCTGCGAATTAATGTCATATAACAAATTTATTTAATTTAGCATACGACCAAACAAATAAATTTTCGTTACAAAATATTTTCATTTCACCGCTTTAGGGCTTATGTTATGCGTGTAATTTCATACATTGGGGGGGGGGGGGGGGGGGGGGGGGGGCAATGTAATTTTCTTCCGCCATCAAAGGGGCGGGCAAAATTCAATTATTTTCTTCTAGAGTGGTGCAAAAACCACTTTATTCCGTCCAGGAGAACAAGCCCTTGACATCGGTTAATTCTTTACCCTGGAACGTGCAACGAACCATATACGGCAACCATCTGAAATGATTGACAGACTGTTTCTTTTTGCTTGTTCACAGCGAAGGGAATAGCATACTGTCCAAACAAAACTCCGAGCTGTCTATTGAACCAATAGTAGGTCGATTTGACCATAGTGAAGGCCCCCATTGGGACCACCGTACTCAGCAACTCTATTTTGTTGATATCGAGGCGCAACAAATTTGTAGATTCAATTTGGTAACAAAAAGTCTTTCTTGCATCACTATAGGTAAATTAATGATTTACATATAGATTCTAATTTAGTGCAAAATTATTAACGAATCAAACTGTGGATACTCATTTAGTAACTGTTATTAGAAAATGGTCCTGTTGGATTTGCTATGCCTGTTGAAGAAGAACCACAGAAATTTGTAGCTGGTTCTGCTACTGATTTCCTTCTGATCACATGGAATGGTGATAGCAATTTCACGCAATCTCTGCCTGAAACATTAGCTATTGTCGATAAAGATAGAAAGGGTACTAGATGGAACGATGGAAAAGCGGACTCCTCAGGAAGATTTTGGGGCGGTATGTTGAAAATACAAATCCATTGACAAAAAAGAGAAATTTTGCAGTATTTCTACTTACAACATTGCAATATTTTCTGCTTCCTTTGTAGGCACTATTGGGCCAGAAGTTAACGATGTTGTTACACCTGGACAAGCATCTTTCTACAGGATAGACTCAGACTTGAAACCAAAGAAGGAAATACCCAATGTTACAAACAGTAATGGATTAGCTTGGAATGTTGAGGATAACACACTTTACTATATTGATACACCTACACTTCAAGTAGCAGCATTCGATTTTGAGCCCATTCAGGGAACTATATGTACGAAATTGTTAAAGTAAATTCATTTCATAAAATATGAAAATTCAGAATAACCAATGATTATATCAATGATTTATAGCTAACAAAAGAATCGTATTTGATCTTCAAAAGAATAACATTACTGGATTACCTGATGGTATGACCATAGACAGAGATGGAAATCTTTGGGTGGCTTTATTTGGTGGGGGTGGAGTAAGTATTAATGTTCAAATTTTTATGTACCATGTTAGTAACAAAATACTTAATCAATAGGTGATTCATGTGGATCCTAAAACTAATAAGGTACTTCGGTTTCTGAAGCTACCTGTAACACAGGTAACTAGTTGTACGTTTGGAGGTCCCCTTCTGGAAACATTATTCGTAACAACATCCAGCCGTAATTTAAATGCACAGAAATTGGTGGAAGAACCGTATGCTGGTTATGTGTTTGCTGTACATGGTTTAGGTGTACGTGGCCTTGCAGCAAATTCATTTAAATTGTAATTTCTTCCTGGTGAAATTGCAAATGTATTGTGTGTATTAAAAAGATTTTTCTACATCGATTACTATCTATGTTAACATGTTCGTAAATATTAAAAAGAATCCCAAAACTAAATAAAATTATTTCATTTCTTCCCTTTCCAAATATGAATATACCATTCAGCAATGTTATTAGTGGAATATTATTTCCAAAATTAAAACAATAAAAATTTACATGAAATTTTGATAAGCTACAATAGAAAAACAGAGATGCTTATGTCCTCAGTAAGTAATTTATAATGTTACCATATAGATAATTGATCAGTGTTTAGATTTATATCAGAACCAGATATATTTAGTATGATATCACCATAGTTGCATAAGGTATCTTATAATCACTTATGATAACCTTAAGTGCTCATGTGTGGAAAAAAGACTTGTCCACGTAATCGTGTAACATTCTTTATATGGCAGATATACGAAAGTCTAGTAAGACGAAACTACGCACAACGCCAGCTTCCACAAGAAATAAAATTTCTTGTGCATTTCTTTTACAACTGAATGATCAACTAGTGGTGGTATGTAATTAAATACTTCTTTACTTCAACATTACCGTAATATGCATTTAGTATTCTCGTTTAAAACAAGATGTGTATATTATTTTAAATATGTATAGTGCGTGCGTATAGTTTTGTATTACGCGTATTATTTATATACATAATATTACACTTGTATCATATATACATATGATTTCTAATTACATAATTCTTCATTAGAAAGATGTCAGAATTGACTGTTAAACCACTACTGGGGCCGTACAACCTTGGGGAAGGTCCACACTGGGACTGTGATTCTAAGCAGCTCTATTTTGTTGATATATTTGCTCAAAAATTATTCAGATACAATCCTTCTACATCAACACTCACATCTGCTTTTATAGGTAAGTTATATTATCTATACCTGTATCATTCTGATATTTTTTACTTCACTCTGTATGGTATTATGTATACGAATTTTATGATTTAGAAAATGGGCCAGTTGGATTTATCGTTCCTGTTGATGGCGTTCCTAATAAATTCATAGCTGGAAGCAGTACAGATATTGTTTTGGTAACATGGGATGGAAAAGACATTTCAAAGTGTGAAACCAAAACATTGCTTACTGTAGGCGATCGTACAGAAACCAGGTGGAATGATGCAAAAGTAGATTCTACTGGAAGGTTATGGGGTGGTATGTCGAATGTCAACAATTGAACATTGAAGTGTTGTTATACATTTCTTGTGCTATATAATAAAATAATTTTATTAGGAACAATGAGTCTTTCGAGAACTGAAGAATTCCCACCTGATAAAGGGTCTTTCTATAGCATCGACAATGATCTTGTGTTAAAGACACAAGTAACTCCTGTAACTATAAGCAACGGAGTGGCTTGGAGTCTTAACGAAGACACACTTTATTACATTGATTCACCGAGCTTGCAGATAGTGGCATACAATTACAACTCTCAAACAGGAGTTATTTGTAAGAAATGTACAATGTACCTTACATCGTATAATATAATACTTCTTGTGTAAAATAAAGTTACATCTTCGATTATTCTCTTTTCGTAGCTAATAAAAGAACGATCTTCGATCTTCGGGAAAACAATATTCCTGGATTTCCAGATGGTATGACAGTCGATATGTCTGGAAATATTTGGGTAGCTGTATACGGTGGAGGTGCTGTAAGTATTATAACAATCTACACGATAACTTGTTGTTTGTTATTAACACTCATTGTAGAATATATAATTGACGTAAAGTTTCTATAAATAAAACATATTTAATTATGCAGGTACTTCAAATAAAACCGGAAACAGGTGAATTGTTGCGTCTTGTCAAGATTCCCGGGGTCGCAAATATAACCAGTGTTGCGTTTGGTGGTACTGACCTCGACGTATTATACGTAACAACAGCGCAAACGGGACTGAAAGAGGATCAATTGAAGGTACAACCATACGCTGGCTACGTATTTGAAGTTAAAGGTCTGGGCGTGCAGGGTTTACCTGCCAATTCGTTTAAACTGACACAGAAAGTATTATAAACGCAACTTATAAATATTCTCATATGTACAACTCTCTTAAACTACAATTCTTTAGTACTAAGTTGCCAGAATAATCAATGAAACAGTATAAACAATCATACTTTGTAGTACTGTTCGAAAAGAAATAAATTTCATACGCATCAAAAAACGATCGTTCAACTTCTTTACGTAACACGAATAAACGATATTTTAAATATATGCATATATATATACGTATATTTTGTTTTACTGGAAATGATGTTCTTATAAATAATTCGTTAGAAAATGTACAAGGCTGGCTAATACTTAATTACACTTGACTATCATTCCTTTTTTCTTTCACATTTACATAGAAAACAAATTCACCGGTTGCTGAATGTACACAGTAGAAAAATAATATATTGTTTCATTAGTATGTAAAAACATTTCTCCTTGGAAATGTAAACCCAATATTCATTATTATGTATGCTGGTGTTATTTCGACTATTACCAAAAACTAATGAATGCGAATGATAATCCAGACACTGACGTGCTGAAGTTTGAAGAGTTACATGTCCATTGTTCTTTCCTTCGATTATAGATTATTTCCATAATTTAGAATATACTTTGTTGTTACCATTATTATTATCATTATCTATTCTCGTATGAGAAAATCAAAAAGCCAGTATAGAATGATATCATTAGGCACAAAAGTGAGAAGGCTAGCAATCTATTTCAGTCATCATCGATCGATATGAAACACCGCGCAATGGTAACGATGTTATATAATGTTGTTCGTTATAAACCATAAACTGAGAACGATGTAAATTCTTGTTCTTACCTTTCTCGGACAACGAAAAAGGAAAGAGACATTGTCGACACTTCAGTATTAAAATTGGTGGACTCAGTCGTCCAACGTTATAATCTCAACGCTGTCGTTAACAGATTTCTCCCCTTTTTTGCTAGAAATACTACTCGATTTTCCTCTAGGTAAATCATATATTGTCATACAATCCGTGGTCGATGGTCTCAAAGGATCGGACATTTTTTGTGGGACCACGGTCACGCCAGAGGATAAACTCTTTGGATACTCCATCGTCGACTTCATTTGTGCTTTCTGCTGAGGTATGATCTCTAAATGTGAATGTTGCTTCAGCTGCGACAGCATCGACAGAGCCTCCGCGGAGGTGGTACTTTGAGCGAACGAATTCGGCAACGGTGTCGATATCTCCATCGAAGCCGACGTTTTCGTTTTACCAGTGGACTTTTTGTAATTAGAGTACTTCGTACTTGGACCCTTCAGTCCGGGTTGAGGATTAATCGGGCTCACGGAGATTCCACTCAACTCGGGGGGTATATACGGCGGTTGTGTCATCGACGAGTTACCAGGCAACGTGCTTAATAGATTAGAGAAGTTGCTAGGCAGTGGAGGCATTGTTTTCGATGATTTCGTCTTCCTGATTGGATTCTGCGTGCTCGCCTGAGTATAGGATCGTTGGGAATTCTTTTTCGACAGCAATTTGTGTTGCAGCGATGTCCCCGAATGGGAAGGGGCAACATTCATCGACAACGATTGCTTCAGGCTTATCGACGGGCCCACCACCGAGTGTGCAACCTGAGGCACCGCCGCAGTTGAGTTCGCGGTAACGTTACTTTTTAACGGGGAATGCGACAAGGATGGATTGTGCGCTGGTTGGGGCTCGGTCAGAGATTTCGAGACTCGAATCTGTGGAGCACTCATCTGTTTCGGTGGGCTGGTTTTCACATGTTGAACCACGGATGGCTTCAGAAGAGACACCTGAGTGGTCGGTGGCTGTAAAACTGGTTTCGAAGGTTGCGACATTTGCAGAGACTTTGGCAACTGGACCGGCAACGAGGACGACTCGCCTTGGGGATTTTGTTTCGACAGTTTGTTTTTAGGTGGCACTGTGTTCACCGGTGTTATAGATATACTAGGTCTATCTTTAGCCAATGCTGCAGTTGTTGTGGTAGTTTTCGTGGTAGCTGCCTGCTGGTACATAGGTGTGGCGCGTGCAGTGCTCGCCGTTGAGTTACTTAAACTCAACAGCTGCTGTACCGTCAGGTTATTCAAGTTACCTAAATTATTCATACTGGGAGTGGCGTTTATATTGGAAGTGCTCATTGTAGGCACGGTATTGATGTTCGTTGCACTGGCGATTGTACTGTTTAAACCGCTCGCCAAGTTCGATAACGAGGAGAGATTGTTCTGGTACTGTCTGAGAATGTCCTGATAATTTCCCATTTGATTTAAATAATTCATCGCTGACAAGTGATCCATCATACTGCCGCTTAAACCACTAGTTAGTATTGCGGACAGTATATTTGGGTCGACCAATGGATGCATGAAATACGGATTCATCAGGGACCGATTCCCCGATGCCCCCATATAGTTGGCGAAATTTGCTTTCGCGTTGAACTGATTCATCGCATGGCCGCTCTGCTGCATGGCCTGTAAATATTTGTTAACATTCGGTGGTCGTCCTCTTGGTCGACCCGTGGATGTTATATTTTTGTACGGTTTCCGACTCTGGGATGACTGCGGCGACGGTGAACTAATTTGAGACTGAGATGTGACCACCTGTGGAATCGATTAATCCAGAGTGTCGAAAACATGTATGCAAATCGGAGAGAAAAATTAGTGTAAAACTTACAGGAATCGGAGACGTTGCTTGTGGTTGTACTTGGACGTCTGTGCTGGGTTTATCGAAATTGGAGAGAAATTTATTTAAAACTTTGCGATTGTAATTGTAGTCGTTACAGAATTTCGAAGCAATTTCTAGAACGTTTCCTTCCAAGTTCTGTCAAGGAACAATTAAAATGAGTGTGATTTCCCCTTTGGTTTATTTGTATATTTTTTGTATGAACACAAACTTACTTTATTGCCGACATATGTTTTGTATGTATCCACTAGCAGGGCAGACAGTGTTTGTATGGTTTGCTCTTTAGTCTGAAAACTTTTCAATGCTCTTTGATACACCCAATATGTATCGAGAAGTACTTGGGTTCTACTGTCGGGAGTTTTGTTAGACGAGGAATCAGGGGTGGCAGTTCCCATTAATTGAACCTTTGTTCTAAGAGACTGTAAACAGAGTGTCAATGCTTGACGAGACAACTGCTCCCTTTCGGAATCACGTAGATATTTTCTAAAAAAAAAAAAAAAAAAAAAAAAAAAAAAAAAAAAAAAAAAAAAAAAAAAAAAAAAAAAAAAAAAAAAAAAAAAAAAAAAAAAAAAAAAAAAAAAAAAAAAAAAAAAAAAAGAATAATATACAAGTTTTATGGTGAAAACATTAATTTTTTATACTAAAAGTTTAAAGGACACAAAATATCGTTTTTTTAATTAGATAACATACTTATCTGATTCTGGAATTTTCCCCAATTGCACGCTCAATTGCATCAGCATTCGACCATCATTTGTTTCTTTAAGTACCTGCATGAGTAACGTTACGCATCTTGACATATGAAATGCAAAACTACCAGGTCTATCCACCTCTCGATTTGGTATGTGCCAAACACCCTAATAAAGATAAATAAAAGTTATCATAGATAGATGATGATAAGGAATTTCAGTATGATACGCGTATAAATAATAACAGCCATTCTCAGATCTAAGTGTCAACAGAAGAATAATACTATTTAGGAACTAAATAGAAATATACATCTTGTTATAGAATAATTACAAACAACAGATACATCGTTATTAATTATTGATAATATCTCTGTAATTTGGAACTGTTATTCCGGATATTTTTCTAATATTGGGAACATGAAGATAAATACCAAGCACATTGCTATAATTCCACTTTGTTTGGCATGGTGCAGTATTAGGTAAAAATCAGGAAACTTCTATTTCTTTCTTTTACATTTTTAACGTGATTTTTCTTAAATTCCTTTACACGGTATATATTTCATCACAAAAACTTTTGCAAGGTCTATCAACGCTAGCGAGAAAATCGTTATAGATACAGATGCAGGAGCTGACGATGCAGTGGCCATACTTCTTATGCTTCAATCTGAATACAGAGGATTCAAAGTCGTAGCAATTACTTGTACATATGGAAACACGTATGTTGACAATGTAGCAGAAAATGTACTTAAAATTTTAACAATTGCAAATAGAAGTGACGTAAGTATAATTGACTTTTTACAAAGTATTACATATGTGCTACTTAATGGTATTTCCACACTGCATTGTGCAGATACCTGTATATAAGGGAGCACAGAAAGCATTATTGAACGAGTATAAGCCACACGATTACTTTGGCCAAGATGGCTTGGGAGACTTTAACTTCACAGAAAAAATTATTGCTAAAGTGGATAAAAGTAAACATGCAGCTGTGGCACTGGTAGACTTAGTAAAAGAATATCCAGGTTGGATATCAATTAAATTGTCCAATAAAAAGAATAGTAATTCATCTCAGAATTTGTGTCTGAATATATTCTGTGCATTTGTTTGTAGATCAAATAACTCTGTTAAGCATTGGACCGTTAACAAATGCGGCTATAGCAACGGCGTTGGATCCTTCGTTTATAAAACACTTGAAAAGACACATTATACTAGGCTCCAGTGTGTCTGCTATTGGCAATGTTCTACCGAATGTTGAGTTCAATTTTTATGAAGATCCAGAAAGTAATTATATTGTATTCAATCGCAGTAATACAAATATTACTTTATTTCCATGGGAAACTTTTATTAATAGTGGCATATCTGTGGTAATTATTTCTAGAAGTAACTAAAACATTATCTGCCAATTACTGCAACTTATAATGAAAATATCATGTAACAATACAACTGCTCTTTAAACAGGATTGGCGCACTAACGTATTGGGAAAATTGAATTCTACTATAATGAATTTTTTAAATAAAGCAGAACGAATTAGTTTATCAGACACCACTACGTGGAGTGACTCGGATCCAATGGCTGCTGCAGTTATGATATGGCCAGAACTTATAGAAGCATCTATAATAACAAATGTAAGTCCCGTAGTCGATGGAATGGCTAGAGGCTCTGTGCTTGTAGATTACACTAATCTCACCGGCAAACCACAAAATGTAAAAATTGTACAAAAATTTAATGTGGCTTCTTATCAAGAGATGTTGCTGAAAGCGTTTTCTTAAATTCATCAAACGATAACAAGTGTAGTATTTGTTAGGCAAATATTTTGAAGAAATAAACGATAATGTACTTACACTGAAGAAATTAGTGCTCTTTCTATCGGCAAAAAGTCCCTGAAAGCTTTCCCCACGATAAAACTGACAGTTATAGCTGTCCAATAAAAGATTCCTGCACTTCGTTATATCCTTGGCAGTTCTGTTGTTAAAGAAGAAGTGTGATAATCTATAGAATGATTTGTAGTGTTCGGAGAACCTTAAAATGCACTGTTCTAGGCCAGCTAAACAGAATGCTATTAAAGTCGCCACTTCTTCATCTGTCATATGTTCCTCCTTTTGCACAAAATCAGAATCCTTTTTCTTCTTTTCACAGTCACTTTCAGGAACAGAGTCGCTATCTGTGTCACTGGAACTATCGCTGTCAGAACTATCATCACTGCTGCTCGATTCGTCACTGCTACTGGAACTGGAATTATTCGTTTCCGTTGTCGTTGTGGTTGTCTGAGTTGTCGTGGTACTTTCTTGAGAACCTCTTCTGCTCAATGTCACTTCTTCTTTGGCAGTAGTTTTCTTCTTCTCCCCTGTTTTATCCTTTGTCTCTTTATTACCACACTGCAAGTCCTCGCTCTGTAGCCATTTCCCATCGAATTTCCGAGTATCCTCGTCCTCAGGCGTCGATTGTCGTGTTTCTTGACTGATTTCCATCGCCTGTTTCATCAGCGCGTCCATTAAATCTTGAACATTCTCCGACTTCCCCTCAGCCTCGAATACATTATTAATTTTCAGCGAATTCAATGGACCTTTCTTGTTCTCGTCGGCAAGTGAAGTCTGCTGCTGCTTTATTTTCTCAACACTTTTCGTCTTCGGTCTCTTCTTCTGCAACTTGGACTCGTTACTCTCGTCGCTGGACAACACCATAATGCTGTCGTCCTTTCTCTCTTTTTGCGAGACCATATCGCAAACCTTTGTGATCACGTCGTCTATCAAAGCCACGACATCCTGCATCAACTGTAAATGCGATACATTGCCCAGTTTTATTTTCTTCACGTTATCCTGGGGTGTGTCGGTGGGGGATCGTTTCCGTGTTTCCAGTTTCTGACTCGTACAGAGACCTTTGTTCGTTCTGTCCACTATCTCGATTTCCTCGATGCTGTTCGAACGCTGGGAAATCGTGACAACGCCTCTGTCCCCGTCGCCAGGGAACTCCACATCTTTCCCGTTGCTTTTATTCCCGGTGAAAAGCCCATCCTCCTTGGCCTTGTCGTTCAATTTCGAGCTGTATTTCATAAAGGGTCCATCGGCACACTTCGCGAGATGCAATTGCAGCAGCTGCCCCAGCGATTTCTTTAATGGTTTACCCTCGTGTTGCTCGAGATACTTCAATATACTCGCATGGATCCGATAATGTACTTCTAACGCCTCGACCGAGAGATGTTGCGGACATTTGTGACTTATTCTACGTGGATACTGGGCATTATTATGGTACAGCAGCTCGCTAGCCTGCAATCAATGATAGAATGATGAAACACGGCCTTCGCTAGGGGAAAACGTGACGTAAGAAAAAGGCTCTATCACTTGGTAAAATTTATTTCAAGTACTGAAATAAATGTTGAACCGAATGTTAATTTGGTAGAAATTTCAATAACTCCGAGACCAAGTGATAGGAGGACTTTCCATT
This sequence comes from Dufourea novaeangliae, assembly GCF_001272555.1. Taxonomy (NCBI): domain Eukaryota; kingdom Metazoa; phylum Arthropoda; class Insecta; order Hymenoptera; family Halictidae; genus Dufourea; species Dufourea novaeangliae. Next base: position 399,175 of record NW_015374034.1, on the reverse strand, counting down.
ACATTAGAATTTCCCCTAGTGGAAGCCAAGTTTGCATGTGAGGGTGCATGAAAGGTAAATGCAGTAACTGCAAGAGAAATACGTGCGCGCACCTTTGCATAATGTTCTAAAAATATAGGAGGATCCTGATTTTTCTTCTCCGCAACCTTTCCAAGCATGTACTGGTAAAGCCATCTTTCATCGTGGGGTATAGGTCCATCTTTCATTTCCACGAATAAGCGAGAGCAGGATTGGAAACATTGATTCGCGATTTCTAACATTTCTTCTTTCCTGGTCTCTAAAATCTCAAATCGTTCCATACTCAACGTGTCAGTTTCCTGCTTCAACAATCGCGAACAGAACGAGTGAACACCATAGGCGAAGTTCCCGTATTCCGTCCATATGATGTGATTACAAGAATCCAGTTCGACGGCGTGTCTATAGCTGGACTGAGTTAATTTTGCTTTTGCTAAGAGTTTATCCTCGTTTCTAAATATAACGTGAAATACATTAATACAATTTTTTTTTTACAATGAATAATCGAATATAATTAACGATACTTACATGGGTTTATACTTGTTTAACCAAGTCTCTATTACAGTACCCGACGACATTGCTAAACCGGTCCAAGAGCTTAATCTCGTCGGATAAAAGCAAAGATCTAACAGATAGTATCTAATTGCCACGCTCCATTTACAATTTTTGAAATAGAAATCACCCAACAGATAATAAATAGTGGACATTGAATGTGGCAACGGCTTCTTAACCGTTGGCATCGTATCACGCTCGCCCATTGCATAAGCCATCATTTCCTCGATCACTTGATTCGGATCGCTTTCCGGGGGAATTAATTTTATTATCCGTTTAAATAAATCCTCTGTGTCGGCGTTGATCGTCAACGATCTAGGGGAGCAAAATTCTGGTATCTGCTTCGGTTTGTAAAAATCGAACAGCAACTGCGCTCCTTCCCACGTCATTTTCATCTGAGGCACCCCATGATCCTCAATGTGTTTCGGTCGTCCTTTATTCACTTTGTTGTAGTGGCCGTAGAGACAGTAAAATATTTGTTCTAGATACTTCGAGACTTTACTTTTTATACCGGCGAATTGTGGCGTTTCTAATTTCGGAATGACCAAATTTAATGTGAAAAACAAAAGTTTCGCCTCGTTGTAACAACACCACGAATGTCTGCCCATAAATTCGTGAGCAATGAATAGAATCATGACAGACGCTGGAACACCTTCGTCTTCGTCCTCGGATTCCGAATAGTTGGAACTGTGCTGTCTGTTCTTGTACGACGACTCGACCTTTGCTCTTTCTTTGTCCTCCTTGTATTGTAAAATGTAATGCAACAGAATCCACGGGAGAACAGTCTCGAGTGGCATTTCTACGGTAGTATCCGACACGTCTAACTGATTGCACACAATGTGAACTAAATTTTGCACCAATCTGGAAAGACGAGTCTCCGGCAGGTATCGTAGAACGAAAGTGCTGACCTCGATCGTGCAAGCCTCTAGCTTCTCGAGCGCCATTAAAACCGAACCCGTCCATTTCTTTTGTTCAGCTTCGTCGGTAGTGTTCAAATAATTCTGCCAGGCTTCACTTAGACAAGCCTCGGCCCACACGTAACATTCTTCGTACTGCTGAAGATGCCACAAACTATCCAACAGCATAGACAACTGCTGTACTCTATCGACTATATTATCGCTAACGGACAGAAATTTGTTTCCCTGTTTCGCAAATTTGAACGTGTCTTGTAACACGTAGGCTAATTCGGCGTATTTTTTCTCGTCGTACAAGTGTTGGATTTCTCCTAGTTTCTGTCCCCTGTATTTAAAAATCATCTCTCAGAACTCCGTACGTCAATATGTAAAGTGTTGTCGAAGAACATACATACCTTTGAATAGATTTTAATTTTTTCTCCACAATTTTAATACTGATCTGGGAATTGTATTTACAGTTGGACAATTTCAGATAAACACTTTGATTCTGTTTCTCTAATTCTTGTAAGTGATTCAATAACTGAAAAGAAATGTAACATTCACCTCGTTTTCGGAAGAAATATTTTGTTGACACATCAACATGAAGTATTTTAGTTACTCACTAATTCTAACGTTTCAATGACTATATCTGTATCCCCTTGACACAAAAAGATATTAGCTTTAAGCCACAGAACCCTCACTAATATGAATACTGCATTCCTGTACCAAGTTTATTTAATCTAAAACAAAGCATTGTTCGTATCAAATGAATAATACATCTAGTAATATATATAAAAAAGAAATCATACGTTGAAGAAGGTACGATGTCTGGTTTATTGTTCAACCACTTATCCGTATGAAGTTCACCGAATAATAAAGTCATTTCAGCGTCCAATTTTAAAATATTGTCGCTTACATCTTCTTCGAACGGAGATGGATGAGGAATGTGATCTCTGTTAGAGAACAAAAAAATGTACTTTACTAGCTAATTTCCAGATGAAATTCCTTTGTTTTTCATACCTCATAAACGAATATGCTTGTAAATATACTTCTGACAATCCTTTCGGCCATTCTTGATCCCATTTAATGCATAAGAATTCAGTATATTTTGCTAAGATTATCATCAGGTTACCTTTACCACTGTGTTCGGTAATAAACATATTTACATCGGCTGCTTCGAACTCTGTACCAAAATAATTTTGCTGTCGACTGTAGAAAAGAACCTCAGTAATTGCAAGGATACACATCGAACATTCAATAACGTGAATTACCTTCTGTCAGGACTCGGTGATTTCGAACTTTCAGAACTTTTCACAATCTCTGTGGCATTATTACTATTATTTTCTTGATTGCTAAACAGCTGATACAAGTCCATCGTGTCCATAGAGTCATCCATACTTCTAGAAGGATCGTCTTTGGTTAGTTTCACCGAATCTGGCCTGAAACATTAAAAATTACAAACTCAATTAAAACTAGACAAAGTTTAAACGAACAGAAATCATTATAAACACGTACAATAAAGTGCTAGGAAATATTCTTCTAAGAGTCTCCTCTAATTGTACGTCGTCCCTTTCGGCTTCCCTTCTGTTTGAACTTCTTACTCTTGCCGATCGTCTCATACTATCGCAACTCCAAGCCCATTGCTGTAAAAAACAAAGAGCACTCCTACGTCTTTTTTTCACTTTCTGCACTTCTTCTTTCCCCTCGTTTTTCTCGTTAGATTTCTCATCTGCTTTCAATTGTATTTTCTCAATTTTCTTCAAATCTTTCTCGTATGGTTTCTCACTAGATTTATTGCTATCTTTATCGCTAACTTTGTCATTTTGCGTTTCATTTCCAGTGTTGTAGACGTCATCTAGGCCTTTCTCAGAATGTGATTTACCTTCATTCTCGTCCCTTTCGAACATGTTTGGCTCTTCAGAATCATTTTTCAACCGATTCTGTTCCAAAATTCCCTGTTCTATGTCCGAAATTCTCAATGGATCATCATCCTCTATTATCTGTACATCGCTGGAATCAGACTTCTTGTCGTCTTCCGTTTCAGCCTCCATTACAATATCGGTACCATTATCTGCGTTACTGTCGTCTAATGGTTCGAACGGAAAATTTATTTCATCAGTGTCCATTTTTATTAACTTTTCACTATCATCTTCATCCTTTACGGGAGCATTCTCGAGTAAATTTTGATCTGTACTCGCACAGTTGTCTCCATGGATGTCTTCTTCGGTATTTACTTTTACAAGCGCTTCTTCTGGATTAAGAACTGTTAGCTTAATTCTACTAACAAAACTTAAATCATTTTCCGTAATGTATCTATGCATATCCAGTAAACTTTCACCTAGTTCCAACCAGGTGCAGTTCTTTATGGACTTCCTTAGGTTTAATTCTGGTAATGGTTTTGGAGTAAATTCTATTTTACACGCTTCTGCCCATCTTTCAGCAATATCTTTTGCTTCTGCTAATAATTTATCACCCAATACGTGATCGTATTCGGTGTATAACGGTGGATCTAGTTGCCAATTGCTATTATATAATTTATAACATTCCTCGAGGCATGGAATGTTTTTGAATATTCTGTCACGGAAAGCTAGACCTTTCACATAATAAGGATCACGTTCTAACGCCATAGAAATGTACAAAAGACAGTTCATATAATCAGGAACAGCATATAAGGCAGTTATCATGCTATCTAAACATGGCCAATGATTAGCATTACATTTTAAGCCTTGTTTAAAGGACGAACAAGCTAATTCCAAATTAGATGTTTTTATAGCTAATGTACCCATTCTATACCATAATGTTACATCCGTATCGTCTAAATTTGCTGCTTCCCAATAATTTTCTATAGCTGTATCGTAGTTTCCCAATGCAGCTTGTATAGCAGCAATATTTTTGAAACAAGAATATTTCAATGACAACAGTGGCCTAGACCTTCCATCTGGTACCTCAGGTTTTTCTACCTCATCCAACAGTTCAGTTTCTAATAGATCTTTAAAAATATTTAGAGCATCTTCCTGTTTGCTTTCTTTTAAGAAGACTAAGGCTTTGTTATATTCAGTGAAAGCTATTTGTTCCTGCAACAGATGATTATATATTAATGGAATTACCTCAATTCCACTGGTACATATGTTACTATTAATGAATAATAAATCTGAACCACCCTAAACACAAAAAATATTCACAATAATATTTAACAAAATCATTCATATACCAAAGTAGTTCCACAAAAATTGAATGTTTATCATAAAACTCGATTTTTCATTATACAACACGGAAATGGTACAAAAATACTTTCTTTCTTTTCGTGTCATGCAATTGTTTACACGATTAAACTTAAATTATTCCATCTGTAGTGTAATGTATATCATCAGCTTCTTGGAGCGGATTACAACTTGGTAGGTTATGTTGCTTAAAAGTGAAGTAACCATTTTTACCACTTACTTGAGCTTCTTTCGTGATCGATGGTACATCTTCCTCTTCGCTTTCTTCGCTCGACTCCTCGTTCAACGCTGATATTTTTATCATCTTCAGAACTTTTTCGGAATCTGCACGTCTCTTTAAAGTATCAACAAATCAACCGGTTTTTTTCAACGCCGCCATGTTACTGACGATCCCACTCTACAACTCAACTCGAGAGCAAATAACAATCACCTCATTGTACCATCTAACGACAAGAGAATGGTACTGTTTGGCTAGCAACTTGGGAGTTTAGTCGTAGATAGTGCAACAAGTACTTTTCATCATACTACACGTAGCACAATAAAATTAATTAATTAAAAACACCACAAACTAATTCTACACACACTAAAACACACAACTAATGATTGTTAATGCGATATATCGATTCAATGATATTCCACACGTAATCCTCCTATATCTTTCGAAACACACATATACATTTTTCCTGTGTTTAAGAACACTCACTAACTTTCGCATTACGGATAAAAACTGTTTTTCGATCAATTAATAGAGGCCTAACCCCATTAAAATGTTACCGGTAAGGACGACACAGTCCTTAACATTCTCACAACCAGTCGGTTCCCCTACTACTGAGTTGTGCTGCGCGGTAATCGGGGATCGGCGCACGGGACGCTACGGTTGGCGCATGCGCACGGACCTTCTAGCTTCTGCGTCGCCCCACGCGCCGATCGTGATCGTTGCGCGGTAGGTATGGAGGGGGAAACATTCCCCTATGACTAGCAACCCGCCTGTTAGCTACCCCTGAATTACTAATTGTAAATATACATATATATAATTAGTATAAATATGTTTGTGTATACATACACATTGTTCTGTACATCCATATCAATGAATGACGTCTCTACGCTAACTTTTTTACTTTACACCATGTTCAATAAAGTATATTAAATCACATGATTATAATTATCACTCGAACGATTGCGTTATATTATACATAGACGGTACCTTTGATTCGGTACAAATAATTGATAGTTTCGTTATACTTAAAACTTCGAAATGCAAGTCAACTTCTTTTTTTTAATTAGTGTATCATCGAAAGCAATGGATCTATTTAATTCGTTTTCCTTAATCCAAAGGTGCGAATAAAACAAATACAATTTTTTTACAAATAGAGTTGGGATCAAAGTCCACTGAACATATACGTGGAAAACATATATGTACTTAAGACTTAAGACATCGAAATAAATGCGAAGTGTAAATGATCAAAGTAGAGTATATGTACAGTTCAACTTGACATGTAACAATGTTCATGATTTCGGGTAAGTGTCGATGAGATATTCACACTTGAAACAAATGTTTCTCATGCGTACATTAAAACAGCTCACAAAAATGTTCACTATCACTTAATCATAATCACACCTATAATTACTTTAATTATAACTTAATTATTATGAGAAATTCAATATATTTATATAAACGTCAAAACTCATTCAGTATAATTCAATGTATTCAATAGAGAAACATCAGAACAATTCATAGAAACATTGCAATCGATACCGAGGAAAGCGTTTTTATTATAAATAGTATCCAAATATTTTATTTTACGACAGATACACACAAAATATGGCGACAGATTACGAAAAAATGAGAATGAAAAGTAACAAGCACTGTTGAACAACAATAAGAGTAATGTGCAAGTGCTATTACAAATATTCAAATATTATAATAATTACTCAGACATATTTACTGCTAAAATCACCATAAAATAAAGTGAAAATTGTTTTATTAATAATTTCTCGTTACCTTGTACAACCTAACAACGTTTTATACGTGCAAGCCGAGATTCAGTGTCTTCTCGCTTGAAAATAATACTATAGATAATATAACTTTTCTTGTTACCGCACGTCTAAAGTTTCTATCGTATCAAGATTATGTAAAACCAAGCCTACATTCCTCGTTAAATTTGTATCAAAAGTTTTGAGCACGAATAATTCAAAGTGTAGACTAAATACGTGTACACTGAAGTATGTACATTGTAGGAGACTGGTTCACAAGTGGAGTGCAATCTGTAGACACGGAAAGCTTCCTTGATTCTGTAATTATAAGCAATACAAGTGTCTTAAGAAGAATTCGTGTACCTACCTACGAAATATATAAAGCTCATTGGTCTAACGGTGAGACATCTCTTGATGAAATATAAATTTAATATTAATTTCGACTTTTGTACTGTTCAATTTCCTTCGTAATAGCTTCGTTATCACAATAAGATATTATATTTATCTGTAGATCCAGAAATACAGAAAAATTATTGGGCTGCAAATTTTTTACTACCTATCGGAACAATATTTGTTCTTGTCCTGGTAATTCTCTTAATGGTAATATTTTGTTTAGAATTTCTCGTAAATTCACGATTAACAACATCAGATATAGTATTGCATAAATTTAATTTCGTGAAAAATTTCAGGTTCTATTCACAAGATGCCCGCAAATGGTCGCAGCTATTATCCTAACGATTCTTGTTGTAATTACTCTATTTGCAGCGTTCATAATAATCAATCAGACTCCAATTTATACTTAACAGTTCCTATTGTTACTGTCACACAATAAATAATAACATACGTTGCAGTCTATTCAGATCAGTGCAGATTGGTGTAAAATTAGCTGCACGATGGACGCACATGCGTGCTCGGGTGTGAACTTTTTTTTGTAACACGTGTACACACCTTTTGGAAATGAGAAAATAAAGTACTGTTCTGCGACGCGTGTATAACTTTCATATATGTATAATATTTACGAATACACGTGGTCTACTCACTGTTATCAGTTCTTGTTGTTTAATTTCTGTTGAATCATATCCTGCGATACGATCGTCACTTTCCGCTCATATACGTCTAATGCGTCTCGTAGTTTCTGATACGGCTGAAATAAATATTTTCTTACCAATGTGTTTTTCACTTTCTTTTTTCTTGTAACAGTACGAGTATTAAAAAGTTCATATGTTACCTCGGTGAAAATTGTATTCTCTTTGCTGGCATTTTCTAGTTCATACAACAGTACTTCCAATGTATTAAACGGCAACCAAACTGGTGGAGCCACAGAGGTTAAAAACGTTTCGAGACCGAAATGTTCTTTACCATCCCCCAAGACTGCATTAATATATTCCACAGCTAAATCACTGGCTTCCGCTATTCTACCACTGTTCAGAATGAGACGAAGCATTTCTGCAGCGTTTCGTTTCTGCGACACACAAGAAATGTCATTCTGTATTATGACAATGATTATTGGTTTGTGAACCACTTACCTTGTACGAAGCCAATAACCATTGTGGTATAAATGCGCCTTCTTGAAGTATTTTTCTGGAAACTGCTTTATGCAACTCACTGCATCTGTTTGTTTCGTGCTTTAATGTTAGATATTCTAATAATCTCCAGGCAGTGTTTGTAATATTTGTATTAGAGAGACCGATGTCGAATATGTCATTTTGGATGAGCCAATCCCAGGCATTCGGATCTTCTCCTCGACTTAACCGAATACACTGTGAGGTTAGACTTTCGAATACAGAATCTTTATTAATTTTGAATTCATCGCACAAATGCAACGCTGTCGTGTATAAACCGATAGTCGATAAAATAATGATAAGTTCCGAGGGACCAGCATGCGCGATCACGTGCAATTCCGAATTAATTTTTGATATTTTCAATCTGGCGTCCACCACATAATATTCTTTCTTGATGTCATCCAATTCAAGAACTTCAACTTGCTTTCTTAATTTATAAGGAGAAACTTCTTCGTTGCCCCTACTTCCTCTTGTCTGTAAATTCTGATGAATCAGATCCTCTGGAAAGTTCTGATCGATCACAGGTCTAACAATCCATCTGTACTTATCGGACACAAGGTGTAACGCGTTAATACATGCTAATAAACATTGAGCTTGCCTCGATACAATCAGAACAGACTGCGATTCTTGACTCAAACGCATAGCTTGCTCATACATCACAGAAGCAGCTGAAAGAAGTAAATGAGTAAACTATCAGTACATTGACAATTTTCAATTGCTGATGTAATGTGAACGATTAAACGGATACCTTTACGCATATTTCCTTTGTTTATGTGAAAACTATACAAAAAATTATAGTAATTATTCTCCATCAGATCCACGCTTCTTGCTCTACCTTCTACTATTCTTTCTAGATCTTCGTACATGTCCACATAAGGGAAAGAAATTAAATCTATCAGTTTTTTCCTCTCGAACAGAGTCACAACTAACTGTCTCAGACAGTCCACTTTGCGCGCAGCATCTGGATTTGAGTTTAAACAGTTGTACGCTTTTTTGTGATGACCCAAACTCAAATGCTGAGTGAACACTATGGAATGAAGCGTTGGCAAATTAGGATCGTCTCTGTCAGCCATTAGTATAGCTGTCTCAGCGAGCTCGACGACGCAATCAGCAGCATTATGTTCTTCGAAAAGTTTAATAACTTTCAAGTAATACTGAATCAACGAATTGTTTTCGGATAATACACTGGACTCGAGTAAAGCATCAGCCAGGAATTCGTCGGTTAAAATTCCCCCAGAGGCTCGGAGAAAGTGATCGCAAGCTTTTTGTGCTTCTCCCATTTCCAGTAACGCGACAGCTAATATAAATTTCCTCGACGCGCTATTCCACTCGCACCATGTGTTCAAAAGTCTAACATACTCCTGTACGAGTAAAAATTGACAACTGGATAACAGCCACTCTGGGAAAATAAAATTTCCTGACCTTGGCCATCTGTAGAAATTCTGTTAAGGAAAGGATTGAACGTCGTTGCAAAACCTATATGGGCAGATTAATATCCTTGATATACACAGAAGGATACATAAGTTGTGCGATGAGTGTGACATGGGTCAGCATCCCGTAATGCCATGGTATTAAGGTAGATGCATCCATGTTTGTATGAGCTATTAACGTATGAGCATGTTTTCCACCACTACTCTGTATGAATAATTCAAGCAACGATAAAGGCCGATGCTGTCTGAAACTCAGGTTTGACCTTGAATCGACGAGTTTCAGCAACGCTAAACGTTGAATGCTGGAACCTCTGAAAATATATTTTAGCAAAATCAAAATATATCAAGCGTACTAAAGGAGATATTTAAATTTCACTCACAGTAGTGACTGCGTAGGCGTTGGTAATGCAGTGGTTTCGCATATCCATGTAACAACATAATAAGCCTGTGTCAACACCACTGTTCTGGGGGCTAACGACGATTTTATGCAGTGCAACGATCGTGAATCAAACAACTCTGGTCGCGATAGTATCATCTGTTGCAAAATCAACAGATTCCGGCAGATGGAAAACCTTAAGTGCGTTATTTGTGCCACGCTTATCGATATTGCCGAGATTCCTAACTGACTACCAAACAAGTGATTTATGTTGAGCAACATTTTCGAAGCGTCGTGATCCTCGTTGAATGGTAATTTGTGCGGCTGGCCAACTTCATACGTCAGTGCTTCTAATAACATTGCCATAGCACTGGACAGATCTCTAATATTCGATAATCTATGGCAACTAGGATGACTCGTAATGATATTACTAATAGGTTCTTCAGATTCAAGCATGAACTTCGACAACAAATCGTCGATAATGGTATCCGGATTTTTTAAATGAAATAATTCTTTTTTTATCATATTTTTGATTTCGTCGGACAATTGCTCCTCCAGTAACACTACCACAGACATTAATATAATGAGATCTTGACATATATCTTCGTCTTGTGATAACACAGGCGTGGTCCTGAATCGAGGCACACACGACTTTTCGTTGCAGAACATTAAATATTCCAAAGCTTCCATTGGTCGTAATAGTGAAAATGACGATTTTTTAAGTAGAACTATTCCGTAAACGCTCGGTAGTAATAACAATCCCACGGGTCTAGTGCTGTTGGCGTGGTATTGTATAACACAGGAGTAAAATCTCGACCAACAACGATTCGCAATCTCTAAATAATCCTCGTCCATAAGTTCGTAATCCATCACTTCGACTTGTATCTCGTCTTCGACCGCGATACAGACACGATCCTTTAATTCTGCAGCGGAGAGAGCGCCATCCTCCGTGTATCTACCGTGGGTAGCTCTCTTGGATCTTCCATATGACTGAATATTCTTTTTAGATCTACTGTAAATATTCAATGCTTTCGTGATGTCAACCAAAGAGAACTGTCCAGGATGGAAAATGTAATTAAGATATGCCCGTCTTGGATTGGTATCGGGATCGTTCAGAATATATTCTCTGTCCGGTGTTTGCTCCAAGACCGTTGTTTCCCACTCGGAATTAACGCGTGCACCATTCAGGGATAATTGTGCGTGCGTTACTTCGACGGTGTCCATGTCAGTGGTCCTCCATACCGCCCATAATCGTGTAGTTGTGAACGAAAAGTCAACTAAATGTTGCTGAAAGAACATCAGAATGAAACTTATGAAAAGTGACAGAACGAATTATCCAACGCCTTATATTAAATGGAAATTTTACTTACATCTTGTGCAAATCTTGTACACAGCCTCACGAATTTAAATACACCATTATCTTGTACAGGTTTCAAAATGCTAAATTCGCATCTGGTGCTAAATTTTAAAAATGTCCCTAAATACAATTCATTATCAGGCCCCAATGTTTTTCTCAACAGATGGCCCTGCGCTCCTTGAGATGCTATTCGATTATCAATTGTCGCGTCTGTTACGGCCACGCATTGAGCTTTATTGCAGGACCACATTCGAATATTCCCTTCGCGGCACAAAGCGAACAAATACGTATCATTTCCGCAACTATGTATTACCAAGGACATAGCCACGTAAGCTTCAGAACTTCTACCCCTGAAAGCTGTTGCTATACCACTGAGAAACCTTGGAACTATCGAATCCTCCTTCAATTCACTGGTATGCACTGCACCAGTTACTACGTCTAGCCTTAAGAGGAGTATAGTTCCAGAATTGTAAGCAAGAGCAAACAATGCTTCACGAGGTGGTACAACCCAAGAAGCGGCTGCATGAGGCACTGGAGAATCTACAAATACCCATAAATAGGTATGACTAAGATAAATAATATATTTCACATCTTATTTACTTACTCGTAATTCCTGCATTTGCAATGACATGAAACATATGAGGATTCTCTTTCGTAATCTTCACATTTTGAAATGTTTCACTGAATATTGATTGTACACCTAGATCCTTGTATGTACTTAGCTCCTATGAAATAAGCATTCATTAATACGTAACTGTGTAATGCATATACTTTCAATCAAGCTCATAAAGTTACTTACATTCTTATAGATCCTCTCAGGATGAGGAAACGATAGTTTGTGTATACTAGAAACAGTTACTATCAATATGATAACTGAGTTATCTGTTTCGTGTATTGAAACGCCATCCAAAATTGGTGTATCTGTGAACTTGTATCTTACTCTACAATTGGACAAATTAATGTCTAAACTATGTTCTACCAGCTCAAGCACATCATGGGATATACGCCAATAAATAAATCGATTTCTAGTGTAATACTTTGAACAATCTTTATACGAATAACCGCCGGCTCTTTCTGGCACTTTAATATCTTGTAATGTACTTTGACTTCCTCCTGTAACATAGTGTAGTACATTGTTACATGAACCAAAGTGCTACGAGGATGCAAAGAAGGTAGGATTAAAAGCATTCTGTTATCAAACGTTAACAATTTATTCGTTTAAAAATCTACATTCTGGAAAACAAAGAATACTCTCACTTTTTATGTAACTTTACATGTTTTCTACGGATTTCTATTTATCCGGCTACTTTGAGAAGGTTAGGATCACTCACCTGGGTTCAATTTAATTTCATTCCATTTCTCCGGTACTGTTTGATCAGGCACGACTTCTCGGTAACCGAGTGGAAATTCTTCCATATTCCAATTTGTTTTTAAAGCCAACACTGTGCCAATTTAACTTTCAAATCCCATTACAATGCCGCTTGAAATTTCAACATGCATCTAACGTTCATACGTTTCATGTCACGCACGCTGGCATCATGCGGCACGTTTTGGCGCCTTTAACCGTTTTTATTGCATGTGACCTCCTCGAGTCGTTACTTAGGTTAGGATTCAGGCGTGAGATAATTTAGTTCGAAATAAATATTTTTTGCTACCGATTCATATTCAATAATTTGAAAATTAAAATGTACACACACCGATTGCCTTGCAGACCGTAATCTAAAGTATTATAAATTCTTTACAGTACAAAACAGTGAAGAACACCATGAATAAAAATGTTGTCACGGCATTCTATTTAGTATTAAATACATTTTTCTCGATTGTAATTGTACTATTAAATAAATGGTTGTACATCCATATAAGCTTTCCAATAATAACGTTGTCCATGATACATTTTCTCATCACCTTCGTGGGATTAATAATTTGCGAGAGGTTTGATATTTTTTGCATAAAGGATGTAGCTCTGAAGGAAATGTTATGGATCGCATTTACTTTTTGCGGATTTGTTGTACTCACGAATTTGAGTTTGGCATATAATACAGTTGGAACTTATCAAGTAGCTAAAATGTTGACCACACCTTGTGTCATAATACTGCAAATAATGTTTTATAAAAAACACTATAGTGTATTGGTTAAATTGACATTAATTCCTATTATATTAGGTGTAACGATTTTTTTCTATCATGACATTCAATTTAATGTTATTGGAATAATATATGCAACTATGGGAGTGTTTGTGACATCTTTATACCAAGTGGTAGGACATTTTTCTTGGCCTTTTAAAATGTTACAGATGATTGTGTCAAAATAAACTTTTGTTAGGAGTTTGTTGTAGAATAATAATCAATATGTTCTTCATATATTAATTGCACATGTAAACTTATAGATGCTGAATACAAAGCAAAAGGAATTTCAAATGGATCCAATGCAATTATTGTACTATCAGGCACCTCTGTCTGCTATTGTATTATTAATTATTGTGCCAGTTTTAGAGCCTGTCCAACAAACTTTTGCACGAAGTTGGTCATTAATTGACTTGGTATGCTAATTTGTAGTAATGTAGATTAATATCCAGGAAGAAAATTACACAAATTATATTTGTAGGTCATGGTTGTGCTATCAGGCATAGTAGCATTTTTTGTCAATTTAACTTCGTACTGGATAATAGGAAAAACTTCACCACTGACGTATCCTTTTAAAATATTTCATAACAGACATGATTTCTGAATACTTGGTCCTTCCTTAATCATCAATTAGTTACAACATGGTTGGACACACTAAGTTTTGTTTGTTACTTTTAGGTGGATCATTAATCTTTCACGAAACATTAGCCATAAATCATGTAATTGGTATAACACTGACATTGATCGGAATTATTTTATACGCGCACGTTAAAGTTAGTACATATAACCGATAACAAAATTTTTAATTGATTGAACTGATAAATAATTTTTATAGAGGAAATATAAAAATCGTTCCACTCAGTATAATTTTTGTTTTAGATGAAAGATGTTCAAATTGTGACAGCAGACTACGAAACGAAAGAAAGAAAACTATTGCATAAAATATAATTTTATACTTATATTTATACCGTACAAAAAAAAAAAAAGAAAACAACAACTAATGTCATTGTATTACGTATGTTTTCCTTGTCATGTGATATGTTAACGTTTCGTTGATATTAAAAGATTAATGCAAATAAAAGTGATAATTTTGAAAAGCAAAAGGTGGGTCAAAGCGTACACCTAGGGCTTCTTGAAGTTTCTTGAAGTTTCTTGAAAATATACGGGGACGTGTATAAACATTTTCCCAGGTGCATCGGACCCATCAGTAACCCTTTTGAAACACCCTTATATACAAACTCATTGACCATTCGAGTACTTTCGAGAAAGTATAAACGTATGAGACATCTGTCGTCACTGGTTTAAATTTTAAACAGATCCATGGCGCTATCTATGGAAGAATGCTCAAGCTACTAGCAAAATAGTACCATAAGATGGCTGCTAGATCGAACCACGTTATCCTGTAGCGCCTATTTCATTTAAGAAACTACATATTAATTAAAAATACAACTACTTTATATATGCAGAATACCCAATTCAAGGAAATGTAGCAATTTGACATTGATATCACAGCCGAAATCTGATATACCAATTGAACACATTCGTTCTACGTTAATATTCAATGAACGTCGTTCCTATGACTACCAGGTAGCTAAGGTGGGGATTGAATTTGTATCAATCAAACATTTGTACACACAATTATGCACAACGTGTTCTTGGTTTGCAGCAAATAATACGTTCTATTACCGTTGGAGAGAATGAAGATCGAAGAAGTGAAAAGCACTGCCAAGACTCAGAGAATCTCAGCTCATACACACATTAAAGGTTTGGGGCTTGATGAAAATGGTATAGCAATACAAAATGCAGCCGGCCTTGTTGGTCAGGAAATGGCTCGCGAGGTTAGATTATTTCGCATGTTTGTAATAAATCTAGAAAAAAGAACGAAAACTCAAATAATAATGTGGAACGTTTTAGGCTGCCGGGATAGTAGTTGACATGATAAGATCTAAGAAGATGGCTGGTCGAGCCGTATTATTAGCTGGTCCACCAGGTACAGGAAAAACTGCAATCGCGCTTGCTATCGCACAAGAATTGGGTAACAAAGTACCGTTTTGCCCAATGGTGGGCTCGGAAGTTTATAGTTCTGAAATAAAGAAAACAGAAGTGCTCATGGAGAACTTCAGACGAGCTATTGGTCTTAGAATTAAAGAAACCAAAGAGGTGTACGAAGGTGAAGTTACGGAGTTAACTCCAGTTGAAACGGAGAATCCAATGGGTGGATACGGAAAGACTGTGTCCTATGTGGTTATTGGATTGAAAACTGCTAAAGGTACAAAACAATTGAAACTGGATCCTTCCATATACGAGTCTTTGCAGAAAGAGAAGGTAGAGACGGGAGATGTAATTTACATAGAAGCAAACAGCGGTGCTGTGAAAAGACAGGGTAGAAGCGATAATTTCGCTACAGAATTTGATCTGGAAGCGGAAGAGTATGTTCCATTACCAAAAGGTGATGTACATAAGAAAAAGGAAGTTATACAAGATGTAACACTACACGATTTAGATGTTGCTAATGCCAAACCACAAGGTGGTCAGGATATCATGTCCATGATGGGGCAGTTGATGAAACCTAAAAAAACAGAAATCACAGGTAAGAACAATTGAATCAACATTTACAAAAATTTTATACACCTATCTAATTGAGGTATTTTATCGAATTATTTGCTACAGATAAATTGCGCAAGGAGATAAACAAAGTGGTAAACAAGTACATTGATCAAGGAATTGCAGAACTGGTACCAGGAGTTTTGTTTATAGATGAAGTACATATGTTAGATATAGAAACATTCACATATCTTCACCGTGCTCTGGAAAGTGCTATAGCTCCAATAGTTATTTTTGCTACAAATAGAGGACGTTGTGTAATCAGAGGCACAGAAGACATTGTATCTCCACATGGAATACCTCTTGATCTATTGGACAGATTGCTCATCATACGAACACTTCCATACTCTAGAGCAGAAATAGAACAAATAGTTAAGTTAAGGGCTATAACGGAGGGACTACAAATCGAAGACGAAGCCTTGAATACCCTTGGCGAACTAGGTACAAAAACAACCCTTAGATACGTTGTGCAATTGTTAACTCCTGCATCATTAACGGCGAAAATAAATGAGAGAACAGTTATCAAGAAAGAGGATATCGAGGAAGTAGGATCTCTTTTCTTAGATGCAAAGTCGTCGGCTAAAATTCTTACACAAAATAAAGATAAATATATGAAATAAATGAATTCGTTTGTCATTTAACAAATCACTTTTTCATATTTCTATGAGAAGATTTAAGATTCGTGTAAAATGGCATTACAATATAAATGTATATACCTGTAACTTAATTAAAATCTCACGAATAAAGTTATAACTGCATGAACTCCAAATGCTATTCTTAAATTTTGTTCTGTAATATCTCTATTTTCGTTTAGATTATATACGGCAAAGTTAAGTTATGGATACTATAACATGTTTTGCAAGAGACTAGACTGTATTATGAAAACATGCTATTCGAAGTATTTTTTTCAACTAATATTCAAACAGCTTCTGGTGTATTACACTGATACACATGCGAAGGTAGTTTCCCAATATTGTTTAAGATACTTTATAAGAGAGGGGTTACAAAAGTTCAAACTGTAATCAAGAGTTGTGACATCATTAGATGATAGGTCTTGCGGTATAAAATCTCCCTCTACTTCAACGTGCTACTTAGTTTTCATAAATCTAAGTAATTACAGTGTTCGGTACTCATATCGTGTATATCGTTCTGCACTTACGAAAACAAAATGTTACACTTTTTGGAAATTGCAAAGTGTTCAAGATTATTGGGTAAACATAGAGCGATACGATACGCGCGTGTATTGGCGTTAAGTAGTCTAAGAACGGAAAGTACTGATAAACTTTGTGCAAAAAAGGATGAATTTCAACACAGGCACATTGGTCCGAGAGAAGAAGAACAGATAGACATGCTGCAGAGCATTGGTTTTAAGGTAATGGAGCATGTATTTGTTCAAGAACAGAAAACGCATTGTGAACTAAATCTTTTTTCGATAACTTCGATCTTCTCAACTTTACAGAGTTTGGAGGAATTAACAAAAGCAGCAGTTCCTGCAAAGATTCTTTACAATGGGGAATTAAGGATTGAACAATCACTTAGTAAGTAACTGACGAAACGTTTGTTTGAATAAACAAATTTGTAATTGTTTGAAGCGATAGGAGAGACAGAATTACGTTAAAGAACGTGCGAAGTCACGAGACTTTTGATAAGAAACACGTGAGAAGTGATAAGTGCGATAACCCTTTAGTATTGAAACAGACCTATTATGAAAGACATAACTTGGACATATTATAAGAACTATTTTTTGCGTTGTACAGTTGTACAAATTACTTATTTAAAAAATTTAATTTCTCTATTCCACAAAGATTAAAGTTTTCCATCGTATAGAATGAATAAGACTACGTCCTTTTATTCGTAGAGTGTATCTTGGGTCAGAGGTCATTCTCGTGCATTGAATTTCGCATTCACGTGATTTTCTAGAGCAGAACCTGATTGCATACAACTGTTTCTTATGCTACATATACCAGTGTTCTGATTACACGGTATGTTTTACATAAAATAAATGTGTATTTCAGCCGAATATGAATTATTAAAAAGAATCACAAAAATTTCTGAAAAGAACGACGTGTGGCGTTCCTACATTGGAATGGGATATCACAATTGTTGCGTTCCTCACACCATCATGAGAAACATGTTCGAGAATCCAGGATGGTAAGGCAATTCTGAAAAGGATGTAGCAAAAATTGAAACAAAATTAAAGCATCTAATTTCCTGTTTCAATTAGGACGACGCAGTACACACCGTATCAACCAGAGATCTCTCAGGGTAGACTCGAAGGTCTACTAAATTACCAAACGATGATATGCGATTTAACCGGCATGGAAGTGGCGAACGCATCGCTTCTGGACGAAAGCACAGCAGCGGCGGAAGCTTTGGCTCTAGCTCATAGGAGCAACAAGAGGAAGAAACTGTTCGTTTCTGATCAAGTTCATCCCCAAACGATTAGCGTGATCGCCACACGTGCTACTTCCCTGGGTCTCGTTTTAGAAATCGGGGACGTTTTTCAAGTCGATACCAGTGGGAAGGATATCGCTGGAATCCTGTTTCAATATCCGAATACAACTGGATCGATTCATGCGTTCGACGATGTCGCGGAAAGGGCACGAGCCGATGGCGTACGTATACCAAAAGGTTCGACTGGATTGCCAACAAACGTTACGAGCGATCTTAATGTACCCTATAAACAATTTGCGCGCAGATCTGGGTTAGGTGACACATGACCGAATATCATCATATCTTAGAAGAAAAATGTGTCAATTTGACACAAGGGATGGATGAGGGTTAAAATACCTGTTGTAGAACAGGTTATGTTGCAGGATCTCTAGCCGTTCTGGTTACGAAAGCTTACACATGCTTGTGCAGATCTTGGCTGACTGGGTAACACCGGTACGTTTAATTACAGACACTTGTCTGCGCTGCTACCGACTTGCTGGCACTGGCCATTCTTCGACCTCCGAGCGAATTTGGAGTTGACATATGCATCGGTACGAGTCAACGGTTCGGCGTGCCGTTGGGATACGGAGGACCTCATGCTGGATTCTTCGCGTGTCGACAGAAGCTGGTCCGTTTGATGCCTGGAAGGATGATCGGCGTTACGAAAGACTCTACCGGCCGAGACGCGTATCGTTTAGCCCTTCAGACGCGTGAACAGCACATCCGAAGAGACAAAGCTACCAGCAACATTTGCACAGCACAGGCGTTGCTGGCGAACATGTCTGCAATGTATGCGGTGTACCACGGGCCCGAAGGTATAAAGAATATAGCGAACAGAGTGCACAATTTGACTCTGATTCTCGCCAAGGGTTTGGAGAACGCAGGCAATAAAGTGGAGAACGAATACTTCTTCGACACCATCAAAATATCGCCGAAACTGGACATAGACACTATTAAACGTAATGCTACTACGCGTAAGATGAATTTCAGGTAATCAATACAGACTCCAAGTCTGAAAGCTTTCAGAATAATTCAAAGCACTGACGTCAATACTTTTTTTACCAGGTACTACGAAGATGGAATTGGGATATCGTTGGACGAAACCACAACCGTGCAAGACGTGAACGATATCTACGAAATATTCTGCGCGAAAACAACGGTCGAAGATATCTGTGGGGACGAGTCCTGTACCAGCAGAGACTTGAGTAAATCGTCTTTCGTTCGCATCACACCGTACCTGCAGCATCCTGTGTTCAATAGTCATCGTTCTGAAACAAGAATCGTTCGATACATGAAATCTCTGGAGAATAAAGATGTGTCTCTGGTGCACAGCATGATACCACTAGTAAATTATATTTGTGATTTGTATGTACTAACTGGGATCGTGTTGTCAAGGGTTGTAATTACATTTGTGATTCTGTTGGCAGGGATCCTGTACGATGAAACTGAACTCCACCACGGAAATGATGCCTTGCAGTCTACCAGGATTCACGGACATCCATCCTTTCGTGCCTATCGAGCAAGCCAAAGGATACCAACAGTTGTTCACCGAACTGGAGGAGGATCTATGCGCTATAACTGGTTACGACAATATAAGTTTTCAACCGAACAGCGGTGCCCAGGGCGAATACGCCGGTTTAAGAGCGATACAATGTTACCACGAGGCTGAAGGCGACCAGAAACGACGTGTCTGTCTGATTCCTATCTCTGCTCACGGCACCAATCCCGCGTCTGCTCAGATGGCCGGTATGCAGGTTAAGCCAATTCTGGTGCAAAAAGACGGATCTGTGGACATCACACATTTAACAGAAATGATCGACAAATATCGGGAGACATTGTCCTGTTTGATGATAACGTACCCGTCAACCAACGGTGTCTTCGAGGAGACAATCAGTGACATTTGTTCCATGGTCCACGAAGTTGGAGGTCAGGTGTACCTGGACGGAGCTAACATGAACGCCCAGGTAGGACTGTGTCGACCAGGCGATTACGGTAGCGACGTGTCCCATCTAAATCTGCACAAAACTTTCTGTATACCTCATGGGGGTGGCGGTCCTGGAATGGGACCCATTGGAGTGTGAGTACTGTTGGTTGTTTCACGGATAAACCAGATATAGGGACCAGGAAAAAATTATGTATTTCTTTTACAGTAAACGACATCTGTCGCCATTCCTGCCGAGTCATCCTGTAGTCAATTGCACGAGCAACACTGGTAACAATGTGCAACAATCTGGCGCTGTATCAGCTGCCCCATTCGGTTCGTCGGCGATTCTGCCGATTTCATGGGCGTATATCAAGATGATGGGTCCCGGAGGATTGCGAAAAGCCACGCAAGTGGCTATCCTCAATGCTAATTATATGAGCAAACGATTAGAGAAATTTTACAGAACGTTGTACAAAGGAAAGACGGGACTGGTGGCTCATGAATTTATCCTGGACGTAAGGGACTTCAAGAAAACGACGAACATCGAAGCTGTGGACATCGCGAAGAGACTGATGGATTATGGTTTTCATGCTCCTACGATGAGTTGGCCTGTTGCTGGCACGTTGATGATAGAACCGACCGAATCCGAGGACAAAGGCGAATTGGACCGGTTCTGCGATGCTCTTATTTGTAAGCCTTATTGGGTTCTTCGATGGGAATCATTTTTCCAGTTGTTGATTGAATAGTGTTCAGAACAAGTGTCCTGTTTTTCAGCTATAAGGCACGAGATTAATGATATTGAGACTGGAAAAGTAGACATAGCCAATAATCCATTGAAAATGGCACCACACACTCAGGAACAAGTGATATCGAGCACGTGGGATCGATCCTACTCACGGGAATTAGCAGCGTTTCCGGCTGTAAGTGTTTTTGGATACGTGAAACTGGCAACAAATAATAAATTATATGTATTTACATTTCAGCCGTTTGTCAAGGGAAACAATAAAATCTGGCCAAGTGTAGGACGAATTGACGATATATACGGCGATACAAATCTATTCTGCACTTGTCCTCCTATTTTGCAACAATCATAAATGATATTCCGTTGTTATTTATCCTGTACAGTTAGTAGTAATGGAACTATTTAAATATTTATTATAATTTTTGTACAAACATACTGCTTATGTAAAATGTTACATATTTTTATAAGTAAATCAAGTTGCAAGAAACAAATATATCCAACTTGTTATCTATATAGCGAACAAAAGGCGTACCGTATCTAAATTTTGTTTTTCAATCGACATATGGTGGCAGTGAACTTAATGGCTACGTCAACGTATTATCAATAGTTATACAATGTATTTATAGTGTATATTACAAGTGTTTACCTTCTAGACAATTTGATACATATATTACAAACCAGGCATGAGATATGCGATATTATCGAGCATTTGTGAAAGTGTTTCGTGTTTAGCTCCGTTAGTTTCCGGTACCTGTTGCGTTAAACAGATTAAGGGGCCCAATGCACAGAGAAGAGAGTCCAATAAAACCGACAGACTGCCAGAGACCGCAATTTGCCCGTCGTGTTCCTTTAAACGTTCCCCAATAATCGTCAAGCTCTCGCCGAGAAGTTTCAAATGAGCGGCCACATCGATCGGTTGCGTTCCTACTACTTTATACATTCCCGTACCTATCAGTGGTTCATTGACCAAATCTTTTCCGGATCGATTCGACGGTGGCGACACCGGAACGTTCCCTATAACCGACGGCAGACCTAGTTGAATGGTCTTTCTCGAGGTAGACTTGTGCTCTTTTCCGTTACCTGCAATAAAATCAAGAGAAACAAAAATAAAGGTAAAAATACTCTATCGTGGTACAGAGTTTTTTCTGATTCGCCTACCTCTAAACGAGATACATGCATACAAAACAAATAATAATGAAACATCTACCACATAAGTTGTAGGCATGAAAAAAAAAAAAACACTATATAGTCCGATGAAAAAGTTTCACTAATACGCGTGCACGAGAAGCAAATTAGAACGAACAAACTACCGCATAACTTTTAATGGCATACTTGTAAAAAAAAAACATGATGTATACATGAAAACCAACAAACCCACCACTTTTATTAATGAATTTTTTTCGCGAAGCGGGCGCCGGCATTTTCCATACAGGCTCATCTTTACTTGGGGGTAAAACATGAGGCTTTGCCGCCAAACGTTTCGCGCGTCTGCGCCAGTTATACTTTTCCAGATTCGGCACTGTAGCCCACAGTTCTCCTAACCGTTTCGAAATTGCCGCAAAATCTACAAAATGCAATGTTTCACGTGTAACATTAGCCTTATTTGCTAATTCACGTTAACTACAGTATAGAGAAAAGAAATGAAGCTTATATACCCATGTAAGGACATTGCTCTAGTAATTCTTGCCTAATTTCTTTAGCCCACAACATGTAAGCAGTAAATCTTGTTTTCTGAAAATATCATTCAATTGTAAGATAACTTTTCCTTTAGTAACTTTCATTTGTACATACCCCTTTGTCTTTTCGTTGTGCCTTCATTCTACCTATTATTTTGCCATCTTTAATGATTAGCTTTTTCTTACATTTCTCAAGCATATACAAACTATTCGCTTGCGAAGTTGTTTCTTGGCCAGGTGGCTCCAGTTTTCTAAAACCTGCCTCTCTATCGTCTATCATAAGAGGATCTACTTCGTCCTCGCTTCCAGAGTCCATGCTGTATCTTTCGTCTTCATTCAGCCCGGAGGGATCATCGGATTCAGTTCCAGACGATTGCATTTCGTTATCCGACAATGGCTCAGCCTTGACTCTTTGTGGACCGGAATTTGAATTAGAATTAGAATGTTTCCTCTGCCTTCCACCACTTCCATGTTGTATCGATTGATTGGGCGACATATGCTCGGCCTCATATCTATCCAACAATTGTTGATTTTGTAATTGTTGAGCTTTTTGACGTTTGTACTTGTTATCCGCAAAATCATCTGGTGACTCAAAGTCAACGAGTTTGGAAGATTTCTTTCTCACACGGCCACTGCGGGAGATACCAGTGACCTCTAGATCTGAAATATAAAGCCGACTGCACCTTGCCAAGAAAAT
Source organism: Dufourea novaeangliae (assembly GCF_001272555.1). Lineage (NCBI taxonomy): Eukaryota > Metazoa > Arthropoda > Insecta > Hymenoptera > Halictidae > Dufourea > Dufourea novaeangliae. Next base: position 375,596 of record NW_015374034.1, on the reverse strand, counting down.
GATAGGGACCAATATACTTTGTAAAAAACACCTAACTAACTACCACTCTCACACGGATCGAGAACGCACGACTTTTACATCTACTCATACTGTACACCAAATACGTATGGGTACGCAAACATAGTTTGCTGCACATTCATTTCCTCCTGATACTCCCTAACAGGCTTCGCTGTTCTTTTAACACATTTGAGACCAATGACCCGAGGACTCAGTATGTGGGTCATGTACAGACTTTCCTTGAACATTGATGGCTGCTGGAGATAGTCTTGTAATAACACGTCGGTCTCGAATGTGTTAGCCGACCATAATAATCAATGACTGAATCTCGTGGACACGTATTATGTGATACAAAAAGTTTATTTGTAAGTGTAATCAAATGATTCCCTGTATGCTTCGGAGACATGATGAACATACAGAAACGCAGAATGAAGACAACGAGAACTGGGACCAATTTCAAAGTGATTGGTTTGAATTGCTGTTCATTTAATACAGTCGTCATCTTGTGATAGGAATGTGTTTTATAAATTTCAATAAATAGCATAGAAAAAATAGACCTAACCACAAATGAATTGTACTCATCGTTAGTTCGACGGTTCTCCGCTACGAGGAAAAGCGCTATAAACCAAAAGTTGAGCAGCTTAGAGTAAAATATCGCCAAGGAAATCGACAAATTAGCTACGTACGCGCTCAAATCATGCGATATATTGCAAGCGGACACGAGCAGTACAAGCAACTGATCTACCAAACGTCTTTCCCGATGAAATAAATGCTGATCTCACCGTCACTTTTCTGACGTTTCGGCGTCACGATCATATCCATAGCGTTGCTTTGTGGTTCAGGGATGAGCTTCTTGCGCCGCGGCGTCTTATCGGATTTCGCGGGCTTATGAATATTGGTTTGCATCTCGGAACAAGAACTTTCTCTCCTTTTTCCGGAGCGAGTGCATCTGATTTCAAATGTTTCCCACTTTTTTTCCACGAAGAAATTCTCGTTCCTCGTCTAAGCAACTGCGTTTTAATTCTATGACGTTTTTAAAAACAACTTCCACGAAGAAAACCAGAATGCACTGCTGTGTATTCCTGCGTAGCGCGCATTTGCGCATGTAGCGCGGGAACATTTAAAATTGTTTCTTTCTAACGTGACGTGTCCCATCGTTTCTGGATAGAATGGATGAATAATTCTATCATATTTATCTTTAATTCATTGATACAATTACTAACGAATAATATGGTTTAGGGATGACGATAAATGTGAAGAGGTCGCAGTGTTTGATTGGAAAGATATACTTTCAATATTAAAAAATTTATTTAAATTAATGTGAACCATCCAAAGTGTCTATACATCATCTTCCTGCTGCCATCCATCTTCATTAGATAAAAATCTTCTCTTGTGACTAGTGTTCATGTAAGGTCTTAAAGCCCATTCTGTGTCTGCAGCTGATTCTGCATCTAATGTACCTAGTTTAATTTCGTACAATTTCAACTGAAATCGTGGTCCCACTTCTGTTAACTCAATATCTTTTCCATTAACTTTCTTATAAGTGTGATGTCGAAAAGAAATATAATCATCATGATTTGCAAACGTGATTACTCTTTTGCTATCCTCCTTTGGTACAGGAAATAAGTATTTCAAAATGCTTGTGACTCTTTCTCCCAACTTTGTTTTGAAATTGTGGAATATAAGATGAGGATATTGTTCTGACATTGTTCCAATGTCTGGTATATCGTGTCTCATGACAACATCAGACATTGTAAAATACGAAGTAGGTCCATACGGTAAGTGACAAATAACAATTGAGTCAGGTACACCTCTATGCTCATGTACAATTATGAAGTCTGTAACATCGTTTGCCCGACATGCATGTATAAGCTGTTTCATTTCATAATTTCCTCTATTCATCCTCTGAGAATTGGGAAATATTAACCGCAACTCCTTAACAAACATCTTCAATCTGGAACTGGGATCCCTAGAGGTGGTAATTACAATTTTTGGATTCTCTACTCCTGCCCATCTGTATTCATCGTCTTCATGAGAGCCTAGTGTTCCACCCGCCTCTGTCCCTATGGCTACAGCCATCTGTGGACCAGCGTCTTCCCATTCTAATTTCTTCTGTACGTGTAACGCTTCCTTTCTCAGATCCGGATGTATCGGTATATTTTCTTCTAAACTACGTTTCAATTTCTCTTTTTTGTCTTGAATGTTTTTCAATTTATCCTGAACCGATTTTCTGTAGAGATACTCTCTGCGAAGTCTCGCTTGTCTACGTAACATTTTTCTATTTTATCGTATAAGTCAAGAACAGATTATGACAGAACAGTGTACAGGTTATATCAATCACGTGTGTGCAACAGATCGCGTATTTTATTTATAACAGAAACTTGTAGCGACATCTACGGTGAAACGCTCAAGCTACTAGCCAATTAATACCATATTCTTATCGCTAGATGGCGCCAAAGTTTCCATTTCATGTTTCTTCGTTACAAAATTAAATAGTAATTAAAAAAAAGTGTCAAGCAACAATAGTTATTGAATAATATGGATATTACACTTTTAGTACCACTTAGCCTAATTCTTGTCGACTATGAATATTAAATTTTTCGTAATGTGAAATGAACACTCACATAAACTGACTAGTAGTCTGAGTACTTTTCCGTAGATGGCACCATGGACCATTGTAATATATATACAATAATACGTAATATATAATGTATGATATACGGTACTTTAGTATACGATACTTGAGAGTGGATAAATGCTTTTTCACTCTACTGGGCCAAGTTTACTGACAAATAATTTAATTTTTATATTACAAAATTTGTTACATGTTGCACATTACTACAAATATCTGACCAGTAAATGTTAACATCGAATTGTCAACAACTTGAACACAACAGTGATACCAAGCGCACTTAACGTTTGAAAATAAACAAGATTACCGTCAGTGGACGTTTGTTTTAAAATGTGTATTGTTGAGACAAGGTACTTCAATTATGTAATTAAATCATTCCTAAAATGCAATTCTTGTACGAGGTTCAACTTAACCTAACGATGTAAACAATAAATGTTTGGTTGGTTTCAGAAGTATGTGAGTTTTTAATGTTAAACGAGGATTTTCGGTTGTTTATTTTTTTTTATTCTGGCAACTGTGTACTTTCAACTTAACAAAGATGCAGCGGACAAAGTTACCAATCGTTTCCATGCAACTGGATTCTTCGATAGCTATTAAAATGAACCTGGGTGGGTCCTTGTTCCAGGAGAGAACATTGATGAGTAGATCGGATGTATGGCATAAGATCAGAATTCTGAAGGGAACGCATTATGACAAAGAAACTGTATTGAAAGCTATATTAAACGCTATAGAGCCAGCAGAATTGGTGCCTGTTAAGTATCAAGCCCTCAGAGAGGACACGTACTTCTTAGCAAGAAACTGTGCCCATGCACTGGACAAACTGTGCAAAACTAACTTGATAATTAAAAATCCCGAAGGGGATCCACTAATACTAATAGTAACTTTAGGATTTGCGTCTATTCACGATCTCAAAATTAATCTCCAGCCGTTGCTTTTGGCAGCACTGACCAAAAAATATGATCCCAACAAGAAGAGCCTGAATTTGGAACAGTTTCACAAGGATCCTGACATGTCCAAGACTGTTTACTGCCCCCTGTCTCAACAGAGAACATTCAACCATGTTCTGAAATTGATAAAGACTGCTCTTACCACAGTGGAATACCTCAATCTTCAAAAGAACGAACTATTCAACCTATCACCTGTAGAAACCTCTAGTTTGATCTCTATCAAGTACTTAGATTTGAGGCACAATAACTTGTACAACATGGACACTCTTACACCACTGAAGAATCTCTGCATACTGAAGCTATGGCTGGATGGGAATCCGCTCTGCGAGAATTACGCCAAACCGAACCAATACATAGAGTCTGTAAAGAAGTATTGTCCCCATTTAATCCAGTTGGATGGAGTGTACGTTAACACATCCGGTCTACCGTTGACGTATACCAGTTGCTTAAAGGAAACGAGGGAGGAACTAGTCGGCAAATTTGTCTCCCATTTTTTCTGTCTGTACGATCAGGCGGACAGAACCGTCCTCCGTGGACTGTACCACAAGAATGCATTTTATTCCATGAGCTTGGGTATACTTCCAGCTATCGCTTGCAAAAGAAATCTCTCGCAATTCACCGCGTGCAGAAACTTAACAAGGAAGCCTGTGGATCCGAATAAAAAGAGGCAACACCTTTATTACGGCCAGGACAACATTCTGGGCGGTTTAAAGAGACTGCCCCGGTCCTGTCACGATCGAAATACATTCGTCTGCGACTTGATGTACGACGACGGAACATATCTAGCGATCTCGGTCGGCGGTCTGTTCAAAACTGTCAATAACGCCTCTCAAGTTTTGTACTTCAACAGGACGTTTGTGTTACTGGCCGGTAACGATAACGAGTACAACATACTGAACGATCAGTACTTCGTGGATTCGACCGTAGAGAAGATTCCCGTCAGTAAAATCGAGTCGAAGATCATGTACGAGGAAATTGTGCCGACCTGTTTCAGTCTGATCGAGCAAGAGGAATTAGTGAAGAAATGCGTCGATGCGACAACGCTTAATGAAGAATGGTGTCGTACGTACTTAGAGGAAGCCATGTGGAACATACGAAAAGCAATCTCGAACTTCATGAAGGACTACAAATCATCGGCGGTACCATCCGACGCCTTTAAACGATAGTATTGTATTTTGTAATTCTTTTGTATGTACGTGTATTGTTTTGCTACTTGTAATTGTAGACTGCTGTAACAACGTCTTTGTACAATAATGAAGGTATTTTACGTTCATATATCTTGAGAAAAGTATCATTGTTCCCTCGATCGTTATCGCACTTTGAGGTTGTATCTCTTCAAAGTGAACTGTAATTCAGACACAATGCTACACGATATCGTGAAACACGCGACTCTGTCATATTACCGACATTAAATACCTTTTAACTCTTACAGGGGGATTATGGATAGCTCATGCAAAAGATTTTCCTCGTCGGAGCGTTAATACGAAAGTGAAAATCACGGACCTTATCTACCTTAAACGATCAAACAACCAGCTACTTAATTATACAGACAGAAAGTCCCGAGCAATGACCATCATCATCACTTTTACCGTACAATCGGCAAAAACGTACGCAACCGATTTATAAAAGGAATGCTGCACTTTGATTAGCCGCGAGGAGAAAGAGCATCTCCACCTGTCGGGAACTATGTAATTATTCGGCCAGGCGATAAAAAAAGCGCGATAGCCTTGGAAATATTTTTTTTTTTTCTTCAGGAAGCATTCCCATCTTACGGTGTATAACCGTCCTAAGATCAATGAGCGCGTCGTGATGTTACTCGTCTGGCATTTAACCGAGAACCCCTCCTGATACTCGCTGACTTCATCGAAAGGTTATGCATTCAAGGATTCACGATGATTACAGGACTCGAAGTGAATGAAATCGAGCGGTTAGGGTTCGAGATGAAGGTAGAACTGGCTTCTTTTAACCGAATCTTCTCGTTGCAGTCTATTTAGACGACTCGTTTACGTAATAACGTCGGCTTACGTTCGTTGACCATTTCGGAATGTCTCGTAGATGCAGGCAGGCGGTGTCGACAAGGAAATCTTGAAAGAAACGCGTATTAAATCGCAATCAAAGCCCGCCCACTGGCTCTATTTACGACGTCCCGAGCAGATCCACGATGATCTTTTATACTTAGTGTGCACTGAACCGAGTATGCATATTGGAAGCAAGAGAATGTACAGTAAATCATCGATAAGTGTTCAGACGTCATACCCACCACTAGGCGTCTCATTTCAGCTAAAAAGAATATGCAATAAGAAATCTAGGGTTCCGTTTAAAAATTTGAATGTGACCTCCATAGGACTCTCCAGAGTTGTCTCAAGGTCAAATAGTTATCATCGTGATACGACACAACTTTCATCCGAAACATTTCTTCATATTTCTTTGCTACTCACAGAAATAATCGCATGAGTACACTTGAAACGGACATACACTGTATATCTCCCTCTCTCTTGAGATTCTATCTTCGAAAGCGTTTCCCATTGCGCAATCGGGTCGCTTCCTGGTCTCTCAAACCCGTGGCAGGAAGATGCCGTGAAAAAAAAAAGAAAAAATCAGCCCCAACAATAATGAATGGGGGGGGAGGCCTCGTTTTAACAACAATTACGGGATCCCAACGGCGCGCGCATACTTAAGCGACATAATAAAATGATTGTTGCCTACTGTGTGAGATTTCTGGTAGTCTCCCACGAGAGTTTTAGACTGGTAAAGAAAAAAGGAAGAAAGAAAAATAATGGCCCCACGCTTATTCCAGGATATGGGCCCCTCCGAGACCAATTACGACTTCCTTCGATCGGTCTCCCCGGTTCGGGAGACGCTTCTTTCTTCCTGGGTTCCGTCTGTCTGCCTCCTACTCTCAAGGTTCCGACACGAAAGGTTCGTCAAGCGTCTACATGCGTGACCGATGATCGCGAGGAAAAAGCACACGGACCGACACGCCGATTGCCGAACGAGGTACTGGAATCGTTTTGAAACCAGTGAGCTAATACCATCGAACTAGTGATTGGCGATACAGTAGTCGATATTTCGAATGTCGGTGCTATTCAATTCAGACATCGATACTGTTCAATTCAGATATCGGTACTATTCAATTCAGACATCGATTCTGTTCAATCCAGATATCGGTACTGTTCAATTCAGATATCGTTACTTTTCAATTCAAGTATCGATGCCAAATATCGATACAATTAAAATGTATCGCCGTCGGTAGATCGGACCCCGTCCACCGAATCTCGTCAGAAAATTCTCGGGACGAGAATCGCGAGAGGGCCAATCGGCAACCTTTCAGACGGCACTTGTGCAACCGGTCGCTTCTTTGTTGACCTTTGCATTTCCGACATTTCTCGAACGTCCTCATCGCGAGTACTTAATCGTGAACGTCTTCTCTTTCTTTGTATCGTTTCGTTTCGTTTTGCGTGCGGATCGTTCGCACTTCTCGACACCCCTCTATATTCTTACAGGGATTACGTAAATGTGGATTACGCGTTTTTCAGACCGTATTCAGGGCGAATTGTGCGGGAATAGACGTTGGAAGAGGGGGCAGGGAATTCAATCGTATGCGCAACTCTCGTGAGAGATTTTCACGGGGGTCCACGGACAGGTGCGATGACGAGAGTGAGAGGCTCGGTGTTAATTAGTCGTGGCACCGTGCGGTTAACAATGCAACCAGGAACATGGAATCCTGTCGTCGCTACTGTGGCGAATTTCCCCCCCGAAATGCTGGCCAAAAGTAATATTTCCAATGCTAAGGCAAACTGTTCAAGTATTTTATTGTAATATGACTCTAAAAACTTGAAAATATAATTGAATATTTAATTTGTTGTCTTGATTAGAATTAGAATTATTAAAAATATTGACAGTTTTGCAATGTATATTTCACTAGTCAACGAATAATATTATGTAAATGAACATTTACAAAAACAAAATCAATATTTAATCGTTTGCTTATTTTAAAAACCTAATTTACTCGATTTTATACATAATCTGCATCCACCCTATACATGTATATATTTAGTAACATTATTGAACAAATACCTATATAGAAGGTGTCCCAAAAAATGTGCAAGTCCTTGAAATTCGAGATCGATTCGATGCAAAACTAATTCAAACTACGGTTCTGATCTTCGATAGAGGAAGATCGACGAAATCCGCGGACGAGATGTTACGTGATCGGAGGTGAATCCCATTAGAAAGATCCGCGACGGTAATTGGAGGGGATGGCTAGCCTCACTGTACGGGGAAATGTGGATTCATTAGAGAAATGGTGCAACCTCGGCTGAATTTTAATCATCCATCCTCGCCGGATGGATCTCACGAACGCGTTTATGTAGATCCCTCCGTGGTTGCACGCAGAAACTATTCCGCGAACTAATCACCTGGAAGTCGTTTCTCTCGTCGTGTGTACCTGGGCAAGTTTTCGTACAGCAATTTCCAGCCAGTTCGCGACGGGGATCCTACGGGATTCTGCTGCCGCGGCGATAGGACTCATTATAAAACTCATTCGTGGGAATCGGTTCTTCTGATCCAACGAGCGTTACTTATGTAAATCCCCGAACGGCAATTTCTTTACCTCGCGATAATTTCATTTATCCTGCGAGGGGGCAGAAACGGACAGTTCTTGAATCAATCTTCCGCGAGGAACAACGACGCACAGTGGCCTGGAGAGTGGATTTTCGTGGAAAACATTAAACCCCCCTTAATTTCACGTCGACTACAATTCGAAACAATTGACTTTTGGCCAGGAAACACCGGGTTTCCAGACCACTGTGCTCGGTTATAACGATAGGAGGCGATGATAACGGACAGGGATATCTTTTCGACAGGAACGCAGGGGTACAGCGGAGCGTGGTTGCGCGATAGCTTCTGTCGCAATCATCGAGATCGTTAGATCGGTCCCGGTGCCACGAATGTGTCGTTGCTGGGGTTCGAATCTGGCACAAGGATGCGTTTCCCGGTCAGCTGAATCCTGTCGTTTCGTTTCACCTCGATGTTTCTTATATAGAAAGGTGGCGCCGAACGATATAAACGTTCCTCGACTCGTAAGACTCTGTTCCATGTAACAACTAGACTGCGGGACTTTATGGAAAATACAGTAATCGTAAAACTGACAAGGAACGGCACGGAAGTGTCCCACTCCGATTTTGATAAAACTTCCTTTGTCTGTTAAGCAGTCAAAAATAAGGGATACGTATTTTTTTTTTATCGGCTAAGACGCGACTTTAAGGGGTGAAACCAACCCTCGAAGTTTCGACCCGAAAGTACTATCTCGAAAACCAAAGGAGATACATGCAAAACTTCTAATGGACGAGGTTTACGGTTTTTTTTATGTAGAATAATATGGTGCTAACAAATTGTCCAAAATATTATTTGTTTGTAACAAAAAAAATTTCGAATCGAAACTTCGACGGGTGGTTTCACCCCTTAAAGTTGCGTCTCAGACGATAAAAAAAAATGAGTATCCCTTATTTTTGACTGCTTAACAGACATACGAAGTTTCATCAAAATCGAAGTGCTTTCCCTTCTGAGAGAGTCAATTGTTGAAAAGCTTCTTCGTTCGGTACGAAAATTTCCATAGGACCCTCTTCGCCGCGAATTCACTTTCTCCAGCGTGGTTATCGAACTCAGCCATCTTCGAGTATCATCCGAGCAGCCGTGATACTCGCTCCTCGTTACCATTCAATGTCTCTGAATGGCTCTGGTGTCTTCATATTCAGCGGTCGTGCCACTTTCGCGTGTTGATCTTTTCCGCCTCCCCCCTCTTTCCATGCATCTGCAAGATCGACCAAGTTTGGTCTAGATCGTCTTCGAATATCTTCTGTCGTGATGCAAGTGGAGGGTTGGATCAAGACTTAGATAGAACATGACGGTTTGAAGACGGTTCAAAGACGCCTTAGACCTAAAATAGCCGTAAAATAGGCGTCTCTCGGCATAAGGTAGCTTCCAAGTTTGGTATTTGGTAATTTGGTTGGTTTTCGTAATTCTGGTAGATTTTCCACGAAATTTATAATTATTACAAAGCTATCGTAACCTCCCTGGGGCGTCTGTGGTAGCAGGAGGAGAAGATACAAGACCGTGGAACCGGCTGCTTGTATAATCGCGACATGCTTCCACGTTCCAAGCCTGCACGCGTACCTGTATAGCCGTTTATGCAACCATTACTCCAGGATTAGTGTACACACACGCATATATACACAACGATCTCACGTGTCTGTCTGGTGGTGTATGCTGCACGACAGCGGCGACAACGTGAGTGAAAGTTGTATATTTGTTATTTCTCGGGCTTCATGGAGCATTGCGACGATCCCCATCTGTCTCGTGTACAAAATGAAACAACAAAAAGAGTTCATAACTTCTGGGATAGACAGTACTTGCCATACGATGACAGAAAAGTCTTAATAACACGTGGGTCGTGAAATTAATATTTTCAATGTTATAAACAATTATTGTGTTTCGGTTAAAGCGAGTTGACTTCTCCGTAATCCGTATCCAGATAGCACATGACACCCCAATGACGCCTTGAAATTTCGCCCTCTAGAGCAGTCGGTTTATAATACAGGGTGTAACAAAAATATTGTAGTTCCCTGAAATGGGTCACTCGTGGGGTGATTTGGAACAAGTTTTTCTTTGGCAAAAATGTTATTCGAGTCTTTGTTAAGGAAAAACTTGTTCCAAATCATCTCACGAGTAACCCATTTCGGAGACCTGCAACACTTTCGTTACATTCTGTATTATAAATCGACTGCTCTAGAGGGCGAAATTTACGTTTCGGCGAACCTGCTACACCCAGACCAGTGTTAGATCGGCTTCTGAACGGAAACAACGCCCCAGAATGCTAAGTCTTCTCGTTCCGGCGTTGGGAACCGTATATCGATTGTTTCAGCCCTGGAAACAATATTGGGAACCGACGATTGTTGCGTGTGAGTAGGCCACGATCCCAGTGATAAAAAGTGGAGTGGTCTCCGAAACTGATTTAACCTCTCTTGTTCGATCGGGACTGCTCCGTTTCCCATGATGACCGAGGATTCACAAATGCCCACTGTCCTGAGAAAGATTTCACTATCCTCGATGTTTCGGTCCCACTGTGTACGCTGATCGACGCGCATTTCAATGTAACGCGAATGTTTACAAGGTTGCTTCTTCATAAAAACAATCTGTTCGTTCAACTCTATTATGCTTTCATAAACAATAAATGTACTTCTTGGAAATTATTTTCAATTAGTTTTTGTAGATTATATCCTCTAAGTGGCCACCATTTTGTTCTTGACAGTGGCGTGCTTTTTCAAAAAAATTATTATATTTTAAAATGGTCTAGTGACCTTTGGGCCACCCTGTATATGGGGGCTCACAATAATCTTTTAATTCGGGGCCTCGAATCTAATTAAGTCTAGGTCCTCTGAAGCTTTTAATTCGGCCCTGCAGAGACCCCCCGTTGTCATAGGCATATATTCACTATTAACAGATGGGAAAGAGATCCAAAGGCGACAGCCTCTGGATAAGGCGCGTCAAACGTCCGCGGCCTGGGGACTTATTACATAAGAGAGAGTCCCCGTATCACCGGTGATGAGCTGCGGATAATTCCCTTTTTCGCACGGAATTGCGCGCGGAGCTGTGTCACAATAACGAGTCACAGCCTTCCACGACGGTGTGTAATTAAGACGCTCCGCCTTAATTGTATATTCACGGGGGTGGAGAGTGTCGAGAGCTCGGAAATAAATTATATACGTCCCTATTAACACTTCGTTGTCGGATGACGTAGTAGCACATTTTTTTCAGAAAGCAAAATCTGAGAGCGGTTGACGTAGTGGTACATCTTTCTATAAAAAAAAAAAACAAGAATAGTAGAAAATGGGGAAAAACTGTTTTTCCTAAGTTTAAGTAGTACAGTAAATCATCGATGAGTGCTCGTAGAAAGTTTGGCACAGAGCTTGGAATTCTGAAGTCAATGGTATTTGTTTCAGCCGCATATGGACATTAGTTTATGAGATATTTAATGTTAATTTCCAAGTATTTTCAAAATACCAACAATTGTACATTTGCTCCCCCCCCCCCCCCCCCGTAGCTTTGACTCGTTTAAATGGTTTGGTTAGGCTCGTAAGACGACACCAAAGGGGAATAATTTTCAGGATGATCGTCGGTCAGGACGAGTCGTGTTCGCCTAGAAGACGATACCTCCTCCTTCTATTCGGCGCACCGTTCGCCTTTTGCTTTCACTTTCTCACGTGGAGAGGAGAGACCCTCTACTTTGCGTCGATCCCCCCCCCCCCGCGATAGATCATAGCCCAAGTCCTCTCGGAGGATCGTCCTCGTTCGTGCGCGAACGGATTTATCGAAGACCGTTCGCCATCGGCTCGGTTCCATCTTCGGAAGCATTGAAACACGACATACCGATTGCGATTTCAAGATACCATGTACCTTTCAAGTGTTTTCAGTCATTTCGAAAACTTGCACTTGTGTGCTTAATTGTTTTCAAGCTGTGACGAGTGTACTCGACGAAAGCAGAGTGAATGGATTTGCTGTAAACTTGACATAAATTCTAATTGTAATATTTGTATTTATTTGAAGGACCCTAGGATTGACTCAAGCCGATGGATCTATATTATAGTTACAGGAATATATGTACCCATACGTGGTAAATATTTTAGTCAAGTATACAGGGTGTCCCAAAAAGATGGGATAAAATCGAAAGGGTTAAATCGCATACTACAGTATATCATCGATGAGTATTCAAAGGCTCCTCGGCACTGAGTGTTCAGACGTCATCTCCACTTAGAGGGGTCGGGGTGTGAATGCGTAACTATCTTTTTCATAGGAAGAAAACCACTTGGACAAACACCTTTCAAGGTGTTCTCGACGATAGAAGCCAGTTGCAGAAACCGCGGGAGATTCAAGAAGCTGGAAACGCGGGCAAACGGATACAAAACGTTCCCCCTCGCAAGATTCTTTTTTTTTTTTTTCGAGGGAAAACCTAATTGCGACAACGTAATCGACGCCGCGATGCGACTTGGAGATAATACGGCGCGAGCTCTACCGCACACACGCGAGGCGAATATTCAAAGAGACAGAACAAGTATCTGTTTCGAGATAGAGGCGAAAGAATGAAAAAAAAAATGTATTGTGTATGGGACATTAACAGCCCCGTGTGTTACATGACACCGAAATTGCCGCGTTTCCGGTTCTCGAGAAGTGCACAGTGGTCCGAAAATGCGTTTTTACCGATTGAAAATCAAAATGTCATTGGAACTTTCTAAAAGTTCGGTGACCAAGGGTGTTTCAGGTGACTGATAACTAAACTGGGGATGTTTATGCATTTATGAAAAATAGTTAACGTGCAAAATGCAGTAAAAATAGAACTTCAGTGAAATTTCATGGTATTTACGTATTATTATGAATTTCCAAGTAATTTTCAGGTTTATACAATCGAAAGATATCCTTTGTTTATAAACGCGGTATCCAAGAGATATCTTTCAACGATGTATAAGCTGTTACATTTTTTATTCTGGACCATTGTGAGACCCCTTGAGGGGGACGAGAAGCAAAATCAACGTTACGTTATTATTAAGGTTAATCGCGGAAAGTGGTTCAGCACGGTCGAGTTTCACAATGATCGGGGAAATCGTTTCTCGCGGGAGTATTTAGAGAAGAAAAAAAAAGATATTTTAAAGAAATACCAGGGGATTTCACAGACGCACTCGACTTACGCAATTGAGGTCGTAGGTCAGGAACGCGAGAGGCATCGACGTGCTCAACCTTTTTCCCATCGATTTTTATCGCGATAGTACGAGGCGTTGTACGGCTGTATGGTAATCATTTTGTTATTACTTAATTCTCGGTTTCCTCGAAGTCCTAAATCCCTAAGAATTCCCGATTGGAAAGTTATTTATGTATGAAAATTGTTTGATAATACGTACAGAGGAATCTGTAATTTCTACCGCCTTCAAGAACCTGTTTAACCCTTTAACGCCCAGTGTGACCCGTACACGTCATATTTAAAAATTTATATTTTCAGAGGTTTTGAGCTAACTGTCTGGACGTTAAAGGGTTAATTCACCCCTTGGTTCTATAATAATAAAGCTCTCGAAACCATTTAAATTACGTAAAAAATATTTCTCATATGATCCCAGATAGGGAAGATATATTTTTTCGTTATATCTTTAATAGATAAGTATCTCCAGACCTATGTACAGGTGATCCTGGATTTTCCTTTGTACTACAATGTAAATTGTACTTTGAATAAATATATTATATTATAAATAATTGCATTACCCAGTGTCTACTCGTTCACCAAGTATCACTTTATTATAAAAATTGGAATTTCCACGTTTAATCAATGAAAAATAACGAAGCACATTTTTATGTTTTACTCGAACCTCTTTATCTAGGTAATGAATTTGTGAAATAGTACGACACGGGAGTTCAGCTGATTCGTGGCCGAGCCAGAACCAGTTTCTCCGATCGTGTCTATCGTAGACATTAACATTCGTGCATCCCATTCGATCCTCGGTAGGTATACATACATATACGTACGTCGACACCTCTGCTCCAGTTTGTATAGCTTTCCCCGGACGGCTACAAGCCGCCATAAATCGCGAATTCGTGAGGAGGATTCGCTCGGGGGCCACGAGCTCTCGACGTACGCTAGATCCGCCGTCGAGATCATCGAACGCTTTCACTGGCTCGATCCGCGGCGTATGAAAAACGGACGAAGGGAAACAGGAAAACTGGGGTCTTTATCTCCTTAAATTCCAGATCCATTCTTAACCCGTATAGCACATGACGCCTTGAAGACGGCTTAAAGACGACTTAAAAATGACGTTAAAGACGTGAAAGATCTAAAATTGGCGTCTTCAAGGCGTAAAAACTAAAAACTTCTGAAATTTCACATGTTTTCCTTCAATTGTAATTTTTACGAATGATTAGTGATAACGCAAGTCACAGAATATTTTAGTGATCTAGGGAAGATCGAAAATCAGATGATCATTCTTTCGATCCCGTGTCCTCGAGATGAATCGCAAGGTACAGATGTTGGCACGGATGTTCCTGACGGAAGTCGAGTGTGTTCTCGCATACGCTTAGCACCTTTTTCGTATCCGCTTGGGCAAGAACGAAACATTCCGCGGATGTGTGCGTGCCTCGTTCAGGGAACACACACACATCAAACTCCCGGAATGTCGAGTTTTTAATCGCGTTTCGAATCTGTGTCGCATTGTTTCGTGTGCCCTCACCGCTTTTCGGTCAAAGAGGCCCTTAAGAGGTCTTAATCTGGATCCGTTTCTGGCCCATAATACGACCAAAGAAATATAGATACGTTGAAAGAGATAAACGTTATAACGGCTCGTAAACAGGGGTCTTTATGCAATGACTGTTAGTCCCGGTAGCGTGTAATTTCGATAATGACCACCTCGAGGAATCGTCTCTACTTAAATCTCGTCACAAGCCTAACGCTCGAGATAATTGAATACCTGCTACAGTTATTGCATATCTGAACTCCAGAATGTATTAAGCCGAGTTTCTTAAAAAAAATGACATTTTAGATGTTTCCTGTAACAAATATTTCACTAGCAATCGAAAGTCGAAGCTTTCAACGAAATTTATACTTATTAATAGACCAATCAAAACAGAGCAAACAGAAGCCAGGTCGTCTCAGCTACGTCGCACTCATCGAGAAATTACTGTATAAAACTCGTTGCATACGAGGAAACTTTTGTTCTTCATTGTATTTCATAGATACCTAGTCAAATAGCATATGACGCCTTGAAGACGACTTAAAGGCGCCTTAGACCTAAAATAGCCGTAAAATGGGCGTCTTCAAGGCGTTATATGCTTTCTGAGTATGGCTGTAAATGCATAAAATCCACAGTTCACTTATTAAAAATTTGTGTGAGTCACATTTAACACACTCGGACTCTGGGGGGTCCAGATATAGAGTCTATCGTACGAGATTCCATCTAGGGAAAAATACCTAGTTTTGCCCGCGCACCTCTGACCTTCCTCACTTTCTCCGTGGCCGGTTGAACGGTCGCCGATGGATGTCATGCTTCTTTGTGATTTCCCAAAGGGAACCGCTATTTATAAACGTGGGCGTGAATCGGCGACGAAGCCGGAAGCTTGGTGGACATCTCACACGGAAAGGAATTCCACTTTCGTTTACGAGAGGAACAGGCACGTAACGGAAAGGACGCATGATACTCGGAAAGAAACGTGATTTTCTCTTCCTTTCCAAATTAAAAATATTGTGTACAGCAAATGGCCTCGATTATTGCCAGTGTCCCTAATACTGCAACTTTGTTTATTTTACGTAATGTTTAAAGAATTGTGTGTTATGGACAAACATTTTTTCAAAAGATTTTCAACAAAATATCATCTAAACAGTCTACAGAGTTGAAATCTGTAATCAAATGTTCACTCTTAAAAGAAGATTCTGGTCTGAAAGGATTAAGGTGGCAGTAATTGGTTACCCTATCTACAGAGTTGGGCAGAATTTTATACACAATGAAAAGCAGCAGTATCTAAGGGTGTCGTTCTGAGCTTTAAACAGTTAATGAGATTAAATAATTGTTCGACGAAGTATTATTTTATTATAAAAATTTTAATTTCCACGTTTAAACAATAAAAAATGACGAAATACTTTTTTTTATCTTTTATTCGTTATTCGAACTTTTTTTATCTAGATAATGAATTTGCCCATCTCTGCCTATCTACTGTTACTGTGTCGCTCATCGATCGGAATCAGGATCATCATATTCTATTCATGGATCTCTTTACATGCACCGTGTACCAAGTTAAATCCCCGGGCAGCTATGACAACCGGATCACCCAGTTGCGAAACGAAGATTACCAAGGATGTCTAAACCATCCTCGAGAGCGAAACCTGTGACTAACGATACCGGTCAGAGAATTTAAACGATCATCCTTCGGTTCTCGTTCGCTTCGATTGCCCAATTATTCGGCTTATCAAACACGGAATCGGATTCGTTGTTAGCATGTGCCTTTCCCCCGCGAAATTCCTGACGAAGATCGCGACAAACCGACGTTAGAATCTTCAGGGAATGGAATCTCAACTCGTGGAACTTCACGGACCGATTTCGATCATCAGTTTGGTATACAGTTACCATATAATACGTTCTATCACGATAAAACTATTTTTCCAAAACTTGTTCCAAATCCCATTTCAGGGACCTACAACACTTTTGTCGCACCCTGTAGAGGATCGAAGGTGATAAGATCGTAGAATAGACGAGTCGAAGGCGGAGAGGAACGCGAGCCCGCGGCTCGTAGGCGCGCAAATATCGTGCCATCTGCGGAACGAACCGAAGACAACTTTCGCCCCCCAAGGCTGAGAAGATTCCTCCGTTCGCGGGCGCATCGCTGCGTTAATAGAGACGGACGGTCATTGAAAAATAGAATGGTTCCCCCGTTAATTAACCGCCACGGGGAACGTATCCGCACGGTGACGAAACGCTACCAGACGGCTGTAAGTACCTTTTTGCCACACTGGACACGACCTGGTCGACCATCCCTGATCGATCGTTTTTCGATACATGTATATGTACATCCTGATGCGTTTCCAATAACGTTCCCTTACGTAAACCGACTCTTCAGCATCGATACGACACGCGTGAACGTATACAGAGTGTTCCGTTTGAATCGAACTCCCCTCGAATATCTCTGGAACTATTTCTGACACTGGAAAATGTAGAGGACATATGAAGGTCAAATTTTGTTAATGTATTAACTAACGCAGGTCGTCATTGTCAGTAAAAAAATTATTAACCTATTTATGAAACACCCTCAGATAGCACATAAACAGCTTAATAACGGCTTAATGATGGCTTAAAGACGCCTCAAACGTAAAATATCCGTAAAATAGGCGTCTTCGGGGCGCCATTTGCTATCTGAGCTGTGTAGAACCGGAAACTTTTTCTGCTCTTTGAGGCATCACGCATAGTAAACAGCAACACGGTCCGCAGGATACTAGACAGACACGGGTCTGTATTGCGAAATTTCGATTGTCGAGGTACGACCTCGATCTTCGCGGAATAACCGGGACCCATGTGACTACCGTTCGCGATCCCCTCGTTTCCTTTCCTGCGGCGTTTGTACTTTCAACAGTAACAGACATAAACATAAATGTGAACATAATAGAACAGAAAACATTCAATGTATCGTACGGAATTGAAGTAAAAAGATAGATAATTGAAAAAGGTAATACAAACTTACTTTTTAGTGTATTATTTCAATGCAATACAGTAAATCCTCGTTGAATGTTCGGACATCACAGATGTAACGCTGGCTTTTTCATGAGATTTATTGCACCGACAGTGCTTGGAATTCTGAAGCCAATGATATTTGTTTCAACCGCATATTGCCATTAGTTTATGAAATATTTAATGTTAAATGCCGGGGAGCCTTCGAACACTCACCGAAGATTTACTGTAGTCGCGTTAGGAAAACCGCTTACGTGGTATAGGACAGGTGTAAATGGTGTATCAAGATGGAATGTGACTTATCTTGGTCGATAGGCATTTGTTTCATAACAGTCATAACATTCGTACCCATGTTACGTTTGTCCCGAGTTTCCCCTAAACGTTGTTCTTCGGCTTCTACACAGCCGGAATCTGGCTAGAGTCCGTTGGAATGCGACCCAGCACTCCCTGGATGCATCTTTTCGAGTGTAAAGGGCACGGGACTCGCGACCGGTCACGCCGTAGGTCGCACAGTTCTACATACTTATATGTCGGAAAACGTGATCCTACCGTCAAGGACTTGAATCGACCGCATCTCAGATGGATATCGGTCTTGAACTCCGAAACCGTTCGTGCATTTATCGATGCACGGTTGTTGGTACGTTAAGGGTCATTCCACGCGAAATCAGACACTTTTTGGTCACGATCAGATCACGATTCGTGGTT
The DNA here is from genome assembly GCF_001272555.1 of Dufourea novaeangliae. Taxonomy (NCBI): domain Eukaryota; kingdom Metazoa; phylum Arthropoda; class Insecta; order Hymenoptera; family Halictidae; genus Dufourea; species Dufourea novaeangliae. The sequence goes on along the minus strand of NW_015374034.1, from coordinate 357,069 downwards.
TACCCTGTATAAACGTGTCTCGGAGGATTTTTGAAAATTTGTAAAATCGTTCATTTTACAGATGTTTCAAATATACCCACGTAGAACATGACGCATCGAAGAGATCCATTTTACGGCTGTTTTAGGTCTGAGGCGTCTTTAAGCCGTCTTTAAGCCGTCATTGGGCGTCATGTGCTATCTGGGACTATATCCTTTCTGCTGAAACAAGACGGTAGAAGTTACCGAACACTGTACGTAAACTGGAGACTATGTTTCAGGTGCAAATTGTTCCATTCGCTTTCGTCGACGGTTTCTCCGCGGATGAACTGTATTTCACAGGTGTGTATGTGTGTGAGGAGGGATCAGAGTCACGGAATACCAGAGGACTCGTCATCCACCGGTACACCATCTGCCCGTCGACTTAGATCTCGTCGAGAAGTGACGTAACGAAGCGTTACGTCCTCTCTACCCCCATCAGACACACACGTTGCACCTTCTCTCCTAGAAGGAACACGTAACCCCTACCTTCCTAAGGCCCCCTCCCAGCTCGAAGCCATCCTGTCCCCGGCTGGGCATCCTCTTCTCGGGCAAGACGTTCTCCACGATGCCGCAGTCGCCTCCAAGAATCCCTTCGAAAAGGTAACGTGGGAGTGGATCAGTCGTCATCTGTAGAACGCTGACGAAGAGCAAACATACAGCGAATATCACGAACATGGAAACCGTAGGACGACGATTCATCATCCTCTGGGGTACGTTTATACGATTTGGATACAGCTGAAGCGTCTTCGAAACGTAGAGTAAATCATCGATGAGTGCTCGAAGGCACGGAACATTGAATATTTCATAAACTAATGGTCGTATCCGGCTGAAACAGGTATCATCGGCTTCGGGATTTCAAGTTCTATTTATGTGCTGAAGCTTGTTGAAAAGTCGGCGGTATACCTGGAGATATATTCTTGTGAAGGCTGAAGAGCCTTCGGACACTCATCGATGATTTACGGTAGCTCTTCGTTACTGCTGAATATACTCGCCGGTTCCATGTTAGTATCTCTTCGAAACGTGTTTTCATCGTGAGTTTACGCGATAGAAGGAACTAAAAACTAGCCGATCTTGAAAGGGAGTGTAGTGTACGTACACGCGTCCGTACTTTCGAATGGTCTTCTTAGGAATTTACTGATCCCTCGAGCGAGACTCTATATATACACGGGTACATGTATTCCTTTAGAGAAAAACTCTACATGATTCTTCGTGGAAACGGAAACTTATAAAAATTATCCCTCGATGTCTTCATACGCCATAACAAACGATTCCCTCCTTGAACGTATCCTAATCGTATGTTGTATCTTGTTGTTTTGAAGTTAAAAATATCGATATTGAACAGACCCATTTTTTAACAATTTTTTTATCTTCTTTTCTATATTTTTTTAGGGAACATTTGAATTTTGCAACTGAAAACTTTGAGATTTAATTCATATCAATGGAACTGCGGATCCTTGCCGACGAAAGTTAGATATTAACCGGTAACAAAGTTTAACGCACTTTTCAAGTGAATGTTGCACTAAGGTACCACTGGGCGTTGAAGGGTTGACACGTTGACTGCCACAGTGAAAAGGGCCGTGCGTAGCCAGACACACTTTATTCCGTTTTCTACGTCATAAATCGTCGAAAATACTATAATGATACAGAAGAACCATTTTTTTAACAGATAAATCAGATGTTTTTATAAAAATTATTTCAGTTAAAAAAATAGATTTTTCAACCATTTATATTGCAATCGTCTTAAATAAATGCCCTGTTTTTATACCGGTAAATTGTTTGTCCTCTCTATGGACATATCTATAAAAATATGAACACTTTAAAATTGGCCGTATGAAAATTAATCGATTAATATATAATAAGTACCCACAAAGCTCATTGTACAAGTTAAATAGTTATGATTTATTGAAGAAACTTTGACCCTAAATTTCAAACAGCTGTAAAATCAACAATTTCAAACATCCTTCGATATATGTTTATACATCGCTAAATACTACAAAATACCCAAATTTGACAAGAATGACCCTAAAGTATCTTCGTTATTTGATAAGGTATCGAGGTGATTAACTGATAAATTATTAGATACTCCGCTAGCTATTATATCAGATACAGAACGTTCGAGATTCTAAATTTCTCATCGAACGACTAAAAATATTAACCCCCCAATCCCGAAATACTAACCGTCGAACATCTTTTCTCCAGCGACCGTGCTCGGGGCAAGTGTTCTCGGGCTTCAACGTCCTCCGCCCAGATACTCCCAGCAGTACATGCCGGAAACATCGTTCAGTTGTCGCAATAAGATCGTAGGAAGCTACTACGCGGACCCGGAGACCGACTGCCAGGTGTTCCACGTTTGCGTGTCCGTCGCTGGCACCGTCCAAGATTACAAGTAAGCGATACCAGACTCACGCAACACACGCTGAATCAGAGTAGAATCACGTAGGTAGAACCGAATTGCAAAATATCCGTTGTTCTGTGTTCTCCGTAAGGTTCCTGTGTCCCAACGACACGGCGTTCGATCAAGAAAGTCAAACGTGCGCCGATTGGTACGACGTGGACTGCGAAGCAGCGACCCTCTACTACGCAAGCGACAACTTCGACCTGTACAGGATCGGTTCCGGCCTGGAATCCCCTCACTACGACAGTATACGCACGGACGCTGAGCCCCAAGATCATCTACAGCGCAGCGAGACCAGCGATCCAGTCCGTTCCGCAGCGAATACCCTAAACAGAGTCTCATCTACCAGCTACAACGCGAACAACCAACGGGATCTACGAACAGGCAGCAGTGGTAACTTCTACAACAACCGAAACGGCAAAGAAGATGTTCAACGAGAACAATTACACACCGTCCAGCACACCAGTACCATCACCTGCTGTCCCAGTTAACAATCAGAACACCTATACTGGCTTCTACAGCGGGAATAATTACAGTCAACGAGGGAACAGTTACGTGTCCTCGACAAGCACCAGACCACAGGAGAACTATAACAGGAACACCCAGAGGTACAGCGCTGCGACCTCGACGTACAGACCGAACACTAACTATCAGGAGAATTATAGCTTCCAGTCGCCTAGCACGACCACAAGGACCACCGTTTATAATGCATATAATGGGAATTACAATCAACAGAACGGTAATGGGTTCGGTCAGAGCACCACCGTGAAACCGACCAGCTACAATAAGAACTATCAGAGCTACAACAACGGCGGTCAGTACGCCCAACCGACCACCCTCCAGCCGAGTACAAATTACCAGGCGAACGATTACACGAATTATCAGAGGAGTTACAATAACATTCAACGGGGAAGCAATAATAACGTCCAGTATCAGTCCACGACTCCTGCGGCCACAGTCTACGAAAATACGTATAATAATAATAATAATAATAATAATAATAATAATAACAACAACAACAACCAGTATAGAAGCACATCGACAAGGCAGGATATTTCACAGGCGACCACAAAGTACTTCCCAAGTTACGCGAGCAGCAGCTTCCCACCGACCACTTACAGCCCAGCCACGAAGAAGTTCGTTTCTAATGACAATGGTCAGGGTCAGACCGCTTCGAGGAATAACGACAACGGGCAGTATTACGACAAGAGTAGTCAACAGACCGTGAAGAGCTCGTCGCAGTATTACGAGAGCACCAAGGCGCCGAAAAAGGCCACGCAGTATAATAATTACGAGGGGACCAATGGGAAGTATTATACCGAGAGCAGCACGAACACTTATGATTCGGCGAGATCCTCGGTCGGGATCGGATTCAGTCCAGCGAGCATCAATCATTTGGCTGAAACGCCTAGATCCACCACACCAGTGCCAAGGTAATCGAATCACCGGCCGAGATATACAGGAAATCGTCGATGAGTGTTCGAAGGCATTGAACATTAAATATTTGGTAAACAAATACTTCAGAATTCCAAGGTATAGCACTGTGCTGAACCCCGTTCTTAAACCTGGGGAGGTCTACTTGTTAGTGCCGAGGAGCCTTCGAACACTTATCGATGAATTACTGTAGTAATGTATGATGAACCCTTTTGTTCCCACTGTTGTTACATGGCTAGGTATTTTCAGTTAAACGAAATATTAGTGTCGTGCAATTTTTTAATATCCGTAAAAGTATACCTTCGTGTGACTTTGAACATGAAAAATCTACAAATGTATGAGAGTAGAATTTAAATAATGAGATAACTATGATGCCAGAAATTAGTGCCAAAAAGTTATCAAAGTTGATGGACATCACTTTGAGCATTTATTAAAATTAATTTTGTGCAAATCGAAAGCAAGTGGAGATAGTAGCTCATGTTAGAAGGTACACCCTATATAACTGTAATGACGAATGAAAAACGATTAAATGTCTTGTGTAATATATAGACAAATCATTTCGTCAGTAATTTTTAAATAATTTGGAAATGGAAGGGTTAACAATAACAATCCAGATACCACATGGCTTAGAATTATTTTAGGTCTAAGGCGCCTGTAAGCCGTCCTCAAGGCGCCATGTGCTATTATCTGAGAATAATTCCGAGAATATGATAAAAGGAATATAAAATGCGTTACTTTCCATAGGAGGATCTCCACAGCCACCACGTACAACCCGAACACCTTCAACACGAATACACAAAGGCCACCGCAGAGTCCCACCACCCCCAGGGGAAGCACTTACGCCAACGGATCCGCTAGACCATTTTCGTCCACGACGAGACTACCGAACTCGACCACGCCACGACCGAAATCCGGCAAGAAATCCGATTACGATTACGCCTACTACGACAACACCGCGGGCCTGGAGTACGACAGCCTCGACTTGGAACACGTGACCGGTAACAAAGAATCGACGAAAATCGCGAGGAACTAAAATTCCGTTCGGTTCCTAATACGTTCAACGGAGAAAACAGTCGTGAATTCCATGAAACTCGGGAAATCCATCAGTTTTCCATCGACTACTAGTGGCCAGTGCATCATCAAAATCGGCTTTCGACGACAGTATACATTTGAAAACCGATTTTGCTTGTAAAGAGTGTAGGGTTGCCTTATGCACGTCGATTCCCGAACCCCTGTTTTCCTTTTTTTTTTTCATACATATACTTTTTATACAGTATTGTAGGATAAAGAATTATTACTTATTATTAGGTAAGACGAGATGATTTTCCGCCATGTATATCGGTAGCGAAATTTAACACGTTCTGTATATATTGTGACCGAGAGCTGTTTAAATTTGGTGTAATGTCTCTATTCGTACCCTGAAACCTGCGGACTGAGTGTATATACTATAAGTATTTTAATTGAAAAAAAAAAGCACTAAAAAATATCTACATGGCCAGTTTATTTCTACACTATGTTCCGAAACCTTTTACAAGTCCTTAATTCATCGATTCCTTCATTGACCTTTTCAGTTAATAATTCTATGATACTCAACAAAGATGGGATAACAATTTTATACATTATATTATATTAACAATTATATTGTGAATATACGAACAATTGTCAATTGTTACCTTCTTAATTAATATTTCATTTTCTATACCTAATGTTAAATTAAGCAAGACCCGTGGCGCCATCCGCGGCAAAACGCCCAAGCTACTAGCCGATTAGTACCACACTCTTGCTGCTAGATGGCGCCACACAACCATGACTACAAAGGAATGTTTCTTTAAGTAGTAATACAATTGTGAATATGCAGATTTGTTGCATATGCAATAACAATTGTATCGCATTATGCGTTTCTCAATTAATATTTAATTGTTTAATTAAACTAGCTTAGCGCCATCTAGTACCACGAAAGTCATACTATTTCGTTAATAGCTTGGGCATTTCAGCGTGGATGTCGCCACACCTCTTTTCTATCTCAAGCACCATTGAATTCAAAAAATTATTATTAATTAAAAGTACCACGATCGACAATTGATTATGCACAATATCGTGGTGTAAGAAAAACTTATTTTTTTCAGCTGGTGATTTTAGTATTGTTAGAATTAGGTGAACAATTATTTTGTTCAATGATGTAGAACACTGGCTGCATTCGCATGCTCCAGCATGCTCGGAAGAATTCGGAATTCAGGTGTTCCAATTCTTCATAATGCATTATATTTAATTTGTGACGTTCTTTACTTGTCACCAGCCGTTTCAAAACATTAAAAATACTGCAGAGTAACAATAAAAGTGTACTGACAAACAGATAAAATCATCGAAACAACGCTATACCTAGCACGTTAATTGCATGTAAGTGTTGCAACACACATCTGTTTTTTTTTTATGAAACTTTTAATACTATTCTTCGAGAGAACTTATTAATGCATTTTGGAGTCTAGCATTTATGGCGTTCGCATTAAATCTAAAATATCAGTTTTAACAACAGAAGTTACACGTTATTGCATAATCTGTTTATAGGTTATTATGTCGCTATTTATATTAGTGTTATGTTTTTTGTTGAATGAAAAGTTTAATAAAATACTATCGTTAAGCGTGTATTACAGAAAACACAAGGGCAATGGGTAATGTATTGACACCTGCTATGTCAGCAGCCAATGTGTTTATAACTGACCCTGTACAGAAAATTTCAAAGCATGTACACCATAGTGAAATGAATAACCTAGAAGGAGAGCCTCCCCCGGAATGTCCTATGCATAAATCGACTAAGAAAGAAGCACCTCCTAAATATGCTAGTGAATGTCCAATAAATGACATGAGTCAAGATGAAATTAATCCTCTCAATATGGTTTGTATACAATCTGTGTTAATTTCCAACTATGCTATGTCTCCACGAGGACTACAATATATATAATTTAGTATAATAATGTACAATGAATTGCAGATGCCTCCAGCTAATCAACAACCAGCACCCGATCAACCTTTCTCTTTGCCCACAGATAGGCAAGTCTCGACAATACCAAAAGCAACAGCTGAAAATGAATTTTGGGTATATCCGTCTCAACAAATGTTTTGGAATGCAATGTTAAGAAAAGGCTGGCGTTGGAAAAGCGAAGACATATCGCCGAAAGACATGGATGATATAATAAAAATTCATAATGCTAACAACGAACAAGCCTGGCTAGAAGTCCTCAAGTGGGAAGCGCTACATGCAAGAGAATGCAGTACGCCACGTCTTCGTAGCTTTGGCGGTAAAGCCTCGAAATACTCGCCACGTGCCCGTATTCGACATTGGATGGGGTAACTTACAATTCGGATAGGCTGTAAAATCAGTTATTTTCCGGACACATTGCTTATTATGCAAATATTATAATTTTAGGTATGAATTGCCATTTGATCGCCACGATTGGATCGTAGACAGATGCGGAAAGGATGTGAGATACATTATAGATTATTACGACGGTGGTCAAGTGAATGATAAGTACACCTTTGCCTTACTCGATGTACGACCGGCTATGGATTCTTGGGAGAACATTTGGGATCGCATGAAGGTAACATGGTGGCGTTGGAGATACTCTAATGAATCGAAAGAATCAGAACATGCCACCCAAACGTAATAAAACAGAAAATTAGTAATTAAGTAGAACGGAGAAACATTAGCCTCGTAACGACACACTTGTTGTTAAGCCACACGTTATGTTCAAATGATGTACAATTTCAAGACGGGAGGGTACAGGTTGTAATTGTATGTGAAATCTAAAAACATTTACGAATGTTTCAAAGGATCAGACAAGTTCCATGCCTACGATATTGTTAAGTACTTGTACGATAAAAATTATCCATTGTAGCTCGGCATAAAATTTATTGTCAAAGACTGTTAAAATGATATTAGACGCACGTTTCCATTGTTTCCCATAAGACTGTGATTTGCTTCCCAAAAAGCAACTCACATATCTTAAACCAATTGATACGTTATTTGTGACATATTGCGCCTGTGAAACAAAAGATAATAAAATTGTTGAAGATATTGTAACTTTAAAAATAGTTTCTTTAAGCATCGATGAAACACACATTAGGGAGAAATAAAAACTCTGCTCCAAATGTATTAAAGACTCATATTTGTACACATACCGTACCATTTTATTGTCAATATTAAAACTTATTCTAAAGATATGAAAATTCCATGGAATTTGAGTATTCAATGATGTACATCGAGTAAAATTCTATTCTTCTAAAAATACAAACAAAGCCGCAATCAATTGACGTTCCCTTTCATTATTACAACAATATCAAGTTATTTAAACTGACTGGGTACGTTATTCAATTGGAAGATTGAAATGCAAAGTGTTTTATAAATCGTTTACATTAATGACACAAGAAATCTCGACTTTCCTAAATGTTGTTATGTGAAGTAATATTAAATGCGTTACAAAACATTCTGCAATAAATAGTACTCATTAATTGAACCATTATTGAATTGTATATGTCATTTGTATATATATTTGTACAAATATGTATATACTGTATCATTATATGTATAATACATAACATACATAGATTAAAAAAACATTTCATATGTGTACAACATTGAATATTATAAATCAATGCACGTGAAACAATGTTATTCCATCATTAGGAAACTAAGTTGATTACACAGTACTTAATATTTTCATTTTAAATATTAATGTTACCATGCCCTCACGTGTTAAATTGCATTTACTAGAAAACTGTAGTTTCTTAATATTTTTGAATATTGTATCACTATCGAACGTATCTTGTTTTTCTTTAACGAAAAACAAACTTTTTTTTTTTAAACCAACATTTCCTTCATTGCAAATGACTTTTCTCTTTTACCTTCGCAATACAATTGGAAAAATTAGTGTGAAATATCCATTGTTTATTCTAATATCAGTTTAAATGACCATACAAGCAGATATTACTAGAAAATGCAAATACCATGATCGACTGAAGTAATACGATCTGTTTTTCTTTTTTTAAATATTTTCAATTCTATTTAAATTAGGAAGAAACTAAAACTTTTTTTATACGATTGGCACATTAACTTTCTACAATCTATAATACATATGAAAGCATCGATCCAATAATCGACTATCACGTTTAAGTAAGCTAGTGTTAGATACAATTCAATATTCTAATTAAAGTAAACGAGGGTGCAACTTATACAGGTTGTACTGCTTATTCAGACGACAATGAACAGATAACAATTTATTTACAAACTAATAAATAAGTTGTCTTGACCCAACAAAGCAACGAAAGTGCCAATTATACTAAAACGATAATGATACTATTATCAATATTTACGTTCCGAACGTTTAAGAATCTAATTAGAGAGCCATCAGTTTCATTTATGTGTCAGAATTTTGGAAGCACAATGCAGGACACGTTCATCTCAATGAAACACTTGACGGCTTCTAAGTATTTTTAAATAGAATTATGAGGCAAATAACCAACACAGTTACTAGAACCACAAAGACAGGGCGTATCACTGAGTTCATGGACGGAATTAGCAACTCCACCTGCATAGTTAAAGGTTATCTCTTCCCCGATGTCTATGCCCCTAGATGCGAACAAACATAATCGAGGCACTACTCCTTCGACTCTAATAGGTACAAGATTAGCATTTGGTTCACAACTGTGGTTGGAATACCGTCCAATGTTACCAAAATATTTAGGATCTATACACGTAATGATAGTTCGGTTCCCAACATGTTCAGAAACTACTAGAACATAATTCGTATCATTTTTATTTGCTTCTACTCTGTATCGTGCTTCTTCGATACCTATAACTTCACCAGCATATTCACAAATAAATTGACCTTTCTGAATGAATTTAGTCGTAAGCAAACCAAGTCCTTTCTCGCCTACTTTCGATACAACTAAGCAATCCAACGGACCTTTCTGTATCACTCTATTGCCACAGTTCACTCCACAAGTACAGCAACAATTGCATTCGATTATGGGCTCTCCTAATTTTTCATCTAGAATCCGATCGTCGACATAATTCGGAGAACCACGTGTACACGAACAATTGGAGCATGTATCTACGCACAAACAGCCTAGCGAATATACCGATTCGAAATCATCTAAATCTATACCCGGACCTGGTATATTGTTTACTACATACATAACATTTGGTATACTATGCTCATACTCGTCTGCACAAGCAGATGCCTCCATCCTTACCGTAACTTTAGGTCAATAACAAAACCCGAATAAATTTAATAGAGTCTTTAAAAATGTGCAGCATAAAATAAAGAAGAAAATTGGTTCTTTGAAGAAAGATACGTTAGTCCAGTTTGAAGTTCTAGAAATCAAGTTCCAGCTAATTTAATTGTCGCCACTGACCTTTAGTAGTCCTTCGACCGATGATCTGATACATTGCAATGAAATGCCAGAAGGCATCGGTAAAATTTTATACCCTGCGTAAATTACAGCGCTCAGTAACGAGACTTTAATAGTGAATTTCAATATTTTAGTTGACAACGATTGGGGAGGCACTCTGTAAAAAAATAAAAAGTAGAATTGCATTCGTGAACGTTCACCTAGGTGTCCATATCAAGTAAAAGTACCTCATAATAGGTGCTATGTCCGAAGACTTCACTTTTCCCCAATGTTTCGTAATTCCTGCGATATGTCCTATGCCAACAATTCCCACAATTCTGAGTGGCATTGTTCCACTCAAAATATGTTGAAGCTCACATGCTCCTTGAAGAGAATATGTGAGATACAAGTCTCTTTCTGCCATGAAAACTTGCTCTATTACTGGAAATTCCTCTTTTAACTTATTAGTCACATCACCTAATAGGTGCTTTTTTTTACAAACTTCCACGTACTCTTTACTAATGTCACCTTTTAAATTAATTAGGTGCCATCCAATTTTCAGAGTTTGCCTCCAAGACAATGATCTTACAGCACGTGTAATCGTTATGTCGAATGGTCTATCTGCCAATTGAATAATACAGTTTGGAATTGATTTTGCCTGAAGTAATGCAGAATTTACAATTATATACATATTACTGCTCAACCACTAACCTACTAACTAACTAACTATTTTAATTTACCTCTTCAAAAGCTCTACGAAATTCACCACCAGGTGCCATTCCAAGTTGTTTGGAAATTCGTGCTACCATTCTCAGTAATAAGATACGGAACAATCCATGATAGGTCCCGTGTGTCTTTAATGTATCAACAATAGTTTCTACAGAACGGGTATGTATGAATGTTGAAACAAAATGATGCATCGTAAAAACTTTAATAAGTAATTTTAGTAAAACTTACGGTATGTTACATTCTTTGCAGATTTATACATAGTTTCCTCATTAAGTTGCAATATACCAATTCTCGCTTTGCACAATTCGACCACAACTATATGTGGTTGTACAGCTTGAATTATCTTGATTTATAAAAAGATATATATGTTTAATTATCCTTGTTTCTCCAAATTACTAAGCAACCAAAATTCTATTTACCGTGGAAACGTCATTTTGACTCTCAACACTAAAATGCACTGTCCCTACTAAATACAATTTTGCTCCTTTAGGTGTAGTAAGTAATGTCACTGTTTCCGGTAGCCTCTCGTCTATACTAGGATCGTATTCTTTATGACTTAATGCACTGATATCATGATTCTGATTATCACTTTTAGTTTGAGCACTAGAATTTATCCTGGACCCAACATTTTCTAAAGTGAAAAAAATCTTCTTTAAAGCACACAATGTAATGATATTTCATTTTATGCGAATTTTCAACAAATATATCATTGTAATAATAAATTCTTCAATATAAATATTACAACTATTCTATAACTAATAATGATACCTTGATATTTTGGCAATTTTCTTCTATTTCTGTATTGCACTGGCATTTTGAAAGCACTAACGTACTATTGTATTAAGTTCATCCTATAATTCAAACAATGGCCTTATATTGATTTCATTATCATATTAGAAAGACAGAGAGTAAAGGAGAAGGAGAAAGTGATAGAGAAACTTTGTAGGTTTCAAACCTTAGAACGTTAGCTGTTTCAAAGCACCTATCAAAATAATCAAGAGCATAATTATTAAAAAGTATGGTATGTACATTTTACTACCTTCTGCTTCTTTTTCCTTCGCGTTTAGTAAAGTTTCTATTACATTAGATTCATCTTCTGATTCATGTGTTAAATCGGTATTTATTCCAGACTTAATGGCAATTAATTTTCCACTTATACTTTGTGCATCGGATTTGGATTTTGAATTTATATTGTCCCTTTCATTAACTACATAATAATATTTGTCTTCCACAGACATTTGACTTTGAGAAACATTTGAATTTGTATTATCAATGTTTTCCACATTCGATGACATATTGGACCTAATAATTAATGTGCAAAATATAGCAAATTATGCTTTGCCAGCCATTCTGCGGTTAAAAAACATCTTTTACGTTACCATATGGCAACTATAATTAAAGTAAGTAAACAATGTGATTTATTTTCTCCTGTATCATTAGAATCCAATGAACAGGGAAATGTGCCTCGATAGGTAAATGCACACAGGCTTTTTAAATTATAAAATCATTTTAGGCTTAGCTTATTCAATGTACACGTAGTGTTTCGATAACCTCATTATATTAAAATATATAAGGTTGTCTTGATAAAATTGTTTCAATAATCAAAGTGAATAAAACTTTCTCTAAATTATTACAGAATCAAAAATGAAACACGATATCAAGTCATATGAATTTTTTTAAACTTACGAATAAAAATTTTATGTAAAATGCACGGCAATAATGAACACCACTTTTCGATATATCTTTCGAATTACACGTCAGCAAAAATTTTGTACACTATAGAACACACGAAGAAAATCCTTGTTAATCTCTGATTATCGAAGGAACTGATTCATCAGATGTTATTAAATGAAAATTGTAGCTTTATAATTATTCCAAGGTATAAACGACCGACAAATACAGAATCTGTATTACAGATGGCGACATACCAACTACATGTGTACATATAAGTATGTACACATATAGCTATCTCTGACTATTGTCTCACATACACAAAGCATCGATTATTGTTAATTTTCAACTACTTTTTACTGCAGATTTTATGAATTTTACTTTATTCAGCTGACTGATTCATTTCGTTTGTTCATCGCTTTGAAATATATAGTACTCGCATTTCATACTCACTTTAATTTTAATGAGAAATTAAAAATTTTTATAATTACGATTAATTACCGGATAACAGTTATCATAATTTACAATTACGGAAAATTTCACCGTAAATACCATAATTATTTTCTAATGTACTAAATCTCTTTTCGATTTACCGGTTAATTTATATACTACTCATTATTATGAATAACAGTTAATAACTATTGCTACTTGATTGGATGAATTGTTAACTGATGTGAGGAATCGCTATCATTAGAAATCTCCTTGCTTATTAAATATTGAAACTCGCCTTCAGACTCTCATTTAACGTTTTTTTGAGAACTAATTCGTAATTACTTTCTCTTTTATAAATAATAATTAAGATATGTCGGAACGTTCTTCGTAAGATTTGAATTGAAAAAAGTGGCGAAAAGGGAGAAAGAAATTTGATAGAGGACACTACTGACTACGATTTGAATTAAATACGCGCCTTCTACAATGCAAAATACTACTTTCAATTTTCTATTAATAGCAAAATATACCGTGTTGAGGTGGAGTATTTGTTTAACATTAAACATTCGAATGTTAATAAAGCATCACACTTACAATTAGAAGTAAAACACACCTCTGTCTACTGCAATGTCCATTGTCCTCCTCATCGACGCGGCACTGTTCACTTTCAATCACTTCAAAAATTAAGGAAAACTTAATGAAAAGTACGATTCAGATATTATCGAACGCGAATAGATATACATTTAGAGGTATAAAACCAATAATTTTATCCACGACTTTAAGAACAATGAGAATCTCAATTTGATAACGGACACGGACACTGAACAGATGTTGCGTAGTCACCGAATGGCGCGAGACTGACCGCGTACCTGGCTGTACCCGGGTACTTTAAAAACCAATGGTACGTTGGAAGGTTGGGAAGTATAAACATTTACATGTGTAGAGGTAAGTGCGGTCTTATTAGCATTTGACGGTCGATTGGAAAATTCCGAGAAATTGCTTACAAGTTTGGGACTAAATGGATTTAATGACCACGAATACCATAAATTTTCCAACAGAGTTAAACATTTAAAAATTTTGTAAATTTCGTTACGTTCGATTAGATGCTTCCATGTATAAATATAAATTGTCAAAATCACAGAATTATGAATATCTATGGATGTACAAAAATCTTCATAACAAGCACAGACTTACAAGTTTTAAACATATATTTATTATTTTATTTGTTTTGTGATCCGCACATTCACACAGTTCTTACAGCTTTTTAAACTCGCATAATTTTATATAAGTTATCATTTTGAGCTGCATTCAGTAAAAATAATGTTATTTAAGCGGCAATGAATGACACTCGATTTGTGCAAATCTGGAGGTATCAAAATATCTTCTATACGTCATAAGGAAAACGATTCGATCATTCCTCTAGCGCGACAGTATTCCTCAAGTTTCCTAGTTCTTCTCTCTCTTTTTTTTTTTCATTCGTGTTACCAGTGTCCATTCTTAACAACATTGTAAATTTTTTTTTCTCGTGTGTCTTACAAGTGGAAATATTTAAGGCCTTCTTCCGCAACATAGGAAACCATGATAAGTTTGATTTTTCATTTTGTCAACAACAAGACTACAATTGCTTGCACCTTGTGATAATTGTGAAACTTACAAACAGCAATCCTACCTAAGAATACAGAACAAGTACAGAAGAATATAGAATTGTGCGATGACATTGGATTCGTTTATTTTTACTAATAGGATGCATCCTTCTTAATTTTGATTTTGAAACTGAGTTATTCTGACACACACATTTCTATATTCAACTGTTCTCGTTAACACTCCACATGACTTCTCATTGACAAGAAAAAGAAAAAAAAAGAAAACAGAAATTTCTTAGAAAGCCATTCTTACACTAAGTACACATAGTTACCATTAATCTTTACATGTATAAGCTCATTATAGTTATGGAAATATTTTATCATTTTTGTTTGCACAAATAATACATGCGCAATGGTCGATGTACTGTGTGATACTCTCAATCCCTGTTTCTCGACTTATGTCTACGAAGTTTGACTAGTACGCGATACTTTTTTTTATACAATAAATAAACATTTATCCTATTTTTGTTAAAACTATCTGCGAATATCGCAATGCAATAAATTTGATCAATGTTTAGTACCCTTTATTATGATCTTCGATATAGCAAATTATAGTTTGGAAGAAATTTTTCGTTCAACGCATTTTTGACATAATATTCTTATAGGTACAACGCATACATTTTCTTCCAAACCTATGAAAGTTTGTTTGCATTTGAGGGCTTTAAAAAACTTGTTCCTTCTCTTCGCTTAGCTAAAAATAAAACACCATAAAAATTGAATAGCTTTGCAAAGAAGCCCAGAAGGAAGAGCATATTTTCTTTCTTTCGTTTGTTTTTGGTCGTTTGGCGTCGGAAGCTTCTTATACATTCTCTTTGTGTATAATTAAAGTAGAGTAAAAAAATGTTCGTTTTTTTTATCTTGTATGAAATAAAAGGCACCAAGTTTTGCCAAACATCTAGTTTGTTCATAGGAGTTTATATCTTTCGATTTAATTAAGTGTTAACTAGGTGCAGGTATCTTATAATAAGATCTGTTCCTTTGCTTTGTGCCTGTGACATTTAACGTCTAAATTTTACGGTCGTTTCAGACAATTCGTGTGTTCTTGCATATTAAAGTTCAATTAGTTTTCAATCGCGTGTGTCGTATTATTCATTAAACTTGGAGAATGGTCTATACAGCGGTATTTTGCAATAGAAAATACATTTATAACATTGATTCTGCATCTCAAAGAATTCACATGCGATTCGTAACAATTTCAAATAATTCTTTTGACATATTCATTGTGAAATACCCAATGGTAATTGCTGCAAAAGTAACTAACTGTATATACACATACTGTATTTCAGGAAATACAAATTTTTATGCACAATGCAAGTTTACTTAATTTCAAGTTCTTGAACAAGTCCTTATTAAATAAGTATTCTGACATTCGTTTATAACACAATAAGCAGGTTTTTGGAGAATAGTTAAAGTAATACGTGTCGATTTCATTGAAACTTTGTACTTATTTAAAAAGATATGATAGTATGTATGTATATATATCTTCACTCGTGTTGTTCGTCACATGAATCAAATACATTATATACAATTACATAAAAGTATAAATATATAAAATATGAAAAATTTAGGGACTGAACAACTTTCTATTGAAACAGAAAATACTGCATACAAAGTTTTAATGAACCTGCAATACATAACAGATTATATTCTCTTTCGATCAATTTAAATTAGAATACAAGTCTTTTGGTATATTATAAATAAAAAATAGCCACTGTATCATGCATTTTTTTATGTGCAGGCGTGGCTACAAAATAGACAGTCGTAATTAGATGTAATAATAATAAATTATTAAATAATTCACGAAAACAGCAGCATTGGAATGCTGCGCATAAGATGAAAACAAAAATGTTACATATGTTTTCAACATTCAAAACAGCTTAAATACTTTGACATACTTTTTGCCAAGTTTCCTATACGTATAACAAAAGGAATATAACGTGAAATTCACAATACAAGCTTAAACCTAATACTTTATTATACAGAAGAGTTACTCGAGTGTCTACGAATATAAAACATATATCGACACAGACTCTTTTATAGTAAATATATTAAAATAATTTAAATGCAAAGCATGTTTGCAGACACTCACAGCTTCTACTGTGTTACAATTTGCAGTTTCGTTTTTTCTCCCACCTCCCCCCCCTTTTTTTAAACTTCAACAATTGTGCACTTTCATCTACCTGTCACACCGTTTGTATATGTACATTTAATGCAAGAACCATAATCTATATTCTATCAGTAAATTAAAACGATTGCATTATATATATCGTTACACCCAATATTTTTCCAGTGCTGCCTTTTTTTGTACTATTCGTTTAAAAATACTGAAAGAATATTGTATGGAGTGTAACAGACGGCTTACAACAGAATTCTTTTATGTAACTCCACGTATAATTAATAAGTCACGTTAAAAAATATGAATGTTCGAAATATCTAAAACTCGTACAATTATACAATTATAGTGATCTAATTTGCATCTGCTTCAGTAGGAATATTCTTTTATTTTCTTTTTTTCTTTTTTTTTGACAATACCATCGGCAGGGCGGATTTCATTAAACGTTACTCAAGTATTTGTGCAAAATAGAATCCGTCGATATGAGAATACATTTTTTTGCACAAACTGAAGTTTACTACTTCAAGCTCACTCGATTTTATTTTTACGTAACATTCCATTCAAGTGAAACTCATAGACATCTCATAAATAAAATATTTAAATAATACAAAACGCGGGATAACCTTTTATATAAATCAATTCAATTTACTAACATAAATAAATAAGTACTACTACATATTTCACTAAATTCATCGAAGTCTCGACTTCGGGAAACGTCGTCGAAATAAGAAAACTAAATCGAGCAAGCTTTCGATATTATGTATATGCTATAGGGGCATGATAAATTCATGGTCCCATATATTTTTCAAAGATGTCTCGACTAGAAGATACATT
The DNA here is from genome assembly GCF_001272555.1 of Dufourea novaeangliae. Lineage (NCBI taxonomy): Eukaryota > Metazoa > Arthropoda > Insecta > Hymenoptera > Halictidae > Dufourea > Dufourea novaeangliae. The sequence continues at coordinate 339,416 of NW_015374034.1, read as the reverse complement.
AACATACTAAACATCGTGCCAGCGATACCTTACACTTGAATTATAATGCTTCCTTGTACGAAACAAGACTGCAGTACATATTCCTACATGTTATATCACACAGACTTACTTAGTTTGTATATATCCTGGGCGTTATGTAAAAATCCTTCCTTTGTTAAGTCATAATGCGACAAGATCTCGTTCTTATACAAAATTATAATTTATGGGACTAGTGTGTTAGTAGGCCTGCATGCTCTTGTGCTAACGTTTCCCTCTCAAGTGCTACTGGTTTACTTGCAAACTAGGGGCGTAGGCACGCAGTTAGCTTAGTTTCATACGCTTTGGTTGATTTGTGTTTGATGTATCTGAAAAACCAAAATATTTTTCCTCAAGTTAAAATACTCTTTCAGAAATTAATACGAGTGACAAGAAAATAAGTCACCTCCGTTAGAAGTCGCGCCAAATACATTGACTAAAGAGCAATTTTGACTCTTCTGAAAGGAAATACAATTCACCGTTGAAGAACAGAATAATAAAAACATAGATGTAGAACTATTTAAAAAAAAATACATACATCTCCCATAACAGCTATTGGAGTTGTTCCTGTGGCAATTGCTACTTGGTGTTCAATCAAGTAGAACATGTATTCATCGTATAATAACCGAATGAGGTGAAAAGACCCAAAGCTAGCTGCACTCCTTAAAGTGAGGTCACGAATAACCATAGAGCTGTTCAACAAATAGTAGATATAATCAATTAATTATATTAATATACTTATATGAATTATAAGTTATTAAGTCTGTAACATACTTATATGAATTAAGTACACGTATGCTTGATATATGTACCTGTAAAAGGACCACTTGAGCAAAAATTGACGCGCAGCCTTTGCAAAGGTAGGTTTCTCTTCGAATGGTTTAAGAACTTGCGTCACGACACTCTTCAACCAAATCGCCCAATCTTCCAATGAATTTTGTTGTTGCAGGGTTACTTTAAAATCTGCCTCCAAGCGTTGCACCATTGCATAATCGCACTGACAAACCCACGAAGCCTAAAAGCAATGTACTCGTGTATTCCGTATATAGCTCTAACTCGTACCTAAACGTAATTTTCATTCATTTAGTGCCAGTATGAGTACCTGTTCTTGTACATTATGAAAATCAACACGGTTCAGATCCGCCAACATTTGATTTATTTGACTAGAATTTTGAAGAACTGCACGTGCGGCTTGAGCAAGGTGGTTCAGAGACGTGTAACGCCTTAGTGTCTGAGCAAACGCAGATACGGCGGTCAACTGAAATTAAATTTGCTTATGCAGAAGTAGCTTTCGAACGTACAAATGCATGACAAGTTGATTCAACAGTACCTTTATTTGCGTCATTTCTTCCGGACAATCAGCCATTGCTGACGTTAGCCACGATTCTAATCCTTTTGCAAAATTTCGAATAGACTGTGTCAACGAACCTAAAACATGGAATATTAATATTATTACAGAATAGGTTCAAAAACACAAGTGCGCACCAGCACTGAATTGAGATAACTCACTTGGTATAGGTCGTAATACATTTGGCATTAGTACTTCGACCAAGTTCTGATAAAATGTATAGTCAACTTTTCTAATGAAATCTTGAACTTCGGAACACTTACACATCTGATACAGTTTGGTTCTAGGTATGCAATAAATTCAATTAGGATGGAGTTCACTTAAGAAAAGGAATTTCATTTAAAAATCTTACTTCGATAAATATTTCTCTTCCTCGCACTCGTCACCGTTATTATTATCCTGGCTACGCCAAAATTCTCTCCACAGGCTTTCCACGGTAGCGAATTCAAAATTGAGAACAGCATCCAGAAACGCTTCGCAATGTTCCCTGTATATACTCCGAAACGTGTCGATATCTTCTAACGTACAATCCTCGGGCAGAGACGAACCATGGCCAACGATTATTTCGGGAAATTCTGGAATTGCACCGCTCGCTTCGCCGAGATACTGATGGTACTGCGGCGGTGAAGTGTTTGACGTGATATTTGTATTTGAATGCGTATTATTTTCATACGTAGTGTCTTGCTTTTGGTTTACAAATTTAAATCGCTTCGTTTGAGAGTTTGCGCTTTGTTGCTGACGAGGTGTTCCATCCTCATTTAACATTACCAGAGGAGAACTCGGTTTCACTCGAATCCCATAGTAATGATATTTTGAATTTCCTCTGTTACAAAGTACAAGCAACCACAATGTATTGTTAGGTTACAATGTTAACTGTATTTATATGACAAACGTGAGATTTTTACCTGGTGCCTAACCGTCTGGTTCTTAAACCCAAAAAGACAGAGCGAATTAATTTTCCAAAGCTTGCTGCGTTCACAGGGTCTAATTTATTTTCAGAACAATGACGCAGGTAATGATTATAAAGGGTTGATCTTGGGAGAGAGACACCATCCGCTGTTTCATAATTTTCAAGCAACCAGTGAACCTAATTAAATAACAGTTGATTGCATTTCTGAAGATAGAAAGGAATTCCATTTTCTCCCTAACTACAATACACATTATGTATAATACAAAAAAGTATTTAACACAACACTACGTTACTACTTTCGAACGTATTCCCTGTATTACTATAGGAATATGAACGAAATCTTGAATTTATTAAGCAAAAGCATCCCTAAGGAAGTTGTTATTTCTGATAAACGTGCTGCAAAAACTTAATGTATGATGAAGCCTTTAATAGGGATTGTGATCAGCTTACTGTTGCTTGGGAAACTCTAGTAGCATGCGTCATGTTTGCTGCCGCAACTGCAGCATCTTCCACGGTGACAGTGGTACCTCCTGCATTACCGCTGATCAAGTATGCCCCTCCACCCCCGCTAACCACAGTTTCCTATCAAACAACCCAAGATACCAATAGCTCATTAAACCCCAAGTAGGAGATACACCGTTTTTTGGTTACAAATTTTACATATGCCGAAGAAAAATAAAATGTACACTTTAAACAGGTATAATTTCAATCCAAATTATCATTCGTTCATCGGTACGAAAATTTAGTATCAAATAAACACCGCCATTTCCATCCCTTCATGATCATGCAGGGCTCTTCCATGCCTGTGATTTCCGAAAGATTACTCACGAAAAGGTAAGTCAAATATAAAAAATAAAAGCAGTTGCAAATTAGAATTGTAAACATGCATCAGCATCTTACCGCATTCTCCGTTTGTGGACTAGCTCGTGCAGCAGCTGTTATTAATGCGTGAGCAGTAGGATCGCCATCCACGACGCTTTGTTGAATCAGATACGTGCCGTTGCCCTGAGATAATAGCTGTCCTGTCGTCGAATTCGAACCTTGACCAGTGACCTATATTCACAGAATTATTATATGGTAACACATCGAGACTAATATTATGTGCTTCTGTCACATTCATTAGTATAAGGTCAACATTTTCATAAATTACCTGTGCATATGTCACTGGCGTAGATGCTGGTGTGTAATATTGACTCGAAGCAGGAGTGTACATTGCTCCTGTTTCCCCAACAGCGTATACAGGATATGTCCTACAAATACGAAAGTTATAAAACTAAGTAGCAGTAGACATTATACGTATCTCTGTACTTACATCTGACCATTCGTCGGTATATACGTGGAACCATCCCCCTCAACATATTGAACATAGGTAGGGTGAGAGACTGATTCGGACCCCACTGCCTCTGGCTCACCTGATACTGAAACAAATGTGGCAGATATTAGCTTATATACGGAAAATAATCCTGTTATCCGAATGAAGCTTGACAAAATGCACACAACACTTAAGTATTGCAGAATTATACATTACTAAAAAGGTTTACTAAAACAAATTCTTACACTCTTGAAATGTAATCATTATATTCGAATATTTTTGTTTAATTTTTTTTTATCTAGTATCATATTATATTCCTATAACTGTACTTCTGTAAATAATTCCTCGATACATGCAGAACGAAGCGTGATCGACAAAAAGTTTTTTGTAATTCTATAGATACGCTGGATTTTGTATTCGTAAAGAAGAATAGTGGCATGCTGATTATATTCTGCCCTCACCTACTGCCGTTGTGAGGGACGCGTAGGATGGTGAATCACTGGTGCCTAGTGTAGTCAGAGTAGAAGAACAGAGGTGCATGTTTTTCGGCAGCATGGAAAGGGCCAAATCTCTACTCAAACACTATAATTTTTCAAACTGATCCTGATACTCACCCTTAACAATAAACGACTTAAAAGAAGTCTTTCAACTACTTATATTAGTAAGTTCTTCTGTTAATGTGTATTATGTACACTAATTGTTATTACACTAATTTTTCAAATTTATCGGGCGTTCGGATGTTTATAATGAATAATAATTTTGCATCTAACACAGATGAGATAAAAATTAAATGGATATGTTACATTCAAACCTCACCTGTAACAGTGATGAAATGTGGAGAACCACTGACAATAGTGCCAGCCGATGTGGACGCAGAGTCTGAATCGACAATAGTGTGCTGACCCGAATGTGTAGTGTTCACTACAACCTGTGCTGTAACATGCGCTGGAGTACCTGTTGAGCCATTGGAAGAATCTGCAGATGTGTCAAGTGGATCCTGCACCAACAACTAAATTATTATTTATAGTATGCATGTCCTTTGGATCAAATGGTTCTGTGCAATGATAAAAATGTATTAAAGAGAGAATGAATTCAATAGTATCTAATTAACATATAAGATGAATTTTCTCAAAACATATAATATAGATACATGTAAAATTGTAATTGTTTACTTTAATAGTCAAAAGTCTTTTTAATAAGAATGGAGTTATTATAATATAATGCAACAAACCTGTATAGGTTGTAGATTGTTTGGGCTGGAAGGATCAGGGCTCGTAACAACAGTGATAAGTTGCTGTCCCCTTGTAGATTGACTCTGTGCTGCACTACCACTGCCACTGGAACTGGAAGTGGTAACAACAACGACGCTTGGCTTAGGTTCCACCCCCACTGTTGCAGAGTTACCCCCACTGTTATTAGCTCTGGCGGATGCTGCAAGGGCATACTGGGCTCCCGTCGTAGTCATGGTAATCACTCCTTCACTTCTCTCTGCTCCCACGATATCACCACCACTGCTACCTGTCCGTTTCTGAAGGGAAGGGTCTGTAACATATACGTACAACCCACACAAATGTAGCAAATATCAATAATGTCTTCCAACAGACTTGATGTATGAACCGCTGGTATAATATCTGCTTATAAATCTTTATGAGAAATAATTGTCAGACAAAATGGGTTTATTGATAAGTTAAAGAAACAAAATTACCACTAAACATGTTATACAAAGTAACAAAAACATTGGAAAATTCTGAAATTAGAGTAAGTAAAGAAAATACGTTTTTTTTTATTAGATATAAATTTTCTGCTTTCTATAATAACTCAATATAATCTGCACAGGGTATGCTGGCCCACACTATTATATCATAACAATCATCTATAAATATGCAATAACTAGGAAATGAAAAAAAAGTACGGCATTAAATGTATCGAAATTTTATTATTATTATCATCAACGAAAGCTTAGTAACATATAATAAAAAGCGGCGATACCTATATAAATCGGACTGTTAGATATACTGCTGTATTAGTGCACCCTAACCTACATAAAAAAAAAAACGATTGGCCACGTAATTTCTCGCAGGTGTGTGCAGAATTCAATAATCTAGAGATCAAAAGAAAGCCCCGAGAAGGTTCCAATACGAACGAAACACGTCATTGTAGGTCTAAACGTGTAATATATTAAGATGTGTTGGTACATCCTGTACCTGTTGGGGTGGCAGGTACCAAACACAATGTTTCAAAGGGACGAAAACTAAAGGGAGAGGGGTGATAGGTAAAATGCATTGTACGCGTGACTGGACGTATAAAGCCCTTTTTCCAGAGGGTTGCAGGTATCAGTAGAAAAGGTCAGATCATAGATGCAATTAGAGAGCATTAAGCCCCTTCCCAGTGGTAGTAATACATCTCACAATTAGTCCAAAAGTTGCTGGGAGGGATAAAGTTTTACAGCTGCAGAAGGGTGGGAATTTTAAGTGAATATTTTACCAAAGAGATTACAAACTTCATTAGTTAAATTTTTTGCAATTTCTTTTTCCCTTCTGAATCGTATTTAAATTTTATACAAGGAAAAAAGGAAATGTATTTTGTATAATTCTTGCTTAATACAAGGCTCTGTGTCATTCTGTGAAACAGTAATCATATTGAAAAGCATATTGTGTGTGCACCTGGCCACTGTTATGCATGGCTGATGCTTGGGACTGCTCTGCATACCTCATCTATTTTACCTTGCATGCATATGCCCTATTCTTTTACTATTTTTTCTGAAACATTTATACAACTAAAAATTTATTGAAAAGGGTATTAATTTTATTGGATAGTTATTGAAAGGAATAGATTTAAGTTCATTTTAATAATCTATTGACGATTGAATGTTCAAGCATAGCTACTTTAAAGCTATGCACTTTCTTCATGCCTCAAGAAATTCATTCATGTAATTGATAAGCCCATTTTAATTAACAGCTATGGAAGCTTCCAAATATTAGATACCCTATGGATGAGGGGACACAATAAAATCGCTAAAGCGTGACTCAGTAGGGGAATATAGAAAGAAGAAATCTGCAATGGTTTCCTCCCATCATGATAGTAGGTACAAGGAATTTATTATCCCTTGGTACAAGGATATTAAAAGAAAAACAGTTCAAGTGAAAAATTACAACATACATTATTCATTTGGCCTGTAAATTTAACACAAACTTTTGTACGGCATTAATCTTTTTATGTTTTCACGTAGCTTCCAAAATAATTAAATTCATATATTACAAATCAGATAAGAGTCAATGTAATGCAAACAGTTGAAATTGAAACTATATAATGAAAAGCTCAACATTGTTAAATACATGATGACAAGGTATTCCCAGACCAAGAATACGAAGTAATTAATAAACGACCGGTAAACTCCTTGACTGTGAGTACCTAGATTAAACTTATACATCTATTAACTGTCACCAAACTAAATACGTATTGCAGATGATAACCGAGCGTTCCGAAATCAGAATTCGACCTGTTCGTGCACGAATATTTCTTCGAGAGCGTGAATCGCGAATGAAAAACGTAGCATTCGAATAAATAGTAGCTACGATCGTAACGGAGCATGATTTATACATCTTTTCTTTACTCACCTGTCTTCATGAATGGCGTGTACTCTGAATACGACGCCCGGGCGCACTTGCGCGGCCGAACGTGTCCCCCCGCGTATTCCGGTCAGGCTTTTCCCGTTCAAGGAATAACCGTGCCTGTCACCCAGGAAACCACGCGGACAGCCGAGCCACTGTGTAAGCGAAAAAAAACGGAACAGCCCACTCCGACAAACCTGTATATTTTGTTGTCGACGGCTAGTCGGAGTGTTAGTTGTCTGCTGCTGCGGTCTCCTTGGCTACGGCATCACTGCTCGCGTCACAACCAGTGCCGTACAGGGTACTTGTCTGTTAGGGTGCAATGCATTGGCGTAACTAGGTAGGGGTCAAGGGGGTCTGCCCCCCCCCCCTAAGAATGCGAACTGGTGCCCCCGTCCAGAAATTAATGAAATATGTAAAAAAAAAAAACATTCGTTAGTTAATAAAATCAATTGAAGGTCCGGATACAATAAGGAAACTAGCGCTCGAGAATGCGAAAAATATTTTGGCAAAAGAAAAACAGCAAATTGAAGCTTATATAGATTTTAACTGCAGGTATTTGTACGTAATATATTCCTGCTTTTAATCAATCTCCAATTTTTTTTATTTAAGAGTTATGTTTATATCTTTCTATTCTTAGTTTTAGTGTTAGAATAAATATGTAAATAATTATTATAAAATATGTAACTTTATTTTGTGCAACCCATGTAGATGGTATAAAATACATGTGTCTGATGGGGAGTGTTCTGGGCGAAAGTCAGGGGACCTAGCCTCCTCAGATAAAAATCCTAGTTACGCCAATGTTGCAATGTCCCCGACGATAAATGGAAGGTTCAATATGTTCAGAATACAGTAGTCTAAATAGCACTGGATCTTTGAACGAGCTAATATCATGGCAAAGGATGCATTTCTGAGATCAGTATATTTGGAGACAATATGACACGACTATGATATGATACGATCTAGCACACGCTGTGAATAGTCGCGTGCGAACGAAGAGCGCCCTTATCATAGAGGGGATAGTAGTGAGTAACTAATATGTATATGTATACAGGGGGTAAATTTACTAGCTTACTATCAGTTAAAAGGGCATTTTTAATAGTAAGATCGTGTGATTACGAATAATTTAGAAAAGTGAATACCCTACGAGTAGCTTGTTGTGAAATTTGAGAAAGTGATTTAAAAGTCATTTTAAAAAAATCAGAACCTTGAAATACAATTCGTGTAATTTTTACTAGACTTTTGATACGGCACTGAGTAACGTCGTGAGTGTCCCCCTTTTTGCTTCGATAGGCAGTCAAACGTTCGATTAAATCGTTGAAATCAGAATACTGATTTACAGAGGTACTTAATTTCATTTTTAACAAGGTATCCGTAGATTAAAAACAATAAATGTTCTAAATCGAGGTCATATTTGATTTGTATGTGAGCTCTCTTTTGTGCGTGCGCAATGGCATATTAATGCGCACACCCGCATGACACCCATCAGCCGCATTATGATACTCCTTTTGCTCCAATAAATATAATTTTTCTTATCAATCATCAATTTTCAGTAACTTGAATGTATTCGATAAGTTAAAACATCATTCCTGATTGATTTTAATGTCCGTTCAGTACATTCGAATCGAGTAACCAACCAGTAAATAACACCGCGCTTTCGTACGGCGCATTATTTAAAATCATCGAGGTATACGAAATCCGTGAATTATATTAACTTATGGAATGAATTGTTAGACACTAATGCATCAGAAGAACAAATAAACTGAACCAACCTGTCTGAAATTGTTAAACGCATAATATTCTATGATAAGAAATTTAGAAAAACTTTGAGGACTGTGACTTATATTTTTAAATGAACTTACTCGCCATCGGATTTTGTGAACGGTAGTAAATAATAGGCAACGAAGATTCTTCCGCCATCATAATGGAATATCTCTTGGAAAAACTGGAACTGTACTCGTCATTTTCCAACCAGTTCATCACTCGTGCGAACCGTTCGAATTCTTGATCGCGGGAAAAAAGTATCGTGTGTATCCCAGAGATACGGTTTCTACGGGGGCAAAATATTTGCCTTTTTAGAAGAAGAAGAACGTGCGGTTTCTCTTCGAAAAAAGGCGGGCACATCGTGTTTACGCGACACAGCCCACTAAATCTATCACATGTTAGGTTAATTGTAATTTTTATTAACGAATAAATACGTTTCTATCAACGTAATGTAATTATACCTGAAGTTTTCCTAATTGTTTTCCCGAAACTATAATCGATGCGCGTATATCGTAATGCTGCGCATTGTGACGCAGTATCGTCGAAGCTCTGTCCGGTTGACAGTTCGAAGATGATGACTTCTTCGGAAAACGAAGTTGGAATTCTAGGTGAAAAAGCTACGGAAGATTCCGCGATTTTAGAAGTAAGTACGATGGCAGTTGGTGGTCTTATCAAACAAGAAAGCTGCGACGCGGACTTCCTCTCGAATTGCAGCACTTCTATGGAAGGTTCTGTGGTAAGATTATAACCTGAAACTTCTTTGACAATCACGTTAATTGTCAAAAGTTGGGAATAATGTTCCACTTGGATGGATTCGTTGAAAACTAGTAGTAATGTTGTAAAATCAATCCTTTAGATAGCATCCCCTTCTATCGATAGTTTTTCTACTTTACCCGAACAAGAGATATCAGACTTTCAAACAGACTCCAGGGATCTACAGGTGAAAGTAGACAATCCACAGAAGCATCTTGAAACGCTTGAAACTTATATTACTTTTCGTATAACAACAAAAGTAAGTTCGAGTTAATTTCTGATAGATTGTACGAAAAGATTGTTTAGTAATGTTCCTATATTATTTCAGTCTACCAGGCCAGAATTTGAAGAGGGAGGATTTGAATACATTGTCCGAAGGAGATACAATGATTTTATTTGGTTGAGACAGAAGTTAGTGGATTCATATCCAACGCATATCATACCAGTAAGCTGTTACATATTGCGGAAGTAGATGATTAGAATTATCTCAAACTTTTTGAAAAAGATTGTATCTTAATTTTCTTATTACAGCCAATGCCTGGTAAACATACCTTACTAGCTCAGCTAGATCGATACTCCAAGGAATTTATCATAGCCCGTATGAAACTGTTACATGTATTTCTTAATAGAGTTGTTAACCATCCTATACTTAGCTGTGACAAAAATTTGTACATTTTTTTGACCACTAAACCTGCTGTGAGCATATCACTTCATTTTGTTACTTAATATACTTTCAGATATTATACTTTCTCTCATTCTAGGAGTTCCTTATACATCGTAAAAATCGTGCAAATGTGCTTGTCAAAATGACTGATTCCTTACAAAATATAGCAAGCACATACACCATGAAGCAGCATCACTTTGAATTTGAACAGATTAGAGACTACTGTACAGCCCTTAGTGAGAAATTAGCAACTATAGACAAAATAAATCATCGTATACATAAGGAGAGGCAAGGTATTTTAACAAAACCTTAAGTTCTTACATACCATGAATATGTATGGCTATTATATCAAACATTTGTATTATGTTACATTAGACTATTTGCTTGAGCTGCATCTACTGCACCCGATATTCACCTTATGGGCAACTTCTGAGCCAGAACTTGCCCCTATTTTATTAGCAATCGCCAAAGCTATAGAATTTAATGCAGTGGCTCACCAAAAGCTTCTAGAAAATGTTCCGCATGAAGAGCGAGAGTACATTTCGTATATAGATGCAGTCAAGAGTGCTCTGTCTCGGCGTGATTCGATGCAAATTGAATACGAAATGACTGTGGACGATTTGACGAAGAAAAGATTTGAAAAAGATCAGGTAAGCGAATCGAATGGTACAGCTTCAACTCGGATTCTGTAATAGCTTATAATATCTTAATCGTTTAAACAGTTAATGGGGCTCACAAGTGGCACAGCCTTGACGCAAAATTGGGGTGGATCGTTGTGGAAGGCAGAGTCACGTGACGAAAAATTGGAAAGACTGGGACTGGCAATTCCGAGGTTAGCCAAACAAGCGGAAGTGTTGCAAGATCGCGTGGAATGCGCGAATGAAAATTTGCGTAGTGATTTACAAAGATGGAACATGGAGAAACAGATGGATCTGAAGAATATGCTAGTCACTATGGCCGATCGACAGATTCGGCATTACCAGCAATGTATGAACGCGTGGGAGGAAATTCTCACCGGTTTAAAGTTAGACGGAATTGGATCTGATGTTAGTGTAGGACCGCCGATTAAAATACCAGTTTGAACAACAACAAACCCTATTTTCACATTTGGACACATGTACACACCGTAAACACTTCATGAATTTATGAAGGTAAAATACGTAAACCACAATGCATCTGCCATTAATGACGACATCTTTATTGCAATTAAGGAACTGACCTTACCAGCTTCTTCGATGTCATTGCTTCAGCAATTAAATAACTTCGCCTCTTAAGTTTTAAATGTTCTTTGTTAATCGTATATATATATATATATATACACATATATATAGGGTCAAAATTCAGTATAGAATCAACTAAGATATTAAGATGTATCTTCTTTTAGATCACCAGTTAAGTTTGGGACCAAGTACTAAATGATTTTCACTACTCCTTCGTTTTCTTACTTTGAATCACATACAATACATTCATTGACAATCAGTTTTTTTCGTCACCTGTATCTAATAGATATCAAAGTTATCTATATATCCATAGATAGTCAATGTAATGATTCTAAAATACAATTTACAAATTCGAGCAAACACTTACAATGTTCGTTGTATCGTTAATCAGTACTCTTATTAATCTACGTTATTAAGTTCCTCGGACGATCTATACGGCAGCACTTAATAATCAACTTATACAGGTAGTCTTGTGAAAAAAAAGCACTGAATCTATACAACGTGTCATATCTGTTGTTATCCACGCTTGAAACTAACGATTCTCGAGATAGTTTCTACATACTATACGTATATGGGATACGGTTTCAATACATTCATTACATTGCACACGGTTATCTTATTAATGATGAAACTCTTAGATTTGTATCAATAAATAAATTATTGTTTGCAACATACTGTTCATTCGACGGTTACCTTATTCGATCGAAGTGTAATTTGGCATTGGGGTTATGTAGAACTCCACCAAATTGTCCAAATCGTACAGTCTCGTTATAGATTCACCTGTAAAACGTTTCGCATGCTTTTCGTTATTTCATTCAACAATATGTTCTTGTTTTTTGTTTAAATACTTACCAGCTAGAGTCATTTCATTGTGCAAAAACCGCACGGTGTGCGAGTATGGTTGTTGTATCTTCTCCCTTAATTTCGGTGCTAAACGTCGAGTCGGGTTCCATAATGGACTCCGAAAATTGGGAACGTTCATACAGTTTGGTTTCCAGGACTCTGGTTTCACTTCTTCCATGGGTAATATATCTGTTATTCTGTACTCACTTGTGTCGATGTTCCACGTAAATTTGCATCCCACTTCGTATTGTTTTCTTTCTTGAGAACTGTATGCATTTTAGTTTGAAATAAAGACTTGTAAAGTGTAGTCGAATTTTCTAAACGCAACACGATACTGACCATTGCGTCTGGTTACTAATTTCACTAGCTTGGATCTTCATAATTAATAAACAAATAATATCACCGCTTAACGCGCATATGTCGATGATTTCAATGTCGTAATCGCTACAGTGCCAATATCTTTTTTTAAATCTCATACAAATCCAGTCAGCGATGTGATGAGAGAACGTTTCTATGTCGAAACTCAATTGATTTATCGACACGCAAGGTACTATCTGAAAATCCAGAAAGCTCTCCTTTAAAATTCATTCGGGCTATTTCTAGATAACGAATCGTCAATAAAAAAAAAAAGAAAAAACACGCAGCTTGAAGGCAATACCAGTTTCTCAGCTTTGCTGTTGCTGATCATTTGCATTTGCACATATCCAGATCCATGGACATGCATAGGAAGCACACATTGGTAACTCACGTACCCTCCTGTCTCTTCGTCTATGAAAATGTATGCACTCTTTTATCGTCTTATCTCTTACTTCGTTTAAATAAACATACCTTCAACATCTGTGATTACTGATATCATTTCGTCGTCCAATTCTATGTAACTTCTCTTAAAATGCGCGGTGCATTTTATAGTAGGATATTGTAAGTTTATTTTCGGAACCAACGGAGACGAATTTACAAAATGTTTGCCCACACGGTCCCTGTTTATGGCTCCATTAGGCAGCTGATTTTGATTCAATGGACGAAGGACATTCTTCTCAGCTACAACAATATGAAACAATAAACGTTGAATGAATTTTCCTTCTAATGTGTATCACCAATTTACCTGAATCCACCGTTACGTCGTTCGAGGCTCCAATATCTTGATTAATACTAAAATCATCAGTTTCGCTTTGATCAGAGTCCACCCAGTGTTTCTTGCCGTTTGGCAGTACAGGCGACATAGTTGGGGACGACGGTATCTGATGTATCGAACATCCACGGTGTCTGAACTGATCCCGTATGTGTTTGAAAGGAACTATATTCTCGGCGTCCTCCGTTTCGTCGCAGAACTCGTACTTCTTGTCGGCGAGCCTACGTTTTCTGAACGAACTGAGCTTCTCGCAAGTCTCCTGCGCCTCGTCCGTGAACTCGTACGCTTTCTCCGCCTCGAGGATCAGCTTGTGCGTGGCTCTTGTCCTCGACTGGGTGGTGTTCACGATGGGCGGTGGGGAGTGTAAGTTAGACCGTTTACGTGGACTCGGATGACGAAAGGACCTCGACACAGGCGGTGACATCAAACGTGATGAAGAGGAAGGGCTCATGGAGACCGAATGAAGCGGCGAATTAACGGAAGTCACGTTGTTATCTTCGGACGCGCCTGGTTGGGGGGAATTTGAGCGTTGACTGCGACTGCTTCTATGACTAGATTCCGAATTACGGGTCTTAAGAATATCCGATGGCGGCGTAAGAATAGGTGACGACCAGCAGCTGGTCGTCCTGAGATCCGAGGGAAGCCTTTGCGGCGTGGACCGTGGTGAACACGACGGATGCTTTACTAGAGTAATTAGATCACTACCGATGTTAAGCTCCTGGGACATATCCTCGCAGAAGTCCTGCAGGATCTTGTCCCTGACCGATATCGCTTGCTGCTCGGTCCGACAGATTTCTGGCCTTGTAGTCAGGCATCGACATTCGCCGATGTCCGTACACTCGCACGACTTAACACTTATGATATCAGCAGACTTACGTATATCACAGACACAATCGCTTTGATTACTGTTCGAGGTATTCGATGGATCATGGGTTAACTTATCATCTATTCTAATCAGTTCATCTAGAAAGTCATGTTCTATACTCGATTCGCATCTCGGGGATCGATCAACCGCGCACTCTGGCGTACCTAATTTCTCGTCTGAACTCTCGTAACGTTCCACCTTCGTGTAATCCAATTCCTCCACATCACTCATGTCTAATGGCACCGTGTCAGGAATTACAGTGTCCTGTTTATCACAACTCTTCTGATTTTTCGACCTTGGAATGTCCAAATCCACCCTGAGTACGTGCAGAAAATTTCCTGTATTAACTACCACGTGGTTCCAATAATTCAGACAGACAGTGGCTCGGAACCTAGGATAGGGGGAAATTACTTCGTAGGTGGTATGGACAGTCAGTCCGTGTTGAAGACAGTTACATCTTACACAACCGTCCCAGTTGGCAGCCAACTCTATGGAAACATAAAGCATAGATTTTTGTATTCGGTAGACGCATACAACACCGCGAGGATTCTTGTGTTTACCTTCACCCTCTTCTTCGTAGGATGCAGCAACTTTCAAACAATCCTTGCAGTTCTCGAGGGATGGAACTGTAGTGATCGTTAAGTATGCTCTGTCTGTTGGTTGCAAGTGCAACCAGTTTGTACTGAAAATTTTCTTATCAATTAATCTGTGAATCATTTTTTTAAGATATCTAGTAATCGAAATAATTCAATTAAAGCTTACCAAAGGCCATGTATCACTAGTTTATTCCGTTCCATTGGCCATTGGGATATGACAATGCTAAGTTCTCTATAGATAGTATAATTACCAAAAAGCGTAACCTCTGCTACTTTACGAACAACATGGTTCGGAGTGAAAGCCCACCAGTGTAACAAGTACTTGTACAAAGAAGTATTTCCACTTACATCCATTGTATATGTGTATGTGAGCAAGAACTGACCACATTGTGTCAATCCCATTACAATGTGCCTTCAATGATAAGAATAATTATTACAAAGTCACTTAATAAGCTTCTGTGTGTCCTAATGCATCTCTTCAATAAAGGTATGTATACACATTCCAAACATACCCCGCTTCTAATGCAGATTTTGGGATAACGTGTAGAAGTGGCAAGTGTCTCCACGAAGGTACAGTAGCAAACAGTCTTTCCTCTGATGCATAATTATGTGCTGATAGACAACCTCTGATCTATAATATTAATTGTTTAATAATATTGTGACAACCCTACAAATGCACACTATAAATGATGGCATTGTTTAGACTGTCATGCGATAAAATTGAACTTTTAACTGAATGCAATATATCAAATTTAGACTGGAGAAAACTATAAAAATAGTAGAAATATTTCGAATCTTTTTATAGCCCACAACAATTCATTAATTTCTCGTCTACCGCTGGGTATCATGCAATTACGATTTCATACAAATAATAATAGAAAAAATAAGGGACAAATGGCTATTACATGGGCAAGAACAAAAGCATGTTTTTTCTTGCAACCATTAATAACATCAGCGCTATGAATAATCCAACAACGAACATGCGAATACATCGAGAAACAATTAAATATTCTTTTTCTCGAAGATATTCTCCTTTTTTTGTTTAAACTGAAGACGTGCTTTTGACAGATCTATGCGCGTTTGTGTGTATGTATGCTGTCATTAACATCTCAACGAGTTGAAGGTTAAGCAACCGTACCTCTCTTAAAAATAACTTCTGTAAGAAATGTCTTTTACTGCGACGATGGGACAGACACGGTTTCTGGCCCACTATAACGTACTCCGATCGTTCGGAGGTAATATCAGAGAACCATTCATTGCAACAATCTGAGGTAGTGTCGGAAGACGATGCGTCCGCCATTTTTAAATAACCCTACTGAGAGATAGACGCATGCAGAGAGCGTCCAGAAGATCAGAAAACACGATTCACCAGGCTTTGCCACATGGGCGCACGAGTCGAATTGTTTTTATGCCTCCTCCGCGAACAACTGTGAGGAATATACTGTCGACCTTTCGATTCTTTGATCTTTTCAACGAATTATTACAAGATATGTTCACGATTCTGATAAACGAACCGGATAGAGACTCGACACGAGAATTGCACGCACGGTATTTAACTTTGTTTCGAATTCATATCGGTCAATAAAAAATACAAGATTCTTATAACCCTGAAGGGTTAAGGAACTCCAATATCGTATGTAACACGGACAACGGGGGGCAAATTTCCGTCGAAATTTAAATTACGTCGTAGGGATTTCTGATGACATTTCAGCCTTTTTCTTTTCAGCAATGTCGCTTTAAATCAAATGAATTTTATCACGCTAAAGACATGGACATCACGCTGGACGACAGATTAAACGTATTGCAACAAGTAAGCCAACTAAAGCTTGTTGAAATATTGGACGTGATTCCTGGGGCTAAAGACCTAGTAATAGAGCAAAAATTAATGAAAATTTTTGACAGTTTTGTAGGAGTTTCTGTGCTCAAGTAATTATCTTCAGTTATCATAGCTCATTTTAAAATCAATGTTGAATAATGTTGTCTTTTGTTTAGGCGCTACGGAGTTAACAAAATTTATAAACTGGAACAAGGTCTGAAACTTTCAAACTCTCAACGTATCTTCATAGTAACCAGTGACTTGATCTCTTGCAAAAGAGCATTGGATCAAATACAGTCAGAGATTTCACCAAATGTAAAACCACATGTACTGCCGTGTCATCATATTTTAATCACTCCGTTTGTACCAACAGTTCTTCACTCGATTATCGAAGAAGAGGGTAATCGTTTACATACTATTCATTGGGTACAATAATACTAAGTGTATTATAGTCAATATATCATTATTTGTTTAGGCTTATCTGGACTCGTGAATGTACACTCATTATCATGGGAATTCATAAGATTCGATGGCAATGTCTTATCTCTGGAAAACTCTATGTTTACTGATATCTATTATCACAAAGATACCACTTTGTTACCGGCATTAGCACGGAACTTATGGTCACTGCAGCTTATACTCGGCTCACCCAAGCTGATTCTTTCGTTTGGTAAACATAGTCAACAGATGCTTAACATTATGGATTCTATAAAGCAGTGCTTAGGCTCGTCGAACATAGAAAATGAAGTTGGAGCTTTAATTCTAATGGATAGAAATTACGATCTAGTCGCACCACTTTTAACCCCAGTAACGTATGCTGGTTTATTGCATGAAGTTGTGGATGTAAATGTCGGTACAGTTACCTTAGGCAAATCTCAAACCAAACTGGACCCAGATAAGGACCAGATTTATGGAGAAGTAAGAGATACACCATGCAGCGACGTTTTTCCTACTTTACGTGGAAAGGCTAAATCTCTAAAATGTACACGCAATCTTTGTATATATTCCTCTTAGTAATTCGAATTCGATAAAAGTTAATAATAATCTCGATATTGTGTATTAGCTGAACTGACTGCGATAGAAACAATGAATATATCTGAAATGGAGCGATATGTGGCGACTAGATTAAAGAAGATCAGTGACATGACACGTCAAGTGGGTATTCACATATCTACCGGTCAACTTATTGCAGATACATTGGGCTCTGACTTTCAAACCCTGCAACAGATAGAGAAATCTGTACTCGAATGCAAAGAGAGAAAAGAATGTTTAAATTACATTGAAAAGCAAATTGGTATGGATTCTGTTCCTAGGTTCAAGATTGCAGTATCGTTCGTAAAAGAATTCGATTTTCAGATGATCATCCGCTGAGAAGCTTGCGTTTATTATGTCTATTGTCTATTGCAAGCGATGGCGTCGCTCAGAATGAGCTACACTCGATTCAGAAGCTCCATCTTCACGCGCACGGTTACAAGCATATACCATTATTTTATAAATTGCAAAGCGTAGGTTTGCTGAAATGTAGAGCGGAGAATATTTTTCACAAATTACCGAACTGGACCAGCGAATGGAACAGCGGGGCTCAGAAGCTGAAACTTCTGCCGAGCTATTCCAAGCAAACTGAACAAAACAACCGTACATGTCCCAGTTACGTGTTCAACAATATTTATACTCCTGTAATTGTTAGTATGATTTTTTTCACAAGATTATTTCGTTAAGATTCTATTAGAACTAACAAATTCTCTACGTCTGTATAGGCCCAAGTGTTAAATATTGTAGTAAATCAAAAAAAGGACGCTAAGAATCTCGAGGAATTGGCAAGTTTACCGAATTGCCTTATAAGTGGACAACGTGGTCCATTGCTACCAAAGATGGTGATAGTATGTGTTATAGGTGGTATCACTTGCGCTGAAATAGCTGCTTGCAGACTTATCGAAAAGTTATTTGGAATTCGACTTGTCCTTGCATCCGATAGTATTACAACAGGTAACAAAATACTCGAAAGGATGCACGAAATATAAGAATCTCAAGGTATCACCTTGTTATAGGAATTAAATATGTATAATAACCAATATTTTGTATTCTTATACTGTAAATTAAATGTTTTATACGTAAATTTAAAAAGACGAATGCTTCAGTGGTGCACTAAAACAATATACTGTTACTTTATATACTGTTATTTTCAACATTATTTACATGAGTGTACATGCAGTACAGCAATGATCCAATGTCAAACACCCAAGTAAATAATATTCAATATTTCCCGGCTCAATAATTTCGATTCTCTTCCCGATTACGATCCCTATCACGATCGCGCCTCTGACGACCCCAATCCTGTCCCTGTCTGTTGTAATTCTGTCTATCGCGGAAGTTTCCTTGATTTCCGCGCGAGAAGAAATTACCTACATCAGAAAATAATACACTTTTAGCATTTCTCCAAGTATTTATACATGTACTTGAAATGTATGCCTTATAATTACCTTGTTTCATTTCGAAGATACGTTCGTTAGAGTCAACAAAGTTGTTTACTTTGTCAGTGAGCTGTAACGCCAGAGACTGGAGGCGACTAGGCTCACTGCGATGCATCACAACAGTCTCCGTTGGATCATCCAACGACGCCATAAGCTCTTCATTAATGATCATTTTACTAATGGTGGAATGAACAATGGGTCGTTTTAATTGGAACATCTCTGCCAATTTTGGCATAGAGATCGAATCGTAGACATGCGAGTAGGTGAACAGATATGTTCTCAGAGCTTCCTCTTTGATTAATCTCGTGAGCATATCACGAACTTTGTCCGCTTGATAGAAAAGATCCCAAACCTTGGCGTTCATCTTTTCGTTAATTATGAAATTGTTGCAAGCCAGCCAGTTTCCGTTACGCATCGCTTTCGCCGCTGCCACGACGTGCTCTCTCATAGATTCCGGAGGACCGACCAATGATTGACGTTCGCTCGATCGTAACTGTTGGTAGAAAGTCTTCGAGATCATCCTCCTTCTTGCGTCGAATTCATGAGCAGCCATATACGGAATTTCAATGAGCATTGCGGAAACCAGATAAACGCATTCAAGTAGTTCCAAGTTAATGTGCATGTGAAAAGGCATCTGCCTCTGTTTCTCAATCTTCTCTTGCTCTTTGCTACGCTCGTGTTGTCTCTGAGGCAGAAGACCTTGCGCCAACAGTTCCTTTACTTTTCCTGTTACCATTAAATCGACCAAGCAATTGTGGGCATCCTTGATATTCGCGTGACGGAATGCGCACAAGCCCAAATGAGCTATGGTTCTGTTGTACAAAATCTACAATACAGGCAAAAAGCTTAGAAACGGTTCAGAGGTGTGTAAAATATTCTAAGTGTTATGAAAGAAATGCACACTTGCGTAGCTGGATCAGAATGCTGGATGGTCTCTTGTAAATGGGACATCAAAATAAGATCACGTGCTTGGAACCAGTTGTCGTGAAGCGCATGGTGATAAATATGAGAAAGGATCGCTCGAGTTCTAAGTCTGTCCGTTCCATCGTGAGCGTAAACGTATTTACAAAGTTTTTCCATCACTTGGACGGATGTAACGACGTCTGCAGCAAGTTCTCCCTGAAATGATACAAGAGCACCAAGTCTAAATAGTTTGTATCTGTATTTTCCATAACAACAACTTACTTACCTCCTTCTGTTTAAGAACGTTAGGGTCGAATTTGTAATATAAATGCTCGATTTTACGTAGATATACACGGCAAAGTTCCGAAACGGTTCCTTGTCTCTCCAAGTACTCTTGAACTTTGTCGATTATCATAGACACTTGTTTCTCATCTTTTAATCGTTCCACGTATTCGTTACTGTGTGGATCACGTTCCTTCAACAACTTTGTAAATTCTTCGTCCAAACGTTCGACTAACGTCAATACACATCCGTGTATTTTGTACGGAAGAGTTTCGTATTCCTCTGCGTCCTCGGTGACAACCTCAGCGATTATCATATCTTTCGTGCTTAACAGCATATCGAGCATTTCTGTTATACGTTCTAAGATTTTCGACCAATACTCGGGCTTCATCGCGTCCGACACTTTGGGATTGTAATCGAAAATGGAAGACACAATGGAAAACTTGATCTTCACTGCTACGGCCGGCCCAAGATTATGCGCGTCCGCTATCGACTGCAATTCGTGTAACAGTTCGATTTGTTCCCGTCTGTCCGTACGTTTTTTACCGCGAGCTGCAATGATCTCGGATAGCTTTTTCAAAACAGCAGCCACGTTGATTTCGGCATCTTTGGCGAACATTTTTGGCTTCTCCGATGGAATGGCCACTCCGCCTTTCACAGTCTCCCATTCACCTTCTCCATCGTCTTCATCCTTCTTCTTTTTCCTGTCTTTTTCTTTGCGTTCCTTTCGCTGTTCTTTCCGTTTTGCCTTGTCTTCGTCTTCTTCCTTGTCTGCTGCCCTGTTCAATGACACGCGTTTTCATTATTGAAATATGTAAATATTGTTTGTCACTAATCATACGTGATCCTATTCAAACAGTACTTTTTAATAAATCGTTCACGAATATTTTGATATTGGCCATCGTCTTCGCTGCTTGTGCTTTCGCTATCCGAGGAGCTACCCCAATCCGACTCGCTGTCGCTAGCGTCGTCCCCATCAGCCACACTTTTCTGGAAAGTTACAGACCAGTTATATCGGGATTCATTATGTGGTTATTGTATATATATAATGTACAAACTTTAAATTTAGGTAAGTCTGGCTCGCTTGCTTCTGAACCAGCTTTCTTAAAAGCAACTGCACTGTCGTCTTCTTCTTCAGATTCCATAGCTTCTTCCGCTGAAACGTTAAGTTTTTGATTAGTTTTTCTTAAGAAGGATACATGCATTTATAAATTCTATATATTTACGCTTCTCTTCATCTTCGTCGTCGTCTTGATCTGGATTTTCTCTGAATTTGACTATGTCTTCTTCAAAATCTTTATTATATTTACGAAGTTTCTGACGCAACGAGGTCAAAGATTTCGAATTATTCTTCGACATATTCTTGCGTCCATCACGATCTTCCCATACTTCATTGATGAAATCTTCCATTTCCACCAAACATCTGACATAAAATCTAGGCGTTTGACCGCTTTCTTCTTTTGTGATAACGGGTAATGCCTTTTGGTAGGCTCTCATCAAATCTTCAAAACCTATAATCGCATAACAAATAATTTACAACAATAAAGAAACTTGCTTCGTTTCAGTGAATACAACAGACATTAATTGTCTCTAGCACTTACTGGAAAGCATACTGCTCATATCTTTGATCTTTTTATAGTTTCTTATAAGTTTAATGAGATTAGCAATTTCTTCATATCTCTTTTCCTTTGTTGAACGAACAACTCTCTTTGTTTCTTCCTCTTCATCGCTGAACTATAACACAAGGAAATAATGTTAAAAAATGATAATTCAGGTACAAAGTCGAGGAAAGAATTATTCAAAAGGCAGCTATTATTTACTGTGAAAGCTGCAGTGGGTCCTCTTGGTGCCTGCTCCTCCTCGGATACACTTTCAGACTCCGAGTCTGAACCAGTTGCAAAGAAACGACTCATATTGTAAAAATACTGCAACAAGAAAGTGCTATCAATAGGTACTCATTCACTGTAACAGTAAATAAAACGTCTCGAATACAATACATCTGTAGTATAAATAATTGATGTCCATGTAATATTTAATTAACACGGGTAACAATTTATGAAAATATAGCAACGTTACAAAAATATTGTACGTATAATCAAGAAAGATTATTACGTGCATGCAAGTATTCGCGGTGTCGTTAAACACATGGCACAATAACTTTATCAATAACGTCTAATATAATGTACGTGTTACTATTAAATGGTGGTGCTTGTAAAAATATGCACTGTACTAATACGAGAAAACTTACAGAATATAAAATTACTTGTACGTTTTTCCTTCAAAAGGTAGAACTACTGT
This sequence comes from Dufourea novaeangliae, assembly GCF_001272555.1. NCBI lineage: Eukaryota > Metazoa > Arthropoda > Insecta > Hymenoptera > Halictidae > Dufourea > Dufourea novaeangliae. The sequence continues at coordinate 316,616 of NW_015374034.1, read as the reverse complement.
AGGTTAGAATGAGGACATTAAAGGCAGATACGCCTGGATACGCCACCGAATCAAACGCATGACATGAAATGCGTTCTATAAGTGATCAATATAATATATGTACTTTCTAAACTCACCTTTCACCAGCTAACATGAAAACTCCTTTTATTCTAAAAGTTTTTTGAAAAGTACTCTTTTAACGATGTTTTTAAACAATATGTTGCAGCAATATTATTTATGTTCCCAAAAACAAAGTTTCATTCATGAACATGAAATATTGAATAAGAAAAGACGTGTAAAAGTTATCCGTCAAATTGAACAACTAAAGATATATATTTGTAAATAAATAATATAATCTAACATAATTCCAACGAGTTAATAGTTAAACATTTAAACGTTTATATAATCTACGCGAATCAAAAACTAGTGCCATCTAGTCAATTAGTACTAGTTGATTCCATCTAGATATGTAGCGTCACAATACTCTTTAAGCCCTTGTTTCATTAAAGAATTAAATATCAGTTAAGAATGTATCAAACGGCAATTACTATTGAATAATATTAGAATAACAGACTTCAATGAATAAGGCGACATCAGCAGGTCGCATATTCAGTTTATATTTTTTTTTATACCGACCACCCAGAGATATAGCATCACGCCATCTAAGGTCAAGAAGATGTTCCCAATTTGCTAACAGTTTGGAGATTTTGTCATAGATGGCACAATAGGTCACTTTTATCGTCTCTATTATTACACATAAAGGATATTAAGTATTAATTGAGAATGCAAGAAAATCAAAATGAACAGAATCAATCCAAGGAAATTCCATAGATTTTTATTGGTATTTGCAAAGAATAACTATTTAACATAATTTTTCATTTGTTCGCACTAACATAATTTGAACGAAACGTAATGAGCAATTAATTAAATTATTTCGAACGCGTTTTGGAACGCATGTATCTGGAATTCCCAAGATCAATATGAGTAGTCGATCCCTTCAGTTGGCACGAACTGAAGGGAGAACCAGGGAGAACGGTCTTCGTACAAAAGGGTACAAGCACGTTTTAAGGTGCGTGGGAGTGTGTGTTCCGTTTCGACGAGATCGTATAGATCAGAAACATAACAGAGAACGGTCTACACGCATAGATAATTTTCTCTTGGAAATACAATGGCCACCAAGTAAGTACATAGACGGACAACAAAACACGCAACATTGTACTCAATTCAACTCTTCAATTCAATCGAGTTATATTTTAGTAATCTATTGTATCGTAATAAGAAATTTTTCTTAAAGATCGAACTTTAAAGTGCTCCAGGATGTATTATATCGTCCTGCAAATAATGAACACGATTTGTTTCTTTTATACTTAATTAGGACGTGAATACATAACTTTGTGTCAATGGTTGATGAAGTATCCTCTTCGTCCTTTACACATGTAAATATATATGTTTGAAATATTCTGTGTTTCTGTGGAATAATAAACAAGCTTTCTTTTCAGTTATATGGAAAATATGAATGACGAACTTGCCAAGAAATTTTATTCTGGAAAAAAATATACAGAAGCATTAAATCAGTACAATGAACTTATTAGTAAGTGTATTCCTCAATCATGAATCCGCTGTGATGAAATTTAATAAAACCGTGATTTGATTGTTTTTGTAGAAGTGTTCCCAAATAAATCCAAGTATTATGGAAACAGAGCTGCATGTTATATGATGCTCAGTAAATATCGTGATGCTTTGATAGATGCAAAAAAAAGCATTGAGTTGGATGATACGTTTCTCAAAGTATGTTATGTACTACCTGCAAGAATATATATATACACACACGCGCGCACATATATATGTATGAACACAAATGACCATTCATTTTATTCAACCCATTTGATTTTCTAGGGTTACAAAAGGGTTATAAGATGTTGTTTAGTCCTGGGAGATATTATTCAAGCTGAAACCACTTTAGCAAAGTTACTGGAACTAGATCCCACTAATGAGGCAATAAATGCAGAGAAACTAGACTTACAGCATGTACAGTTTTATTTTAACGAGGCAAAGATTGCATATGCACTAAAGGATTATCGTAAGGTTTGCAATTATTTTTCAAGTAAAACAAGGTGTACATAGTATATTATTATTCATCGATACTACCAGTGTCTGATCTACTATAACTTTTCTAGGCTGTATATGTTATGGACCGTTGTTGTGATATAAGTATATGTTGCCCAGTATTTAAATTGTTTAAAGCAGAGTCTCTAACATATTTAAATAGGCATCAAGAAGCACAAACGATTGCAAAGTGTGTTACTTTATTAATTATTATTAGTATTATTACTATGTTATATATTATTTGTATCTTACTATATACTGTATATGTATTTTATTCTATTTCAGCGATATCTTACACATTGACAAACAGAACGTGGATGCTCTGTATGTTCGTGGTGTGTGCCTGTATTTTCAAGATGATATCGATAAAGCGTTTGAACACTTTCAACACATTCTTAAACTTGCTCCAGATCATGTAAAGGCATTATACATGTACAAGGTAAGGAACACGTGAACCATATGTAGAATATTTGTTGCATTTTCTTTCTTTTTTGTAATTCTGTAGAAAGCTAAAAACTTGAAGAAAAAGAAAGAAGAAGGAAATGATGCCTTCAAAACGAAGCAATATCACAAAGCATACACACTGTATACAGAAGCCTTGGCTATAGATCCCCTGAATACAGCAACAAATGCAAAACTTCATTTTAATAAAGCAACAGCAGCTGCAAAGGTGTCCATTTTAATTTGTTTCTTTAAGCCACAACTTTCAGAATGAAGTCACCGATTACATTTTATACTTTATAGTGCGGGCTTTTACAAGAAACGGTTACAGAGTGTACAGAAGCATTAAAGTTAGATGAAAATTATATGAAAGCTCTTCTGAGGAGAGCAGTGACATACATGACACTCAAAGAATATGATGAAGCTGTTCATGACCTCGAGAAAGTATGCAAAATGACTAACAGCAGAGGTATATAGAAGGAAAAAAATTCATCTTCGCTATAAAAAGTATTTTCTGGTTACATTGTAGTAACACCTTCGAACATCGATTTCCAGAACACAAACGGTTGCTCATGGAAGCGAAATTAGCAGCGAAGAAGTCGAAGAGAAAAGATTATTACAAGATTTTAGGTATCAACAAAAATGCATCGACCGACGACATTAAAAAAGCGTTCAGGAAAAGAGCCATGGTACATCATCCAGGTGAGTATAAAGGCGCATTTCTATTAAGTGATTCGTATCATCAAAGTTATCTTCTCTCGTGTAATTGCGTACAGATCGACATCCAAATGCAACAGAAGGGGAAAAGAAAGAACAAGAGAAAAAGTTTAAAGAAGTCGGGGAAGCCTATGGAATTTTGTCCGATCCTAAGAAGCGTTCGCGTTATGACAGTGGACACGACGTAGACGACGGCGATAGTGGACACCAAAGTACAGATTATTTTTCCTTCAATAAACTCTCATGACTAAAAAAAAATATTATATTCTAAACGATATTTATATCTTTTCATAGATATTGATCCAAATGCAGTATTCCGTACATTCTTCAATCAATATGCCGATACTCAGCCTCATATGGGCGGCGGCGGCGGCGGCGGCGGCTATCCTGGTGGTTTTCCCGGTGGATTTACTTTTCACTTTGGTTAACAGCATTCCGAAACAGGCGTTCTTATATGATACTTCTATCAATGTAGTTAATCGGGTACTTTATTTTATGTTAGAAACGAATATATTAGTTTTTGCGTACATTTCATTCGACCGATTTTTCCTGTATTGTCAGGTAATATAAAATTTACTAGATATAGTTTTATATATTTATTTAAATAACTGTAAATATGTCACATACATGTAGTACCCCTGTAATTTTTTGCGATACGATAAAGCATGAATGACGAGTGTTAATGAACTATATCGGTTTAATTTGATCATACCTCTTAGCAGAGTATGGATTCATCGATGTAGGTACTTACAGAAGTTACGTTTATTTTCTCTTAATGATTAGTGACAATATTATTAAATTAACTTACAAACTGCTACGTAATATAGTCCACAATAAACTTTCCGAACCTGTTCTAATTTGCCATTGTATATTATACAATTTTGAAATCCATTATAAAAGAAAAATAGAACGAGAGAGAGAGAGAGAGAGAGAGAAAGTCTTCTGCAACTTATGTCTTTCTGTAGAAATATGATCATGTATTGCGCATTGTTATATTAAGGTACAATAAATTCTTGAACAAAGTCTTGTATTCCAGTTATAGTAATTAATATCAGTAATTTTTTTCAAAACCTTATTTGTTTCTCAAGCCAGAAATAACATTTCCGAACATCTTACTCATCTAAATTGATAAAAAAAAAACTCTTGGTGTTTCTATTGCTTATTTAAATACACGTCTAGTGTTCTAAAAAGTTCAATTGTTCAAAATAAATGATTGAATATCGTCGTTTGAAAGAAAATAAAGTTTCGGTTGTAAACAACAAGTTTCGAAGATGTTTATGTAATGCTTTTGATATTCAAATTCAATACTAATGACGTATGACTCTTTCCAGGCTTTGTAATAGTATGTACATAAGGCACGCTGCTATTGTTACAACTTCGAAATACATGAATACACAAATCTATGGAAATTATGCACATTTCACTAGACTGAATTAAACAACGCTAACGTAAGGCACATGGGAGCTGAAATGTACATATTTGCAGGAGCACGTGAAAATGTGTAACAGCACCTATATATTGACTGAGATCTTACTTCAGCAAGTATACTTATGTTTCATTTTACCGACGATTATACATTTACAGCATTAACAAACCTTGCGTCTCATCTCTTCTTTTTTTGTCTGTATACCGTAAATATACAATCGTTGTTGTACGAGATGGCATATTTTCATTTTTACCATTTTTCAGTATGTATTTCGTTCATATATTCTTCACATTACCTAGTGTTATTGAGCATAAAAATACTTTATTTAAATATACTGCGTTTAGGTCTTTTAAATAAGTACTCGGACTCTAAATGTAAGTTATTGTTCTATAAAGTAATAAATTAATAAAGCACCTTTTCCAATTAACGCGTAACTCGCATACTCTTTTTGTTAACGTTTGCTCTCTTATGACATGGCGTGTTAAATACTTCTACGACGAGTATGTTGATACGATAAAAGATACTTAAGATGTATAATATATATTCATGATCGCAAAATTAAAATCTGCACTCATAGCACATTTTCAAATAAGTACGCACGCTTAAAATCAAACTGTTCAATCGGATATAACGTTTGCAATCTTACATGTACAGCATAAGTACATATTGGTATAACAGTATACTTGATAGTATATACATATATACAAACAATCTACTATTAATCCGGAATCAATTTTTGTGCTATATATTACATTATTTCATTACGAATTATTTATTTGTCTCGTTATAGGACGCTCTACCCGCCAATTCGAGTAAGTAACGATCGGGGTGATCTATCCACTCGCTGGCACTTAACTTAACAATCCTTTGCTTTTCCGCTTCTTTTACCTGCCATTTTTTAATTTCCAATTGACGATCCCTAAAATATTTTCGTATTAACTTCTTCGAAACACTAATTTAATCTGAATAATTTTGGTAATGGAACATGCGCGTGTGTGTATGTGTGTGTTACCTTAATTTCGTGTCTCCACAGCCCCAAACTTCTAAGCTAGAAATTGGATAAGGTGCACCCGCAATACTGACTGACTGGAATGACTCGTCTATGCTGATGTAAGGTGAACGTGGATTACTACCAAATCGTAACCCATGAGGATAACCCCTGATGTTGGTATTTAAATACAATACTTTAGCTCCTTTCTCTATAACTCTGTACGACGGAAACAATTCAATGCCCACAGAATCTTCATCGCCCCAGTAAAGGTGACTTTCGTGCCATTCTACAGCAGAGCATACACAGTACGTAGGGCATACTGTGTCCTTGTCTGGGCTAATAGCCCTTATAAATAACAAGGTAGGGCCTCTGTATCCTAATACATGATGCAAAAAACGGTTAGCTCCTGTCCCATGTTCTGAGCTACTATATAACAAAGTCCAATGTCTGGGACACACACTACCCAATCTTTTAGCTATCAATGCATAGGGAACATCCTTCGGCGAATCATCTACCTAAATGTTTTACAACCCATTGTTTAACAACGAATTAACGATAATAAAGAGTGAAATTTTCTCAACTAAGAACATACCTGAAGATAACATTCGGGTAATGTACTGGATAATAACCATACATAGCTCACAGGTAGAAGAATCTGAGGAAAATCAAAGGACATTGGCTGTTCCAATATAGGCGTTGGTATCTCTAAATGTGGTTGAGGCTGCTCTTTGGACAATAGAGCTTTACCATTACGATAAGCGGTAGTCAGTACATGCACGATATAGTGATGGGGACCATTTATTATACGTGGGCAATGCTGCCAAATCCAATTGCTCACGTAACTTACAGACAGGGTATGTTTGCCATGAAACTGTAATACACATTCTATAAGAAGGAAGCAAACATACACAGAAATGATATTTTAATAAATAACGAAATATACTAACACACGAGACAATGACTGCATTCATTATTTGTTCAGCATAAATGCAGGTAGGAGTTCCACTGCTGTCCATAGCAATTTTATAAGAAATATTCAACAGGTGTTTCAAATCTTCAGGAGTAACATCTCCTTTCATGTTCGAATACATCTTTACATAATTTTCTAATACAGTTTGATCATTCATCACAGAAAGAAACTTCTCGGCTTGTTGCTTAAAAGAATGAGCACTTAAATGAGCAGTGCTAACACCAGCAGCATGATGCAGGTAATTGAACAGATTTTCACCTAATTCTGGATAATTAGGGAAAAGGTATCGTTGAAATACAGATTTTGTGATACCAGTTATACGTTCCTCGTCATGAGTTAGGTGAGAGAGGGTCTGCAACACATATGGAATCTCAATAATGTGTTCCTTTGGAGATAATGATATAATGACGTAATAAACCCAATAGGATCACAAGCAATGGTTCTTTTACAACGGTATAACTGCTTTCAACATTTAAAAAATATTAAAATCTAGTTTAAGAAGAAAAATTATCTATGTATATATATTAGGCACAGCATTGCCCTTGCTGTCAGTTCCCTATTGTCGCGATACCTTTTGTTGACTGCTAGACCCAAAACTGTATGACCCTGCTAGATTTGATACTTCGTTATATTGTTACTTTTAACTTGTATATAAACATATACTATAATCTCTAGTGCGTATCATAATTATTGCAATCATTGGGTTAGGGCAATTACGTTTTATTTTCTTTGTATTGGAAGATCAATAATTGAGAGGTATATGTCCTTTTAAATCTCTCATAACACTATCTACGAAAAGCGTTTTACATCAGGAACGTGATTATAGGTTATGTGAAAGTGTTTGTCGATGTAACAATGACATTTGAAGGATGAATATCGCAGAACAACCTGTAAATCATTCATGAAGTGAACGAGATAGTTGAAATTTCGAAAACGCAAAGGAGTTCTCCGTAACAGTCGAATTTCCCTCTGCAAATCGTGGATATGCATCTTCTCGTAAGAACGCGAGAAACATGATACGCAACTATGCAGTTATAAGGCAACATCCTCATACCTTTGCCAGACTCTCGATTGGAAAGAACTGCATGTGCGAATGACTTTCTAATTCGGTTGACGAGGAACTTTTCGAAAGGCTAGTTGCATTGTTCGTGTCACCGTCATGCACAATCGAATCAGTCTTCTTGGAGGATGCATGTCCAGCACGTGTCACTTGATTACCCATTTTTATGCGGCTAGAATGTTGTAGTACAAGAAAATTCACTGCCTTATCGTCTGGACATAACATCGCCCACCCACGACAACAAAACATGCATGCAACCATATGCAACTTTCAGGAAGATCGTCATGAATGATACGAAGGCAAGTGGTGCGTGCACTCGAGAGACACGTTGCATAAAATGTAATATAATGTGTGTTATATATGTCCTACGAATGATTTCGTACTACAGTTAATTTTATAGAAATGAACGACATAATTACTAAACCTAAACCATTAAGAAATCTGCAAACAGTAGCCAAAATGAAGACTTTCTCTTAAACTATATTATTCGATTTTCAAACTGTTTGCAAAGTAGTCTGAAATTTACAGAAACACCCAGTAAATTGTGAATAAAAATTTTTTTCTACAATGTAAGATTACTATAGAATTCCTTTCTATCGATATTACGCATTAGTTATTGATATTTGTGGCGTTTTTAAGAAACCTTTAATTTTCTTATACATACTAATGGTAAATGGGAAAAAAAAAGTCACGGTACCACCTACAGCAAAATGCTCAAGCTAATAACCCATTAGTGTCACTTTTTTGACATAGATGGCGCCGCCACAGCCTTCCGGCTCCTCCTACAATAAAATTAAAATATTATTTAAACAACACCACACACTAATTGTTATTGTATAATACCGTTGGGATTAAATAATTCATTGAAATATCTTTTATCGATGTTGTCAATAGCAATACTTTGGTGTATTGTGTAATGAAGCATAGGCCAAAAGATACTGTGGCGCCATCTAACAATCTGAGAACGAAATTAATTCGCTACTGGCTTGGGCATTTTGCCACGGATGGCGTCACTAGTCAATTCGGTATTACGGCATAAGGGTTCTCATTTTGTGGGTTAATTGTTGCGGTTCACAACTTGCGAAGTGAACCGCACCTTTCACTTGGCCATGTACAATAATTAGACTCATATTCATAACTATACGCAGTTACAAAATCTAGTATTATTTGTTGTAGATGTAAGATTCGAATTAATTTACGTTAGATTGGATGAATAAACCATCACCGTGCAACACTGAATCTATTCGAACGTTCCGCGAGTAGAACGCCATGTTGCGGTTAACAAGCGCGCGCGCAACAGTTATCCTGGTAGCGCATGAGACTTCGGGGGGTGGGGAGACGTCTTTTCCAAAAGCGTGCATCGTCTGTCATCGGGAAAAAATTTTATCGGTAAGATCACTGCAGTCAATCGTATTCTCGACAGAAAAAAAACGTTTTCTCGCGAACACGTGTGATTTCCATAGCATTCACTCCAATTATTTCGGGTTTCACTTGTGGGCGTATGCAACTCCGTTAATCGGTGCATTTATAGTGTTCCGAGGAAAAAAAAGGAAAGAACGGGTAGGGGTGTAGCGATAATTGATCGTTGAAGGAGTTTTCCAGTTACAGACACGTCGTAAGTGATAATAACGCGAGACAACCGATAGGTTTCGGGGGGTAGGTATTTGCAAGAGCAGGGTACGCGCTTCCAAATAAGGTGCTCTTAAATGATCCAGCCAGTCTGTGTCGATAGCGCCGCTACGTGATCGTTGCTTGAATCACAATGTGAACGTTATTGCTCGCCGGCGGGAACGTTGAAATTCCAAAGTACTGGCTTCTAAAAGTATTCACGTAGCCACGGATGCAGTCTTGCATTCTTATCAGCATTATGCTGGTATAATGCTCAATCACCAACCGTACATCCGTATATACGCCTGAATGTTTCACCGCGTGCGTGTGCATATATCCTGTGTTCCGAGTGTCGCATAACTTCTAGCACGACCGAATTGGTGGTGACTTTTCGACCGAAAATAAGTGAATAATAGTTAGTAGTTTCTTCTTTTTAAAAGATTTCTCTTTGATAGAAAAATTATTAAGGTTACTTGTTCTCAACAAAAAGTTAATTATCGTATAACGCGTTAACTTTACTTATTAAGGAATCAGTAACTGTATTCCCATTAGAAATTCTTATCTATTGAACATCAATTACATTATTTCGACAAAAAGAATATTCAGCGGAAATTATTGCTGAAGTTTTTTTTAAACATATTAAACGAGTACATACTGTAAGTGTTTCTTCTTAAGAAAAATTCAGATGGAAAGCTTTTGAAAATGATAAACTGGAAACGATTGTTACGTACGAAAAGAAAAATGAACGGATATTGCGGTCTGTGTAGATTAGATACAGTTAACGCAAAAGGATAACAGTCAGTCAGTGTCAATCTGTTGACGATAGCAGAACGACTAATCGGGACGTAGATATTATTCCGTTACTCAGCTTTCTAAAGGAGCGTTGTGATTCATACGTCGAATAATTGCAGTCTACCATTTAAAAGTCATTTACAGATAAGCATCGATTATTTCTTTATCGCGTTGGTCTGAAATAAAAGGGTCCACGTTAGGGAGAGATGATAAACGTTTCACAGTTTCATTATTAAAGGTATAATTTAAAAATTAATTATCAAGTCAGAGTTCACGTTTTTCTATGAAAGATATTAAATTGAATGCGGCTGACCTAGAAACGCGTTCTTCGGTGAAGCGATTAAAATTTTAGTACGCCCCCTAACCGGAACTGCCATTCGATTGACATACAATGTCAAAATTCGGTTGCAAAGAATCTTCTGAAAATACTCGTCTAACTAAACGTAATTCCAGTTGATTCAGTCGGATTCCTGTAAATTTAATTTGAAATTAGAATGGAATGTAACGTTAATGCTATTTCGAAAGCAGCCAATAATGGAAATTCAAGAACGCACTGTAACGATCGGGGTGTGAATCATCGTCATAATAAAAGCCGCGGCTGGTTTATTTTCGGGTGGATCCCGGTCTATTTTTCGATTTGCCAAGTATGGCCTATACAACATTTTCCAAAGATATTCTTGATAATTGGCAACACTGTGGTGTGTGTGCGTGCTGAGACCGGACGTGCATTAAGCCCTGTAAACCGTAAAAAAGTCTCCGAATTCGAAAATATTCTTATTCTCAGTCGCGCTCATTTCAACATCGAGGGTGGGGAATCTATTTATAAAACTGGGGATGGTCCACGCGACGCCCACGCCGACGGTGGACACGTAATAATAATTTATTAAAAAAAAAAAAACTAAATCCGAATAACCGGCACAGCAAGGTACCCCGTCCGCTTCTGTAGGTTAATCCCCTCATACACATCGCTTTCATTCCTCGTCTCCGTTTTTATGTGTTCATTAGTCGAACGAAAGTAGGTGCCAGATATGTCTTTCCGTGTTGTGCGCAGCAGCAAGTTCCGCCACGTGTACGGAACGCCTTTAAAACGTGAACAATGTTACGACAACATCAGGGTGTCCAAATCCTCCTGGGACTCGACCTTCTGTGCTGTGAATCCAAAGTTCCTGGCCATCATCGTTGAATCTGCAGGGGGCGGTGCTTTCATTGTTTTGCCACATAATAAAGTGAGTCTCGCTCTTTTTCAGTAGATATTATTCTAGATGCTGTTTAGACAGGGATTTGATGTTTATTTCGAATCATTGTAGGTCGGGCGAATACCAGCGGATTATCCTTTAGTCGGTGGACACAAAGGTCCTGTGTTGGACATTGCGTGGTGTCCTCACAATGATAATGTCATAGCGTCTGGTTCTGAAGATTGTGTAGTTAAAGTATGGCAAATACCAGACGGTGGTATCTCGAGGACATTAACAGATTCAGTGGTAGACCTTCAGTTGCATCAGCGTAGAGTTGGTCTTGTTCTGTGGCATCCAACTGCATTGAACGTACTGCTCACAGCTGGATCGGACAATCTTGTCCTGATCTGGAATGTTGGTACCGGAGATGCAATGGTGCAAATAGACTGTCATCCAGATATGATTTATTCCGCGTGTTGGAATTGGGATGGATCCAGATTGGTCACTACGTGCAAGGATAAAAAAATTCGCTTACTAGATCCAAGATCTGGAGAAATATTAGAAGAAGCTATTGCACACGAAGGCAGTAAGGCTACTCGGGCAATCTTTCTTAGGTATGTAGAAAGGATGCAATTAGCACACGGGTGTTTTTATTTCGAAGAATTTCTTGAACACATGCGATTTTAATCTCTAATTGCTTATACCCCAGTTGGCAAATATCATTGGAATAAAGGAACTGATTATTTTAATAATAAATAAGTTTGTCTATAGTCTGAGAAAATATTTCATAGACATAACTCGTTTTTTACTTTAGAAACTAATTCTAACTTTTAGGTAGAAGCTGTTAACTAATTGGTGTGAGCAATTATAAAAATTAAATGGATACATGTTTGTTAGGAAAATAGTTTTATATGTTTTATTTCACAGGTGTGTTATTGCTACCTTCATGAAATTGTATATATATATTCTTTGTACTTTGATATCAATTATAGATAAATATTTTTGTTCAAATGTTTCTAACAGTAACAAATATTTCTGTTATGCGAAACACTATCAACATACTTTTCACATCAAATAATCATCAAACAGTATACATCCGCCTTTTTACACAAAATGTATATTGAGGATAAAAGAGAACTGTATTTATTTCGATCATTATTCGCAGTTTTTAAGAGTAATTATATGATGCACATTTTAGAAGAGTAGAATAGCTTTAAATTGATAGAGCAATCCATGCATTCTAAAAGAAATACTCATGAAGATTCTATAAATGATGTATTTACATGCGAATTAAGAATACCTCTATTTTTTATCACATGGTCTTTCCAATTTGTGTAGCGCGAGATTCGGTATTTGTTAATGGAAAACTGCAACATTGAAAATACATCACCAAGAGGATGTCAGCTTAATAAATGCAAATATCAGGATGTCCACTGTGTAATATCTTCGTAAAGAGTTACAGTAAGTATTGTATCTCAAGTTACTACTTTAAAGTATAACGTTTTCTACATGTCGATCGATGAATATGTTTATAAATTACAAAAAAAGGCGATAATGCAACTACACTAATACAAACACGTATGTAACAAAGAGATGTGACTTTACGCGTATCAGAGCAAGTCAGTTAATATACTTTCAAATGTTTTCATATCTGTTTTGCAGAACAGACAAACGATTCAGGTATACAATTCATAAGTACAGTGTCCAGTTGGTGAACTGATTTTCATAATTTACCAATAATCTTGAGCATAAACGAAACAATTTTTTTTCTTAATTATATTGCTACACTTGTTTTATGTCATTCGACACATTTGTGTGTTTAATATACAAGCATAAAAATTTGTGCAAAGGCACTACCTCCAATTATGTTGTAACAAGGTGGATGTTATTCAGTTTTGATGATTAACTTAAACAAAAGAATCTGGAAAGAAATATTGTATAGAAGATTGTAACAGAGTGAGAGCGTGTAGTATTCTTTAGTAATAAGTTCTATCCTGTAAGTTCTTGATTTGTATGTATGAATGTGTAACGTCTTTAAAAAAGTACTCTCTCGTACCTGAGCAGAGCTTTGTATCCACAAGGTTCTTTTTTACTGTGTGTTTCAGGGGAGGCTTGATTTTCACTACGGGTTTCAGCAAAATGTCCGAAAGGCAATATTCGTTACGTGCCCCTGATATGTTAGGCGAACCGATAGTCATGGTAGAATTGGACACCAGTAACGGAGTAATGTTTCCCCTCTACGATCCCGACACGAATCTAGTGTATTTGTGCGGGAAGGGTGATTCGGTGATTCGATACTTTGAAATTACACCAGAACCTCCTTTCGTTCACTATATCAATACATTTCAAACACCTGATCCTCAACGCGGCATAGGAATGATGCCAAAACGAGGCTGTGATGTTAATAGCTGTGAAATATCTCGATTTTATCGGCTGAACAACTCAGGCTTCTGTCAGGTCATTTCTATGACGGTCCCGAGAAAGGTATACCTAAAATGTCCATTTCTTATAAAACCAAAAAATGATTATACAACTGCTAAATTGTACACTTAATATTCGTTAATTTTGTAGTCTGAACTATTCCAAGAAGATTTGTATCCAGATACATCCAGCGATACCGCGGCGATTTCTGCGGAGGAATGGGAAAGCGGAACCGACGCGGATCCTATACTGATTTCTTTACGAGATGGTTATCAGCCTTCGGTAGCCAAGAACGATCTGAAAGTGCATAAAAAGTCGAACATTCTCAGTAAAGGAGCGAAAATTGCCTCGAATTCTTCGCAAAATGCTAACCAAGCAGCGCCAACCATTACCGTATGTGCTTTATATACATATATGCGTGAAAGCTTCCTGCTTTTTTTTTCATTTAAATGAAACCTATTAACGGGGGGGCTGCTGGTATTTTGACAGGAGGACTTGCTGAAAGAATTTACGGAGGAAATAAGGAAATTGAAGGCGGTGATCGTAAAGCACGAGGGAAGGATACGGGTGCTAGAGTCTGCGGTTGCTCTTCAAATGAAAGAAGAAGAGAGAAAAGAAAAATCGTCCTCGCCTGCCGTGCCGGAGGTGCTCGCGTCCGACGAGGTGTAACGTTTTTCTTTTTAATATTATATTTTTAGCTCACGAAAAGATACTACGAAAGGATAACTAATTATGTAATAAAAAAAAATGATCATATATTTTGGTATAACAATTTGTGTAAATAGTAGGTTTTAGCTACGTCTCTCGTGTGTTTTTGATTCTTTGGAATGATCTTTGCTATTTATTGTACATCCATTCATCATACATCCGCTGCATTTGTACCATGTTTTACATCTTTTATTTTATTAGGACTGTAACTAACACATGACACTGCTCCTGTTTATTAGCGTTAAGAATTGTCGGATGTTTTAATGTCCAGTACGCGGACGAGGACCTCTATGTATATTTAACTTTATAAGGACAAACGAGTGCCTAATTTGTACAGACACGTCGGCTGTAAAGTAATTGAGAAACCACTTTATTCTGATATACAGTGTCAATGTGAATATTTTTTGTGTAATGCCTCTCGAAAGAACGCGTAATTTGTAAATAAATTATGCGACATAAAGTAACAAAAAAAAAGAAGAAAAAAAAGATTGCTATTTTACAATCACTGTGCAAATAACAATATATACGGTATCAATTGTACTACTTTACTAACTTGTTTTTATCAACATTGTGAGAAGGATATGTTTTGTACAAAAAATGTGAATATATAATATACATATAACTGATTGAAAAGAATATATCCTGTATTTAATGTTTCTTAATTTCCTCATAACTAACCGATTCACCACCGAAGCAACAAGAATCAATTGATCCAGATGAACTAGCTCGCAGCCAATTAGCTCATATTATATATCGTGCAATTGTTGATTGTAGCTATAACTACAAAAATATTTCGAACTTTGAAATTATTTCTAAATGATTTATTTGCCAAATATTTGGTTATTTAAAATAATAATGCAAAATAAAAAATAATAAATTTTCGTATATAATGAATATATTTGTCATTGTAAATTGAAAAATATATTGTTTGTTTAAATTTATGGGACAATACATAGATATACGTGTTCGGAATAGCATATTAAAAGTAATTAGTTTTTTGTACGCGAACACAAATTCCGACAAATCCGACCCCGAACCTGCACAAGCTGGGTGAAATCGGTATGGAACAATTCGGAGGTTTATTTTCATTTTATTACTAATAATTCTATGGTATATGTACATAGCATATATTTGTAGCATCCTGAAAACGGGTATTAACGAACCATTCCACGTCGAAACGCACATAACTGCGATCTTAATGAACGATTTTTTTCGAATTTGCAGCATTTGTTGATAACCACAAAAAACTAAATTGTGTAAAATTTTAGTTTCTAATCTTGAACCGTTTCCGAGAATTTCCCTTGCGGGAAGACACCGTAATGAGCCATCTCGTG
>NW_015374034.1:265968-299281 GCF_001272555.1 Dufourea novaeangliae | reverse complement strand
AGATTCCTTTTCCTTATTCTGTGAATTCTTTGATTGGAATATGAATGCTACTCCAAGTATGAATATTTTCACAGGACAATGATATAAATGGAACTTTAAAACTTTTTTAAGGGTTACAGTGACATTTCGTTATATGTTCCATAATGTCTATAATATTGATTTCCTTGCAACATCCATAATTATTACAAATGTCAATATAATGAAATATCTTTATATCGATTACGTTTTTGATACGTATTACTCACTTCTATGTAATAATATAGAATAAAAATATACTATTAGTCCGATATTTGAAAATATACATGCGTTCGTTGTCACGGTTACACTATTAAATTATATGAACGTTGTTAGTCTCAAATTATTCCTGAGAACTTACTGCAACGATCCAATACCGCAGAACCCGAGAATTAGTAAAACTAGTTATGCCTGTATTACCGTAGCCCCTTATGAGGCGACAACCGTCATTGCAAAATATTACGATCGCATTTACACCGCTAAATGGGCATGATTCTTCTTCGTTTTGCATTAGATACAACGTTTAAAGAACGTAGATTACTATTCTCTAACGGTTGGAAACCAGTAATTATAAGAACATTGTTAAAATCACGTTTGTTTGCAACGGTTGACACTGTATCTCGTCATGCGTACCACGGTAAGTTCACTTTGGACAGGTCGAACACCGTTATACGGACAGCTTTCGTTTAGCTGAAGCACTCAATTCGTAGCTGAAAGTACGTGGATTAATTCACTGTTATTGATAATAACAATAAACGGCCGGAACACTGTTAAAATCGCATTTAATCGCGGAATACCACTATTTTAATGACCGGTGGCGCCGCCCGTGGCGAATCGCTCAAACTGCTAGCCAAAGAATACCGACAGGTGAGTGAAAATTTCTAGTGATGGAAAAATGCTAATATCTCAGTAATTAACCACTTAAAATGAACGTTATTAGTCTCAAATTGTCCCTCAGGACTTAATGCATCGACCCAATAGTGCAGAACAGCTGAATTAGTAAAATTAGTTAAGTCTGTATTACTGTAGCCCCTTATGAGGCGGCAACCCTAATTGCAAATGATTTCGAACGCATTTACACCGCTAAACGGGCATGGTTCTTCTTCGTTTTGCATTAGAAGCACTGCTTAAAGAACGTAGATTACTATTCTCTAACGGCTGGAAACCAGTAACCGCAAGAACATTGTTAAAATCGCATTTGTTTGCAACGGTTGACACTGTATCTCGCCATGCGTACCCCGTTTAGTTCACTTTAAATAGCTCTTCCAACGTTCTATGGACAAGTTACGTCTTGATCAAGCATTCTGTTGGAAGCGAAAAGAACGTAGATTAATCCACTGTCATTGAAAATAACAATAAACGGCCGGAACACTGTTAAAATCGCATTTAATCGCGGAATACCACTTTTTTTTTGAACGGTGGCGCCATCCGTGGCGAATCGCTGAAACTGCTAGCCATATAATTGGTTAGCAGTTTCACCGATTCGCCACGGATGGCGCCACCATTCAAAAAAATAGTGGTACTCCGCGGTTATATGCGATTTTAACAGTGTTCCGGCCGTTTATTGTTATTATCAATAACAGTGGATTAATCTACGTACTTTCAGCTACATGTCGAGTGCTTGGTCAAGTCGAATGCTGTCAGCATAACGTTGGAAGGGTTATCCAAAGTGAACTGAACGGGATACACATGACGAGATCGTTACAAACAAGTGTGATTTTAACAATGTTTTTATAATTACTGGTTTCCAGACGCTAGAAAGTACTAATGTACGTTCTTTAAAATTCGAATCTAATGCGTAATGAAGAAAAATGATGACCCTTCAGCGGTGTAAATGCAATCGAAACCAGTTATAGTTTGGGTTGTCGCTCCATAAGGGTCAACGTTAATACAGGTATAAATAATTTTACTAATTCTGGGGTTTTTCAGTATTGGGTCGATGCATTCAGTTCTCAGGAATAATTTGATCCTAATGGTGTTCATTTTGAACGCTGAATTACTGAGATATTCGCATTTTTCGATCACTAGGAATTTTCACTCACCTGTCGGTATGATTTGGCTAGCAGTTTGAGCGAATTGCCACGGGTGGCGCCATCGGTCGAAAAAAAAGTGGTAGTCTGCGATTAAATGCGATTTTAACAGTGTTCTGGTCATTTATTGTTATTGTCAATGACAGCAGATTAATCTACGTTCTTTCAGCTTCAAAATGAATGCTTGGTCAAGACGAATGCTGTCAACATAACGTTGGTAGAGTTGTCCAAAGTGAACTGAACGGGGGTACACGTGACGAGATCGTTTCTTACAATTGTGATTTTAACAGTGTTCCACTCATTTATTGTTATTATCAATATAAGAGGATTAATCTACGTTCTTTAAGCTACAAATCTATTGTATGGGGAAGGAGTTCCCGTGTGTGTGAGAAAGTGGGGTCATAGAACCCCCGGAGCATGCGTGAGGCCGCGTGTGTTGGAGAAAGTAGGATTATAGGAATAACAACGAAAATACATTGAATGACAAAGTTTTTCTATCGTTTTTATTCGTATACTCGGTCTACGTCATTAATGAATGATTTCTTAATTAAACACAGAGTCATTAACAATTGTTATTATACACATTGACCTATGACACTTTAAGAATCAATTTTATCTGCATACATACATACATGCATGCATACATACATGCATACATACATACATCATATGCATATTTATATATGGACACCTCTTTTGAAGCGCATCTACATAGAGCACATGGTTAAAAACAGCATAACCTGTGCCTGTATAATAACATGAAAACAATTATGTAGCAGTTACAAATGTTTTAATTATTTAAGATAAAAAAACAGCATAGTGTGGTTTAATTGTTTAGTTAAAGAATAGTATCAAAAATGGGCAAGACAAGGCATAATTGGAAATCGAGAAATATCGCAGAAGTTGAAATTGACAATTCCGGTGCCAAGAAGGTAGTTTTTTAAATTCCATGTTTTTACGAATACATTGTATGAAACGAATATTGTTTTTGTAACATTATTTCCTTGAAACAGATTGCTTTGGATCTTAAACACCGCGAGGACAATTATGATAATTGCAATGCGTTAGTTCTTCCTAGTGAAAAAAGAAAGACAAAGAATAAAGTTAAAAAAGTAACTATTACTCGATTATTGTCGAAAAAGCGTAGAAAACTATTAGAAAAAGTTGTAGAGAAGAAGAAGAAAAAGTTACAAGTAAGTAAATCTGTACAAAGTAATCGTAGTTTGTGCTGGTTGTTTCATATAGTATTTTATTTACAAATAGAGAGCCACACTTTTGGAAGAACTGGCAAAAGTTCAGGCATCCCAAGATGAGTTAAAACAATATGTATCCTTAACGTCTGTGCAAACGAAAGGCTTAAAACGTCATTTCAGAGAAGCAGAGTTACCTATTGTAACAAAGACTGACTATGAATGCGATGGCAAGGAATTATCTATAAATGCTATTAAAGGTGGAAGGAAGAGAAGATTAGCTATTTTAGCACAAGAAAGAGAAGAGGCAACTGTTCAGGATCCAAATGTTGTGGGATTTGATGTAAGTTACCGATAAGACTAAATTGTCATGGGTATTGATAAGCATGTATTATAGGAATCCAGTGACAGTGAGTCAGAGTCGAATAATGAAGAAGATAATGAATCTGAACAAGAGGAAAATACTTCAGAGCACGAGACACATGATCAGCCTGCAGAAACTAAAGAAACTGCAAAAGAGGGTTCCCCAGAGAAAGAGGATCAGTCTTCAAATAAGAGCAATGTCACAGAGGAAGCTCTTGAAGAAAAAGAAGGAGTCGTTGCTGTCCAAAGTAAAGGTTCCTTGAAGTCACAGAAGGAACAAAAGCCAGTAGACAGAAAGCCTGCCATCTTTGTAACATTACAGAGGAAGTCAGAAATACAAGCAGTTAGATTAAAGTTACCAGTAGTGGCAGAGGAACAGGTTATTGTGGAGGCAATTAATGAGAATCCCGTTGTAATAATTACTGGTGAGACAGGGAGTGGTAAGACCACTCAGGTGCCTCAATTTCTTTACGAAGCTGGCTATGCTCGAGATAGGCTAATCGGAATCACTGAGCCTAGAAGAGTGGCTGCTATGTCTATGAGCAAACGTGTCGGTGAAGAAATGAATCTCACGGAGAAGGAGGTTTCGTATCTGATTCGTTTCGAGGGGAATGCTACGCCGGAGACCAAGATCAAATTCATGACCGACGGTGTTCTGTTGAAAGAAATACAAACTGTATGTTAATAGCTTTTGCTGGGCTTCCCAGAAATGATGTGGGCTAACGATGATTAATTTTACAGGATTTTCTGTTAAAAAAATACTCTGTAATCATCTTGGACGAAGCACACGAACGGAGCGTATACACAGATATTCTAATAGGTTTATTATCTCGGATAGTACCGTTACGGAGTAAAAGGAACAATCCTCTGAAACTTGTAGTAATGTCAGCTACTTTGAGGGTAGAAGAGTTTGTGGAGAATAAGAGATTGTTTAAGATCAAACCACCGGTGATAGCAGTGGAGACCAGACAGTTTCCTGTTACAATACATTTTAATAGAAGAACCAGTTCTAACTATGTTGCTAACGCTCTTCGAAAAGCAATAAAGATACACACTCGTTTGCCAGACGGCGGTATTTTAATATTTCTAACAGGCATGTATCTTACAGTTATAAATCGGATCATAATCGGCCTACTCTGACAAATGTGTTTAACGCTAAAAATTCAGGACAGCAGGAAGTCAATTTGGTGGTACGTAGACTGCGTAAAGCTTTTCCTATAAAAAAGAAGAAGAAGCAGGTACAGAAGAAAATAGAGACTACACAAGACACAGCGAATTCCGACGAGAAAGATAAAGATACTGAAACCAAAAGCGACTGTGATGACTC
Organism: Dufourea novaeangliae; assembly: GCF_001272555.1. Taxonomy (NCBI): domain Eukaryota; kingdom Metazoa; phylum Arthropoda; class Insecta; order Hymenoptera; family Halictidae; genus Dufourea; species Dufourea novaeangliae. Next base: position 294,356 of record NW_015374034.1, on the reverse strand, counting down.
TGACGATGATTTTCGTTGCAAGGAGGCCATACGTTACAACAAGCTAAGACAAAAGAAGCAGATTCAGTTACCAACTATTAATCTGGACGAGTATGTACGAGCTAAATACGTGAATTCCTTTTGCTGACGATACACATGAAGATTTAATTGGAGGGGAAGAAAACGAAGAGATTCATTTGGACGAGGACGAGGACGAGGATGACGACGTTATTGATCTGAAACTTTGTGCAAACGCACAACCACTGTGGGTGCTGCCTCTCTACTCTTTGTTACCGAGCCACAAGCAAGCTAGGGTAATTAAAAAAAAAATTATGCGTCGACACAAGGAGTTAAAACATATTCGTTCTCAGGTGTTCGAGCCACCCCCGGAGGGCTGTCGTTTATGCGTGGTCTCCACAAACGTAGCAGAAACTTCGTTAACAATACCCAACATAAAATACGTTGTAGACTCTGGACGTTGCAAAACCAGAATGTACGATAAGGTGACAGGTGTGAGTACGTATGAAATATGTTACACCAGCAAGGCGTCCGCGAATCAACGTGCTGGAAGAGCGGGTAGAACCGGTCCTGGTCATTGCTATAGGTACTTTATTACCTACACAATCGTATTTGTATTAAAGATACATCCAACAAAGGACTACCTTTCAGACTATACTCCTCAGCGGTGTTCAACGATCAGTTCGAACAGTTCAGTCAATCGGAGATCCAACGGAAGCCAGTGGACGACTTACTGCTGCAAATGAAAGCAATGAACATTGACAAAGTCGTGAACTTCCCGTTCCCAACACCGCCAGACACTGTGCAACTACGAACAGCCGAAAGACGACTATTGATTCTGGGTGCATTGTATCAACCGTCACCTGGAAAGGAAGGTACGAACATCGCATCTCTGGATTTAATACAGATTCTTAAACAATTCTGTTGTCCCTTTAGGTTCATACAGCGCCAAAGTCACGCCACTTGGTCACAGTATCGCTGCGTTTCCGGTTGCTCCTCGTTATGGAAAGATGTTGGCTCTTTCCCATCAGCACAATCTTTTGCAGTACACCGTGTGTATGGTTGCTGCGCTTTCTGTTCAAGAAGTCCTGGTGGAGGCGTTCAGTTCGGATGGCGGTACGAAAGGCAAATGGTTACGAATGAGACGTCACTGGGCTGGAGCAGGAAATAGTTTGCTTCTTGGTACGTCGATTGAATATTTCATTGGGCGAATCTAGAGAGCATGGTACAAATAAAAAGACGTTTGCACAGGCGATCCAATGGTCCTGATAAGAGCAGTGGGAGCATCAGAATATGCTGGGACTAAAGGCAAGCTCCTCTCGTTTTGCGACGAGCACGGTCTGAGGCACAAAGCAGTGGTCGAGATCAGGAAGCTTCGACAACAGCTGACAAATGAAATCAACTTGAATATACAGGATCTAAATCTAACTATCGATCCACAGTACGTATCCCGAATGGTATTTTTCGTATAAAAAGATCGCTTCCTTAACCTCAAATGTTCGCGCAGAATGAAACCACCTACCGACATTGAAGCGAAACTATTGAGACAAATAGTTCTTGCTGGTATGGCTGACCAGATCGCAAGGAAGGTAATGCCAGACGAAATCGGTGAAGATCAAGACAAAACTAAATGGAAATACGCTTATAAGTACGATTGATTTGTATTGAATTATTGAAGCGTTTCGTATGGACGAAATTACACGTATTTGTTCTACTAGAACCCTAGACATGGAGGATCCAGTGTTCATGCTCTCGTCGTGCGTTCTCCGTAAATCGTGTCCTGAATGGGTAGTTTACCAAGAAATATACGAGACTAATAAAATGTATATGCGTGGCGTCACGGTTATAGAACCGGAATGGCTACCCAAGTTTGCTCCGTCCCTCTGTCAGCTCGGAGAACCCTTGACTGACCCACCTCCAAGGTCTGTGATACCAACTGTAAATTTCATTGCCTTGAAGAACTTATATAACTGTATATTGTTTGTATATCCATAGGTATGACACAGAGACTGGAAAAGTAATGTGTACCATGAGAGGAACAGTGGGAAAGGCTGGTTGGACATTACCATTGATGAACGTGGAGCATCCTCTGTCCACCGAAGGAGTGAAATGGTTTGCGTGTTTCTTTTTGGAGGGTAAAGTCTGTCTGAAATTACAACGATTTGTCCCTTCGTTGCTCTCGACGCCACAGAGCATCAACAAATCCTGGGCAAAGTAAGATTTTTGTATGACGAAATTGTAAATAATATAAGAAAATTCATTGTAATAATATGATTTTAGATTAATACCACGAACACAAGAAATAACTCAGCTCCTATTGTCTCATGCGATTATGTCAAGAGAGAAATTACGGGAGATCTGGGAAACCGATAAAAGTTGTAAGTATACATTCTTTTGTACATAATACATCCGTTGATTGGAATGACAGGCAATAAAAAAGAATGTGATTAATTTCAGTTCTCTTGTCGTCCTATCAGAAATGGCTACCAGAATCGGCTCACGGAGAAGTCGCGACCATCTGGCCACCTGTATAATATATTGTAATACTTAATTTACCAACATTTTCTATTGTATATACATGCCTGAATTTTGTAGTATATGAAAATTTAATGTAACACACAATGTACATATACATTAAAGCCTTACAAAAGCGTACAATTCAACAATTGTTTATTCATTGAAGACTGCAACGAGTTACACGTACTGTAACTAGAAGCCGTACGTCACTTTGGTTAGATAAAACGCCCACTTTTCACGTGTGCAAATCATACTCAACATGTGGCACTTTTAAATCATTCAATGTCGATTGTGACATTGTCTACCTTTCGATCGACTCGTCGTCTTTTTCTCTACACTACCGTCCCATCGTTACTAATAGAACACAGTGGTGCATGACATGCGTGTGATGGTAAAGGACAGAATGAAATATTTACAAACGTTCGTATTTCTCTATAAATTAAAATTTGCACGAGACAATGGTATACTAAATATCTGTTCTACACAGTAGAAGTCACTCTTCGATCGTAGTCGTTGGCAGTGCTATGGAACCGATAACGCTTTAACAAAATGCCTAAATACGTGGAACAATTCACTCAGCCTTCACAGACTTCCTTTCTTTTTTCTTCAATGGATTCTTTTTACAATCCTTGTACAGATTGTTCAGATCAAATGCTGCCTTTATGTTGTCCTATAAAGTAACTTCTGTTAACCGGTGCATACAAAATTATGAATGTGCACAGAAATCTGTAATATACGTACCAATGAAAAAAGAAATTTAACCAGTTTACCCTTACGATCAGCGTACGGGCGCCTTTCTACCTCTTTGCCCTCCTTAAACAGAATTAAGGTTGGCAGCTGTTTGCTAGTGCTAGCATCACTAACATGATACTTTGCTCCTGCATCTGGATACCTTCCGATGTCCACTTTTCCAAATTTCAAGTTGTCTAAAGCGTATCTGGAAATATATATTATTTTACTATCACAGAACACTCTATTGATATTAATACACATATGAAGCAAATGAACGAACTCTGCAGAACATTCAGAAAATATTGGAGCAAAATTAACACAAGCTGGATTCCATGCAGTATAGAATGCAACCAGCCAAATAATTCTTGTGTCGCGTTGCAGCTCTTCTTGCAGTCCACTTGCACCATGTAGGTAAATTACATTCTCTGGGCCCTGATACGTTGGTTCGGGGAACAACAGACCGCATACTATAATTACAATTTTCTATTGTAACATACATACATTATACAATACAGATTATTGAATAAGTACATACAAATGAATATGATGGCAAATAGTATCCCCATGCGAATATCTGCGTAGAACCAAAGAATCAGATTGGCAACTTTGGTGTACACGAAGCTGGACGAGAGATAGTTTATCATGGTAACACTTCCAGTTTTTCGTGACCTTATCATTATGACTATCATGAGAAAAAATAGGATCTCTGTTTCTCTCTAAAAAAGAAAAAATAGGCCATTTGTTAGTATTTATCTAACATAGAGGATGAAGTTTTGTTTTTGACTTACCCCATCAAGTTCACATTCGGCCTGCGCGAACACATAATGACAAACAAATGGAATTCGCTTCGAGACAATGTACGAAAGGCTGAGCAAAATGTTTATTAAATAATAGGGCTTCAACAAAAGCCGTACATCTTTTTTGAAGGGCATTTTTGAAAGATCGATGCGTGCAGGTTACAACTGCGACGAACGATCAGCGTTAACCGTGCTATTCAGTCTCAAAGAAGAATTGTCAATAAAATTTCTTTCTTGCAACGTTTACAGTATTTGTTAAGACTTTACGGAATTATACCGTTTATTTATTTTATGATTGAGGTAAGCGAAACACCTCCGCATCGATTACAAATTGCTCGTGTCAATGAACCCATCCATGTTTACACCAAATTCGAAATTGCCATCAAGATCGTCGCGGACAATCAATGTTTTTTTTTAAATGCCTCACAAAATGACGAGAAAATCAAAAGTGAACGTAACAGAATGGTCAGGAACTGAATGATCAACGGTGGTCCAAATAATTCGGAGTTCTCATTGGTCAGTAGGTTACAGCATTTAATTCTTTACAACTAGTTTAGACGATTAAGCGTTAGAAATTTTAAGTCATTCGTTGTACATATTATGTGTCTTTTGAACGCCTAAGGGCGTTCGACAAACATATTTGATAAACGTAATTGGTGAATTTCCGTGCAAACAATAAGGGCAGAGTAACGGAGTTGTTACGAACCTAATTATTGAATTGAATTATTTAAATAAAATCGAATCATTCGTTGAGTGGGATCGATGAGAATTTGTTGAGAAATTTGCAAACTAGTTTTGAACTACATATATATGTACTTACATATGTATATTCGATAAGTTTTTATGCCGATGAAACTGTAATTCGCAGTCGGTATATTTGTATATCGTTGATAAGGTTGCATTGGCCGCTGATTAAAACACATTCTTCGTAGCCGCTATCACTGAATTTTTCCATGAGTTAGATAAGATATCATTAATAATAAATCCAAACTTAATTTGGTTTTATATCAATGGTTCTGATTGATCTAATCATATTGGAATTAGTCGAATGTTAAATTGATTAATGATATTGTAGTCGGTTACCTAAGTAAAATGTTTCATCAATAAAAATGCAGATAGAATTATGTATTTACAGTTTAAACAAGTACAAAACGATTATAGAAGTTCACTGACATCTGCAGATTATCAGAGGACTGTGTTGCTAAGAAACATAATATTAAAACAATATTATAATTGTACACAGCTTGACATCAGAGATATATCCCCACCTATTCCATGAACAAGGAGTGTCTAGACCATAAATTCTCAATACTGATCAATAGTCGGAACAGAGCTCCCAGGATGCAGTTCCTCCTAATAGCTTGTCTCGTTGCAAGTATTTACTTAGCAACTTCTGGAGCAACAGGCACCTCCAACAATAGCATTCCTCTGGTTGTAGTTACTTGGGATTACCAGGATGCTACACAAAAAGGTACAGCTTCTAAACACACACAGTTCATAAAAAGTTAACACTATATTAATGTATATGAATTATAATTGTATTCAGCATGGGATGTTTTGTACAATGAAAAACGGAGTGCCCTGGATGCAATAGAAGAAAGTTGCAGTCTCTGTGAAGCACAGAAGTGCAGGAAAACTGTAGGATATGGAGGCAGCCCAGATGAATCTGGGGAAACAACATTAGACGCGTTAATCATGGACGGGTATAACACCTCTTTGCTCGCAGACTCATTTATCCAGAAGTCCTGCAAAATTTATATTAACTTATTCTTGTTGACAGAGTTACAATGGACGTAGGCGGTGTTGGTCTTCTAAGAAACGTGAAGAATGCAATTTCGGTAGCTCGTAAGGTTCTCCAAAACACCAAACATTCGTTGCTAGGCGGAGAGCTGGCAACAAAGTTTGCCTTAGAAATGGGATTCGAAGAAGAATCGTTGCAGACAGAAGAATCCAAGAAGATGTGGTCGGATTGGAAAGACAATAACTGCCAGCCGAATTTCTGGAAGGTACCAGATATTTAATTCAAATGTAAGCTACTCTCCAACTAAGTCCACGTATTCCTTACCCCAGAATGTGGCTCCAGACCCAAAGAAAAGTTGCGGTCCGTATCATTTCATGACTGAAATGGAAAACTCCATCGAGGAACATCAATCGTACGTAAACGAGGAGAACCATGACACAATTGGGGTTCTCGCGATAGATACGAATGGGCACATAGCCGCGGGTACATCGACTAACGGCGCGAGGAATAAAATTCCTGGCCGCATTGGAGATTCTCCGATCGCAGGTGCTGGTGCATACGCTGATCAGAAAGTTGGCGCAGCTGCTGGTACCGGTGAGGGTGACATTATGATGCGATTTTTACCCAGGTAAAGAATCTTATATAAACCATAAGGCAGATTTTTTGTACAAAGCTTGAAAATCCGAATCGATAAATATCTGTACAGTTTCCTGGCCGTGGAAGAGATGCGTCGAGGTGCCAGTCCAACTGCAGCCGCTACCATAGCAATCCGTAGAATTGCTGAGCATTATCCGACATTCACTGGTGCTGTAATTGCTTTAAACAAACACGGCGAGTACGGAGCTGCTTGCAATGGCATTACTCGCTTTGCACATTATATTGCTAATCCTCAATTAGGAAAAGCAACAATGAAATATGTGGATTGCATAGATGCTCACTATTATGTTGTACAGAATGCAAAATGATTACTGCAATGATATCTTCTCCGATCCGTTATATTACGTTGTTTGTAAAAGTTATTGAATAAAATTCCACATCTGTAATAGACATAATTTTATTGTTAAATTTCATATTTACATACATACATGTGTACACAACACAATCATTCTTGCTATAAATAAGATATCTACATTACCTGTAGAAGGGACCATTATTTTCTGGATGTAGTCTACTAGATGTCTGATAGATGGCAAGGCTATCGATGTTTATAAACCTGACATTTTCATTCATGAAATAATATTGATACAAACGATTGTGCCACAGATGTCGAATACCTTAAAATAATTACTGTGATCTTTACAGTATTTAAGGTATGTACAGCCATATTTCAAGTTTGAGTATAGTGATGTTTTTTTATGTTGCTCTATTTGATTCTTTCACTTACTTTCACAAAGTAACCTCAATCTTATTAAAGAGAACGACCTACGAACGGAAAAATGCCAGACACAGCCGAGGAGGACATGGGAATGTCCGTTCGTTTAACGAACGATGACTTCCGTAAGTTATTGATGACCCCAAGGGCATCTGTTCCATCGGCCACACCAGCGTCTGTACCTGGAACTGCTAGAGATGCCAGTGCAAAAACTGCACAGACTCCCAATGTCAGCGGTGGCAGTCGAGCAGAGCTCAGGAGAAAAAAGAAGAGCTTCTATGCCAAGCTGAAAAAGCAGGAGGAAGATAAGATGGCAGAATTGGCAGAAAAGTATAGAGACAGAGCAAGAGAACGTAGGGACGGTACGAATCAAGATTACCAAGCTGAGGATCCAATGAACAGCGCCAGTGCGTACAGAGCTGTGGCACCAGACTTGAAGTCAGGAATGGATGCTGCTGAACGTAGACGGCAAATGATCCAACAGTCCAAATTCTTGGGTGGAGACATGGAGCACACTCACTTGGTGAAAGGGCTAGATTATGCTCTCCTGCAGAAGGTATTTAATACGAAACAGAAACTGGTTAATCTGTAATGTAATCGCACATTGACACATGATTGTTGAAAGAAATCATTTTTTAACAGGTACGTAGCGAAATCGAGGCAAAGGAGCACGAACAGGAGCAAGAGATGGAGAAGCTGGTGAAGCCAAAGGAGAAAGTGAAGGAGAAAAAGGAGGTGGAGAAGAAAGATGATGAAATGCAATTTAAGACCAAAATCGCCCGCAATGTTTACAAGACTGTTATGACCATGAAGTCCAAGACAATAGAAAGGAACGAACTATTCACGCCTGGTCGCATGGCTTACGTAATAGAACTGGATGACGAGAACACGGATGTAGATATACCGACCACTTTGATCAGAAGTAAAGCAGACGTACCTACGATAGACAACACGCCGACCTTAACGACAAACGACATAGTAATAAACAAACTGGCGCAGATATTGTCGTACCTGCGGCAAGGTAACCGTCACGGGAAGAAAGGAAAGAAGAATAAAGACGGCAGATCCAGGCCTGATGATATGAATGACATGGACATCGCGCCAAGACCACAGGACGAGAGTATTTATGGTGATATCGGGGACTATGTTCCTGCGATCGGGAAGAAGGACCAGAATCAGTCTAGAGAGAAAAAGAAGGCGTCCTACTTTGACAAGCCAGAAAGTGGTTTGGACGCAGATGACAAAGCAAATGCTCCACAATTGCCTAGCGTTGCGTCCTCTAGTGTAGACGTCAATGCTCCCAAGAAAGGAGCTCTCCTTAACAAGTTGGCCGCCGAGCCGGAAGGCTACGCGGAATGTTACCCCGGTCTGGACGAAATGCAGGACGCCATTGACGATTCCGACGACGAGGTCGATTACACCAAGATGGACCTTGGTAATAAAAAAGGCCCAATCGGTCGATGGGACTTCGATACGCCGGAGGAGTACAGCGAATACATGAACAATAAAGAAGCGTTGCCGAAAGCGGCGTTTCAGTACGGTGTAAAGATGGCCGACGGTAGAAGAACGAGGAAGTACAATAAAGAGAAGAACGAGAAAGCAGAGTTGGACAGAGAATGGCAGAAGATTCAGAATATTATGAACAAGAGGAAACCGACCAACGTGATGGACGGTGGATCGGAATTTAAAGTACCTAGATACTAAATAATCTAATATAATTTTCTGTACACTTACTTACAGTTAATTCTACTTTATTAACGTATATGCTATTGTATAAAAACACAATTTTTCCTCTACCTTGTCCCCTCTATATAAATTGGTAATGTAATAAAACAAAATTTATTATTTTTAAGATATCTCGCTCTCTTATTCTTCAGAAATGATGCTTCTGCTGTTTTCGATTATTCTTACATCACTTTTTTTTCATTCGAATCTTGCAAAGATCTGCATGTTCCTGGCCTCAAAACCGATTCGAACCGGTACGAGGAGACTGGACACCAGTAAACAGCTTATCAGTGACCTACGACTGGTCGATAGGGGAGAATCTTTCATCGAAACCCGTCCATACCGGTTACAACTTATATTATTGCACGATAACTAATCAACCAAAACTGGTTACACTATGAATCTCTAGCAGCAACAGTTGCATATGTTGCAATGTATAATTATATGATAAATTTCTATTCTCTAATCACTACAGATATCTCGCTTCAGGATATCATTTGATTATCTTATACATAAAGAATGAAAACACCCGGAGTTAACGTTGCTTTCTAAAAAAAAGCCACCTACACCTAATCGATATCCCAATATAATAAGTACATATAATCCCATATTACATAATAATTCGTATCATGAATCTGACTTCAGATCAGCGTTCCACGAATTTCGCGGGGAAGCACTATTAAGACGTGCGTGCCAAAAAAGAGTAACTAATCGAACACTCAGATAAGGGAGAATTGTGAGTCTCGGCAAGTTCTTGACCTCCAGCGAGTGATACACTCTTAGCCTTATATAAACGTACTGCGTTTCAGCCCGGTTCAGTCGATGATCGCAAGTAGAGGTGTACATTAAGAGGTGTTCAAGTGAACGGTGCCCAGAGTGAACGGTGATACAGTCTCTTCATGCTCTCGCTGAGAAACTTTCTCCCTCGGCGCTCGTACGTCGTGAATTCCGTAAGAATTTCCTTCTTAACTTCTCGTATAATAACAATTTTGCTATCGCCAACGGTGTTTACTACCATTCGGGTGACACTGAAATGGCTGTAAGCATAACAATGGTAGAAATGGTAATCGGGTGGATAGAGAAAGCAATTACAAATTACTAGTTCGCAACTTACAGTTAGATGCGATAATTCACATATATGTGTACATAGTTTCCGTTGCACAAGCTTCTATTCCTCACAACCTTCTTTTATTTGCAGTCTGCTTAAAAACAAAAAAACACAAACATACCGGTGAAAGTTACACCCAAAGAGTCATATAGGTACGTATGAAAGCACCACCCTGTAGACTAACCAGGTTGCATGTTTGGTGGGTATGTCTATTGGAATTCGGGTTAGATAAAAACTGAGGCTGACAATTTCCCTTCGGACCGTAGACGGCGATGGCGCAACTGAAAGTGGCCATTATCGGTCAGAGCCCGTTCGCGGCGGAGGTGTACAAATTACTGAGGCAAAATGGTCATCAGATCACGGGGGTCTTCACGATACCCGACAAAGGGAACCGAGAAGATGCTTTAGGTACAGAGAAACGTCTCCATAACAAAATTACACACACGCTGATACAGTTTACAGTGTCTTGATCTACCATATATCATGTTCATTTAGCGATAACCGCGAAGGCAGACGACACGCCGGTGTTCAAGATCAAATCTTGGAGAAGCAAGGGTGTCACATTGCCAGAGGTTTTGGATCTGTACAAAGGTATCGAGGTCGATCTAAACGTGCTGCCGTTCTGCAGTCAATTCATCCCCATGGAGGTGATCAATCATCCTCGTCACAAGAGCATATGCTACCACCCTTCTATACTGCCCAGGCATCGTGGTGCCAGCGCCATAAACTGGTCAGTATCTCGCGTTATTAACATAATCGCGAGTGTAATAACGTAATGAAAGAGAGTGCAGTACAGAGTACACGCCGCGCTGTTATCTGTGAGAATGATATCGAGAGTGGGGCAGGCGAAATAAGCGTAAATCGATCTGTTGGGACTGTATGCGGTCGTGGACACAACCGGTTGCGGATCAGTTTTCCAAGTTGTCGTCGACACATAGATATATGTACTAGATATCGATCAGGCCCGACAACGAACATACGTATATCTTTGCAAGCTTCTTATTTAATTTTCAGGACTCTGATAGAAGGAGACGACACCGCGGGTTTCTCGATATTCTGGGCGGACGATGGCTTGGACACTGGGCCGATTCTGCTGCAAAATTCTTGCAAGGTGGATCCGAACGACACGTTGGACTCACTGTACAATAATTTTCTCTATCCGGAGGGTATCAAAGCCATGGGAGAGGCGGTGAACCTCGTGGCGAAGGGGATCGCGCCGATGATCCAGCAAACCGAGGCAGGCGCCACTTACGATCCTATGTTGAATAAGAAAGAACTGCAGAAGATCGACTGGACCAAGCCGGCGAAGAAGATCCACGACTTCATTCGCGGTTTGGACAGTACGCCAGGCGCTTGGACGACGATCAACGGCGAGGAGGTACGCCTGTTCGGGTCCACATTGTGGGAGAAAGCTCAATTACCGAGGGAAGAGTCCCGAGTGGACGTGGAGAACCATTTGGGTGTTCTTCACGAAGGAGGATTGTTGATCACAGCCGGTGACGGGAAGTTCGTGAACGTGGAGAGGATAAAGATCGGAACCAAAACGATCCCGGCGAACAAGTTCGGCCAGAAGACTGAGGAAACGGTGATAGAGTTCACGGAGGAAGAGTTGAAGACTGCCGAGACCTTGAAACGCATTTGGAAGGGCATCCTGAAGATGGATGTCGAGAACGATACCGATTTCTTCGCTTGCGGTACGAGAAATACTGTTCGATGGTGTCTGTAGGATCCCGAATAATTCAATGATGGATCTTCGTTCTTCGTTTCAGGGGCTGGAAGCATGGACGTGGTCAGGCTGGTGGAAGAAGTGAAGGACAACGTGGGGGTGACATTGCAGAACATCGACGTCTTCATGGCACCAGTCTTTAGTCAGTTCGCGACGACGGTGGTGCTGGTCGCGCGTGGCGTGTCTGCTTCCAAGGATGTCAAGTACGACGCGGTGGAGGTTCAGGCGAACCACAAGAACCTGAAGTTCCCCAGACAATTGTTCATCAACGGGGAATTTGTGAACGGTCAAGGGAAACCCATCGACACGATCAATCCTCACGACGAGACCGTCATCTGTTCGGTGGAGTGTGGATCCGTGGAAGACGTGGACAGGGCGGTGAAGGCTGCCCAGAAGGCGTTCGAGGAAGGCGAGTGGAGCAAGATCAGCGCCAGAGAGCGTGGCGCTATTCTCTTCAAGTAAGCAATCCTCACTTGCAAGGTGTATCATTGATTAAGAACCATTAACAGTGCTAATCGAATTTCCTTGAAACACCTTAGACTGGCTGACCTGATGGACGAGCACAGGGAAGAACTGGCTACCATAGAAAGCCTGGACTCCGGCGCGGTGTACACTCTTGCCCTGAAGACACATATAGGAATGTCGATCGAGACCTGGCGGTACTTTGCCGGCTGGTGCGACAAGATCCAAGGTTCCACCATTCCGATATCCCACGCCAGGCCCAATCGCAATCTGACGTTCACCAGAAAGGAACCGATAGGCGTCTGCGGCTTGGTCACACCGTGGAACTATCCCCTGATGATGCTCTCCTGGAAAATGGCGGCCTGTTTAGCGGCTGGTAACACCGTGGTGATGAAACCGGCCCAGGCGTCTCCGTTAACGGCCTTGAAGTTCGCCGAACTCACCGTCAAAGCTGGATTCCCACCCGGTGTAGTGAACATAGTCCCAGGCGATGGCTCGACGACAGGGAATGCGATCTGCGAGCACCCTATGATCAGGAAACTCGGTTTCACCGGTTCCACGCAGGTCGGTAAGTCGATAATGAGATCCTGCGCGGACAGTAACCTGAAAAAGGTCTCCCTGGAACTCGGTGGGAAGAGTCCACTTGTCATCTTCGAGGACGCTGACATTCAGCACGCGGTCAGAGTCGGGATGAGCAGCGTGTTCTTCAACAAAGGGGAGAACTGCATCGCAGCTGGTACGTGGTCGTCTGAATTCTTCAAGCAAAAATTAATCGTCTATAAAACGATCCTAAATGAATATTTTTGCTAATTGTACACGTTTTATAAAATTAGGTCGCCTGTTCGTCGAGGAGTCCATACACGATGAGTTCGTAAAGAGAACGGTCGAAGAGACGAAGAAGATCACGATTGGCGATCCACTGGACAGAAGCACAGCTCACGGACCGCAGAACCACAAGGCCCACATGGATAAGCTTCTGGACTTCGTTCGTCGTGGGGTCCAGGAAGGTGCGACCCTCGTCTACGGCGGGAACCGAGTGAATCGTTCCGGTTGGTACTTCGAGCCGACGATATTCACGAACGTCAAGGACGACATGTACATCGCCAAGGAGGAATCCTTCGGTCCCGTGATGGTGATCTCGAAATTCAGCTCGAAGAACATGATGGACATGATCAACAGAGCGAACGGGACCGAGTACGGTCTAGCCTCCGGTGTTCTGACAAAGGACATCAGCCGAGCACTGAGATTCGCCGAGAAAATCGAGTCCGGAACGGTGTTCATAAATACGTACAACAAGACAGACGTCGCTGCGCCGTTCGGCGGCTTCAAGATGTCCGGTTTCGGGAAGGATCTCGGACAGGAGGCTCTGAACGAGTACCTGAAAACGAAAACGGTCACTATAGAATATTAGACTAGTCCTCGAGTCGCATTTTTTGTACACGATTCATCGTTTAGGCCGCGGATGCATTTGTGCGAACCGAAAAAAAGAGATAGTAACCTCAAAATTCCATTTTATTCGCATAAAATCCGTAGTCTTCATACTTTTGTTTCATCTATATGTCTGTAAATCGTTTTATTTATATGAATAAATTTGCAATTTTTATATATACGTGTATGTACATAGTGGAGTCTTGATATATTACCGCGATATGCCGCCATTCAAGTCGCCCATTTTACGGATATTTTAGGTCTGAGGCGTCTTCAAGTCGTCATGTGCTATCTGGGTGCATATCGTGTTTTTCTTTAGGTATAGTGGTTCAAATGTTATCGTCGTTCCTAGAGAAAACACGGTGTAGATGGACAGAAAATCCTGCTCCCACGCATATACGCTACATATACAGTTTTTGTACGGACCACCGTAGGCCCGTTTCCGATGCTGCAGATGTTTCCACGTGGTTTTTTGTTCGGGGACAAGTGTGCGTCCCGTTTCTCTGCCGAGTAACCGCGGTCGTTACGCCATTCAAACTACGTCCTATCCCTCGGGTCATCTATTTTCTTCCAATTATTCTCCAACCAGTCGCTAATTTCCTTTCCTTTGATTGAACGTTACGTGACTTCCTTAAACCAGCAACAATTGTTAAACAGCATCATGATTTCTCAACGATTTTCATTGATCAAATCGCAATGAAACGTGCTGCAGCAGCTCCTGCTATCAAGATTTTCTGGAGCACAACGCGTTGCTGCGGTACACGTCCACACTGAAAGACAAACGAAAGAAACTTCCCCTCCAAACTTTCAAGCCACGTGTTGCATATACACCTGGGGGTCACAAAAGCCCCTACAAAGACCCTTGCGTATAAGTAGGTCTGTATGGTCAACAACCCCAAGCCTGGAGGAATACCTTTTCCCACAAACATTTCTTCACCCTCCCTGCTTCTTTTTTCTCCTCCATTCAACCCTACTGAAACCACCCTTGATGCAACGCTCGAGGACGGTAAATACATACATATACATATACACTCTCCCCTTGATCCTCTGGAAATACCGACAGCGCGTTTCTACATATGCTGTTCTACATATGCTACATATGCTTGTGAACAAAAAAATTATTTTTAAATTCCCTTTTATGGTAAAGTTGAAAAACCACCGGCGACAAGGTATTCTTTCCAATGATGAAAAGATCTCTCTCCTCAACATGGTCTCTCTTTTCAGGAGTCACGCGCGTGTAACAGAACGATAGTGCAGTGGGTATCAGGCGGAAATTCCGGGGATCGGTGAGTTAATTCGACGACGTCGCGGTTCCTCCACCCGGCATTATTCATCGTGAACAGGAAATGCAAATTTTTCTGTGGCCCTGGCTCTGCCCCCTCGCCTCGGGACAGTGCCCTCTGACCCTTTCCCATTCCCCCCGGCTACCACCACCACCTCCTCCTACTCCAACGTTGAATTTATCTCTGGCCTTTTTTTCCCCTCTCTGGTGGCAATGCTTTTCTTTCCGGACCTAACCTCCAGATCAGCGATAACGCTTTTCGATCCATGTAGAAACGAATGTCTAGGCCTTGTGGATTATCGATCACTCGGAGGCTTCCTCGGAGACGGATCATTAATGCGGGGCAAGTCGAGGATTCCTCTTCTTAAACCTGAAATTGTATTCACTTTATCAACGATTCAGAAAAAAGCTGTCCATTTCATTTACAATATTACCCATAATTTGTGTGTTTGATCTATTTTGTACTGATAATACACTTAATTCTGAAAAAATCTGTCTGTTCTGATGCAACATGAAATATACCTACTTATTGTTCTCGGAAATTACTCTCTCAGTTAGAAAAACAATTCTTATTGTATATACAGGGTGCGGCATTTAAATGGGAACACCTTAATGTCTACGTTATTATTAGTATTATTAGTATTAGCCATTTGAGACAGTGGAACTTTATCCTCTGGAATTCTTTTATACGACTAATAATAACGTAGATATTTAGGTGTTCCATTTAAATGTCCCACGAAATATTTCTAAACAGAATTAGCGTACAATTTACAATGAATTTTGTGTACAAAATACAGTGGAGCAAATCTGTTCTTCATAAAGGAAATCAATGTCTGTCAGCATCCGTAGTCTACTTATCAGTTCTGAATAACACACGATGCGCGCACGTTATCTTAAACAGTGCTCTCTCAACAACCTCTCTGACAACCCAGTCGGCCAAACCTACAAAGCCAAATTTTGTCCAATGCCTGTTAAAGTTATGACTACAAGTTTGGTGCAAGATTTGCCATACACGACCAGCAACATATGCAACAAATTAGCTTGTGCAAACCTTGGTAATGTTGCAAGACTTTCTGCCAATTTGCTTCACCATTCTGTCAGCTGGCGTTGCCGGCAAAACCCAAATGAAATGCGGAAACAGATATGGCTGTGGTTTTCTAGACAACTTTTGTCATGATTTTCTGGCAATTTTCTTGCAACTTGTGCACAACTGGTTATCAGGGAATGTTTACGGAGTGTCAAAGGAGGCCCAGAGTTTAGATTTCAGATTTCTCGGGTCGAATATCCCCGTTCATGGCTCCATGTGGTGGAGAGCCCAGTCGTTCTCCACACACACATCTTATCCATCCGAGTGTGGGGTCCCCTCTTCATCAAGCGCGCACCACGTGTTTCTCTCTTTCTCTCGGAATCCTCCCTGCTCCCCCCTCGGGTTGCCCCGCGAATCAAGTTCAGTGTTGTTCAGTCGCCCTCGAGATCTCACAGGGGGTTGGTCGCGGAGATCCGTTTGCGTTTGATTTTTCGCGCGTTAAACGTGTGTCCAAATCTAAAAACCAAACAAGTGTAGTGTACGCTTCAACGTTACAATCCATCTGCATTTACGACTCTAAACAATATTTATCGTTATAATATAGATTATAACATATCTTCGACACGCACCGTATCTCCGTGGAAGCGGAATCGACGTTCCATGAGAGAAAAAAGGGGAAAACGCTACTTGGTTATCTGGTACAAAGCCGCACGATTTTCCTGGGTCTCGGTGAATATCGCGGCTGGGCGGAAACGAGCCGATCTATCGGGTAAAACGAATATCTGTAACGGTGGTGTACGCGCGCTATCTCATCAGAACCGACCGTCTGAAATCTCTTTCTGTCATGCTTGAAATTGAAAACTTAACTCGCTCCATAGAATACAATTCCAATTAACGCGATCCAAAGTGTATTTGGGTTTGGTCATTCTACCGCAGCTGTTGGACCGATTGCTTCGATTGTTGTCATTGAAACCCATGCCGGATACAGCAGCTGTCGCTGTATCATTAATTGCTACGCGAATTAACTTCCTGGACGGGTCAAGGCTCCTGAAAACTGTCGGACTTGAATTCGTTATAACTGTGTCTGACTAGTTTCGGATCTCATACTTCAATAATTCTTTATAAATGAGAATTTCATTCCGTGTAAAAAAACAGTATCAAATATACAGTAAATCCTTGAAGAGTGTTCGAAGGCTCCTTGACACTGACAATGATACGGTTTGGAATGCTGGAGCCAATGATATTTCTTTCAGCTGCACATGGCCATTAATTTATGAAATGTTCAGTGTTCAGGAACATTCGAACACTCATCGAGAATTTACTGTATTCTTATATTCTCAGACGATTGATTGAGGTACATAAATGCAAGGATTTATATTGGTGGCGGCGTGGCTCGTAGAATGAAACGCACCCGTTGAAAAAGTGACCCCAATATCGCGTGCGTACAAGCGCGGCGTGCATCGACGCTAGCTCGTTGATCCAAGCGACGAAAAATCAACTGCAGCGTGTGACTCATCGGTGGGTCACACATAACACAATATAACATTAAGTGGGAGAGATTCTCTAGCCGGCGGTGGCGAGGAGAGTCTTCAAAGCGTTTTGGCGACCGCATGGCTGCAAGACTCGGTTAACCCCTTGCCTTATAACATCGAGTCAGACCTCGTGCTGACGATATCAAAATGGATTCAACAAACAGAAATATTATTCACCATCTTTCAGTCAATGTGAAATACTAGTTTGCTGATATTAATATTTAACTTTTAGAGTAAATGGACAATTGCGATAAGTAGACGAATTCTTTTTGTTTCTGGGGAATTATTAATGATGAAGTCATTCTGGAAACTGCGGACATCAAGAAAATCATAGGGGAAGGGGTTAACTTGTACAAAAAAATCCCGAATGATCCTATTTGGCTTGTTTTTCCACTGCGTCGATCGAGATATCGTAAGTCACAGTTCTGTCTTCCGTCGCCACGGTTTTCTTTCCCCGTCGCGATATTCATTTATTCGTTGCGAACTTTCAAGCAGCTGGAGACTGTTATCGGAGATCTAGAAAGACAGACCAGGTGGGTCCTGTGTCCGAGGTCACTGAATAAATTTCAGGAACGCGTTGTGTAACATGAATGATGTTGATCATCGCGATCTATTCTTGTCTCCCTGGCGAGAAAGACAGTCCTCTGTGATGATTCATGTACTATGGGCATTAGAACCAATCGATCTCCTTAAAATTAATATCTACTCCACGCTGAGACGCTTCCGGAATCTATCTCCTGTGTGGTTATTGAAATCCTGTATGTCTTCTTCTTTCCGCATATTCTGAAGACTGTAGTCACGATGCAGGAATAAGTTTAACAGAAAAGAAACAAGTAATTTGCAAACTCTTCCCCGTTCTTCTGATAGTCAACATCCGCCAACTACTTCTTCCGATATGTCTACTTCTTATTACTAAAAAACAAAGTGAATAGTTTGAAAATCTTGCATATAGTATAACGAATCTTAATAAGTTGAGTAGGACGAAGCTTCTCGACACACAAAATACCGTGAAACTCGAAGACATCCTCGTTCACCATGCGTGCAGCAGATGTTCGCGCGCGTTTCACTTGACGTCAGGCTGCATTTCTAAAGGGGCCTCGAACGGCAGCTTTCCACACGCAAGCCCCAGAGGGGGATTCGGGCCAAGAAAGAGGGGAGGAAAAACACTTGGGGCCCGGTGGAGGGATGAAGACGATCCCGTCTAACGAATCGGAAAGATTCTCTACATCACTTCCTCTCTTAAATACTTCCTCATCGCGAATGGTGTAATAAAAACTGTACGGATCCTAAAAATTGCAGATGAAGTATCATCACATTCAGGAGTTTCTAATAAAAGGATGGAAGTAGGTCTCCTTTAAAGGTCTCTGTATGTCTGTCCAGGAATTCTCAGAGAAAGAAGTGCCTTAAAGAGTTTCTTCAGATTGCTCCAACGAAAACTGTACTAACCCTAAAAATTCCAGGTTAATTATGTGTAGTAATGTGATACATTCAGGAGTTTCGATAAAAGGATGGAAGTAGGACTTTGGTGTGTACCTTTGGGGGTCTCTGTGTGTGTCCAAGAATTCTCGGAGAAGGAGAAGATCTCTCTATCTCTGGACCGTGATTCTTAAAGCCAAATTTATAAAGGTGATATCTCGGTCGGTGCACCAGCAGCAGCAGCTATCCGCCCCTTCCTGTTTCCTCTCTTCGCGAGGCTCGCCCGGCTAATCTCTAGACCGCAGAGAGTTTCCTGTGGGTGGAGAACCGAGGCTGTTATATAAAGTTTCTGAACGAAGCTCAAGAATCGTCAAACGGAAAACGTTTCTTGTCCCAGCCACACCGTGTGTCCCTTGTCGTGGTGATGGTGTGTGTGCATAACCATGCCCCCCTGTTTGGAGGACTGGACGACAATGTTGCAGCAGCAGTTACAGCGAAGACCATTTTGGAAGACGGGAGGGCTAGTAGAAACTTTCAATCTGGCTACGTTGCGGCTCATCATCGGGCAACTTTGCTTTCTTTGCAACGCAAGCTGCCTTTTGAAGGGCAATACCGTAACCGGAGCAAAGACATCGCTGGACCTAACGACTGTATTACACTTCTTTTTCATCTGTTCTGTACACAAGGGTAAGTCGTGCCTCGGTGCGACTGCAATAAATCCGTTTACACGCAAATTTGATCTTTAAACACATTTTCTTAACCTCTACCCCTGAATCTATCTCGACTGACTCGACACGCTTGCTGTCTTACTGAGTCCTTTTGTGTTCCAACGAATTTAGAGATCGCGTGAACTGCTATTTTAAAACTCATTTTTACAGTCAATAAGTTTTTCTTCTTAAAGATAAAGAATCACGATCATTGTGATAAATCACTACTGGTGATTTTTCACACCATCCCTACCCTATACACTCTAAAAATCTTTACAGAAAATGTAAAATAGATTTTTACAAGTTCCTCAATAAGACAGCGAACGTGTGCGTGCGTTCACGCATCGGCGAAAAGGGCAAAACGCGCGACTCGGTTTGCAGATATTTATTTTTCGTCTTAAACAATTAGACCCTTAGAACTAGAATTATCTCTCGAGAGGCGGGGTACCGTACGAAGAATGTCGTTAACGAAGAAGAAGAAGAAGAAGAAGAAGAAATAAAGTTGAAAGGAGAATTAATACAGGCGCAGGTTTTCGTACCCGAACGGACACCTGGTTATCATTCCTCCGGACAATTAAACGACGACTCGCGATTCAATTTGATAAAAAGGAAACGCCGCGGCGTGCTTACAGCTCCGCGATACAATTATTTATATATATATATAATTCCATAGAGTACGGATGTTTATATGCAAACCAAGCCCTGAGAATCTCAGAATCACAGGGTGAAAATACGAAATTGAACGTCTCCCCTTGAATCAACGGAGTGTGTACGAATATTATGCTTTGCTTGCAATGTTCGAATTCGAATTACTTTTCTTTTTCAACCAGTTGAACAATAAACATCCGCAGTCTAACGAGATGTACACACGACACGTATACACGTTTAATATATAATATAATAAGGCAATTTCGATATCTGGTTTTTGTTTTCTTCCCTTTTTAAAAAGTACCATAAACACGACTCACGAATCGGACAACACGCGAGAGTGGTGTTTCGCGCGCGCGTTAAAATTTATCCCCCTATAAAAAGTCAGTCTCATTTTTCTTCTACGACGTACCGCGATGTAATAGCATGTTTCCGTTATTTTTTTCTTCTTGCAGTCTATGTACACATATTACACGGCGGTTTCGACACATCCGACGGTCCGTTAATAAAAAGCTCCGTTCCGGTTCTTTTTTAAGTACACTAATATTATAATAATCGTTTAAAATGCTAAGCAGTTAAAAAAGTTACCACGTGAATTCTAGTTGGTAAGAAATTTCCGTCTATTTTTATTTTTTCGTGTCTCTTTTGGAATTTATCTTTTTCTCTTGGACCATCGGTGCCCCAACGCCGTGTATTGGGGAACGCGGTCTCCTTGCACGCTGACTCCGATAAAATTCTTTCTCTCCGTCTTTTACATACATGCATACATACATACATACATACATACATACATACATACATACATACATACACACACAAACATACTCACACACACACACTCTCTCTCTCTCTCTCTTAACATTAAACATTCGATAAAGTTTCAAGTTAGAACCATTAAAAAGGAAATGTACAACAACGCGTAGAACTCTCAGCTTCCGCCGGTCAACGTGCCCCCCTTTCCCACCCCCTACCCAATTAAGAACCCCCGAAACTCTCAGGAAACACGAACTTCCAAGGCTCCTGGTGTCTTCTCGAGCGATCGTGAAGAGGTTTGAAACAGTGTCGCGACAGAGTTCGAACTGAGAACTGCCCAGTGACGTTCACAAGTACCAAACAGGACACTCGTACATATTTCGTACACATTCCTCTATAAAGAACACGTTAAGTTTCATACAAAATTTTCTATTCCCCGGCAATTGTTATTACGTGGCATTAATATCCTCTAAACAATATCTTTGCTTCGGGTGCTCAATAATTTTCCCTAATACCTTAATGGAATTTACTTTCACAAGTGTTCTGGATGCCTCGCGTGGTAATTGTCCCGAATACAGTAATGTCTTAAAGAGTGCGACGTACTCGGTTCCATTTCGGAGCATAAATTTGCTTTTTCTGCCTAAAGCCGAGCCTCTACTTTGTTTTAATTAACGAATAACGCCGTTGCTGGTGTCGCATTCATCGAGGGATCACTGTACCTCAGTTGCATTTCCTTTTATAAGTGTCCTGAGCATTTATAAACGTTAGTGGCGCCCCATTAAAGCGCACACGCTATCTCTAAAAAAAGAGCAGACAGATTTTTCAAGGGACCATCGTTCCCAGAATATGTCGCGCGGCGGACAGAATTGATTTCGCGGGGTAGTTCCGGTCACCGAGGCGGGGGCCCGGCGCTATATTCGACCTAACAACAGGTGGCCATGTTCTCGGTGACCCGCAGAACATTTTTGTACCTTCGTCATTATTAATCGACGAGCATTATTAATATGGTCGGCGGAATCGCGAGCGCTACGAAGTAGTTTCACGCGCAAATTGGAACGGCGGTGTTAAAGCTAGACAAGGGAGTCGAACGTGTTAACGATTAAAAAAAGCGACGTGGAGACGCGCAACGATGGGCTCTCGAGAGACGGCGCTTCGAATCGCCCCCTGAGAATTTAATACAGACTGTGTGTGTGTGTGTGTGTGTGTGTGTATGTATGTGTCTTCCACTACAGTAGACTCGCGTTAAACTAGCGGTAGAACCAGCTCACACGCATTACTCACAAACGTGCGCACAACCAACTATCGGTCGCCATCTGTAAACAAAGTTCTGGTCCAATTGGTGGATTGGCCGAACTGCCACGAGATCCTGTGTGCCCATTGGCTCACGTTAAAGTAGCGTTTCCAGGAAAAACCCGCCTAGAGAGCCCCGAACCGGTACTTTAACGCGAGTTTACTGTACACTGTATTGCGCTGAAAGTCTTGAAGTATATTCTAGTGAAAGAGTGACATCGACAGTGTGAGAGAAGAATGACTGAACCACATAGATAAAGAAGTACAATAACTTACGGGTGAAGAGACAATCGTAGTCGGTGAGACTATATATAACTATTGCCTGTTACTTCCTAATGAGTTTCAAGACTTTCAGGCTACCCAGATACGTATATACAGGGTGAGTAAATAAGAACTGCTATTGAAAATAACTCATTACCTATTGGTTGTATCAAAAAAACGTTTTCTGCTACAATCAATAGGTAACGACTTGTTACAGATAACAGTTCCTATCGACTCATCCTGTACATATTGGCCAGAAAGAATCTTGAAAGCCCCAGAGATTACATTTCCAGCGCGTCAATGTTACAAAAACCAAGAACTTTCAAGATCCTCCCCGGAGGGGCCCGCCTTGAATACAATATCCGAAGCGCTCTAATAAAAAAGACACATGCATCTAAAGGAGGGAATCTGCCCATCGCTGGACGTACAATACTAGGTGTTGCGAGCTTTGGTACAGGCACGTAGAAACATTAAATACTATTATACGCGCAGAATAATTTACACTCGGTTGTCAGTCAGTACGCCGTCGTTCGTAAAGCTGTACACGCCGAGCCGGTCGTTCTCGACGACTCTACTCCTCCTCGGGCCGCTGTCGTCGTCGTAGTCCATCATCATCATCCTTCCCTCCGGGGGTTGCTTGAGACGATCCTTCTCGGTATGTTTAGTGTGTTCTTTTTTTTTCTGTGATCCTAGATCACACAGGGGCTCCGTATGCATAACGTCGCCTCACGATCGCTCGCTCGCTCGCACGGGGGGCGACAGCGATTACGAACGACGACAGTCGTCGCCGGTTTTTTGTCTCCGTTCAGACGAAGAAAGGTACGTGGCCGATGATGGTGTCTTGGTGGCTGCTGGCTGCTCGACGCTAGGTCACCAGAAATGCGACTGCACGTAACCGCCCCCCATCCCTATCGGGTTGAAACGATGCGGGTGTATCTTCTCCATCCTCATGGCACCGGGACCACCGCTGCCGCCGAGAAATCCGCCGTGGGGACCACCTCCGCGGGGTCCGAATCCACCTGCTCTACCGAGCATACCTGGACCACCGCCGCCGCCGCCGCCGCCGCTGCCGATTCCCATTCCGCCCATTCCAGGTGGACCGCCGCTGATCCCTCGTCCTCTTCCTCCTCCGCCGCCGACGCCACCTCCGCCGCCCCCTCCACCACCTGAAAAACTCCAGGAATGTTAGCAAATGATCGTTTCTTACGATTGTTAAGGAGAGAAGATAGGCACAGCTGAGAAATAGGTGGACAGGTGGTGCGTTGAATAAAATGGACAGACGGCTTTTCAGTTTCTAGTTGTTTTAATCAAATTTAACGAGAGCGACTACACAGCATCATCACGCGGACCCGTGTGACCGGTAGCAACGAGGATTAGAAAGGTTTTGTGTGTGTGTGTGTGTGT
Source organism: Dufourea novaeangliae (assembly GCF_001272555.1). NCBI lineage: Eukaryota > Metazoa > Arthropoda > Insecta > Hymenoptera > Halictidae > Dufourea > Dufourea novaeangliae. Next base: position 270,431 of record NW_015374034.1, on the reverse strand, counting down.
GTGTGTGTGTGTGTGTGTGAAGCTTCGTCGCGGATGAACTCAGCGGAACGGAATTTCTCGATTTTCTTCGCTTTGAATGTGTAACATTCGGAACTGGGATTTCTTTTTGACATTGAACGTGTAGCATTCGGAACTGGAATTTTGTTTCGGTTTTTTTTTGACATTGAACGTGTAGCGTTTGGGGGAACGGGACTTGTGTTTTTCGACTGATTTCGAAATTATTCGTGTATCTGTGTAGTATACTGTGAAGTGAATGAAAGCAATTTAGAAATACAGTAATGTCTCGATGAGTGCGGCGTACTCGAGTCCACTTCGAAGCATTCGTGACAAGGCAGAAAGGTTTTCAAGCTCCTCCTAAAATTGTTTACTCTGTTTTGATTGATTCCACAGGGGGACTCTCCCAGTGGTGGGAATAATGCTCGTGGCGCATCCATCGAGAGATCAGTGTAGTCTGGACGATGGAATACGAAACAGAATTCCGTTTATTGGAATTTGTAAATTCGAATCTCCCATTCCGTTACGAGCTCGTCCGTGGCGCTAAGTATCCTCTATCTATGTTGGAAGGTTAAAAGAACGAGTTGTCGGAACACGCTGGTTACTCTCTCTCTCTCTCTCTCTCTCTCTCTCTCTGGTCTCGGACTGCGTTTTGTCCTGATGATTTTCTGCGGTTCGCGAGGAGCATTTAACGGATCTGTCCTTCGACCCATTTTCGCGCGGGAATTTGTAGAGACAACGTAAAAGCTGGTACCCACGAGTTGACTGAGGATATTGAAGTTCGATAAATGTTAGTATCGATTTTCTTCTTATTTTATATGACAGCTGGCGGAACTACTTCGATGCAGTAAAGAACCACATCTGTATATGTTCATAATCACGTGAAAAAAAAAATCCGCAGTCCCCTCGTGGAGAAACGTTTCAGTTTGTTTTTTGTGTTCGGTTTGCTGGTGTGAGGAAACATCCAGATTCCTGATTTTTTTTTAAAAGAAAAAACAAGTGGACAGAATATGTTAGGTTGATGAGTGTCTTCTGAAAAATCATCAGTACAAAAGGGCGACTGTGTTCTCGGGTGATTTGTGTTCAAAAAGTGTTCAACGCGTATTCTCGGATGCAAACGTTCTTTCGCACGAAAACTCGCGTGTTTTTAATCTACCGTATATCATAGTCGTATTCTTCTAATAATATCGATGTAACAGTGTTCTGTGTATGCGCGTGGCGGTCTAGTGCGTGTGCATGTATACATCTCTTTACAACTATACGAGATAGCCAGGAAGGCGGGGAATAACCACTCCTGGGCGTCTAGATCGCCTGGGAAATCCAGATGATCCAGGAATCCAAAGAAATAGAGATCTAGATGATCCAGAGACATAGGTAATTCAGACAGTTTAATAATCTAGGATGATCTACGATCTAAGGAAGTGCCAAGACCTGATGTATAATAATCTAGGATGGTCTATAATGATTTAGGATCGAAGGAACTCCCAAGGAGACCTAATCTATAATAATCTAGGATCTAAGGAACTCCCAAGATCTGATCTACAATGATCTAGGATCCAGGAAACGTGGAAAGCTAAGCATCCTATAAATCCAAAGATCTTGAGATCTAGATGAACGAAAGACACGGATAATTGCGAGATGGTTACCGATCTAATGATCTAGGAAGACTTGAAAGCAGCTGAACGGCCCAGGGATCCAGAGATCCAGGTGTCAACATGGTCGAAGATTCCACGACTTCCGGGCTCACTCCACTTATCGCGAGTGCGTCGTGGCTCGCGTAACCGGGTATAGATCTCACTACCTTGGTGGATCGATTTACAATAAAACGTGGATCGTAGAATCTTTCGTTTCATTCTTTTTTGCTCTTCCTAATAAATGTACACTGACTTCTTTTGCATTAATTCTCCGAAGAGAAGAGACGAAGTCACGATGAATGTATTATTGGGAATGTCGCGGGCATTATTTTACGAGCGGGACTTTCAAGCGTCACTCTTTCTTCAAGATCCTTGCGGTCTCAATCACGTCGTCGTCGCCCTCGAACCTTCGATGCTACCACTCTGACATCGAGAGAAACAGCGAGAGAGGAAGAGAAAGTGGGAGAAAGACAGATCGAGGAACAAGAGAACTCGCCGCAAGTTTTCTCTTCCCCCCGTTCGATTCGCACCGATGTTTTACTTCTGGTTAGATTGTGTTATTTTTTTGTTCTCTTTATTATCATTATTATTCTCGTATGTTTTTTTTTTTGTTTGTTCGTTCTCTCGTGTACGTTTTTGTATTCCTTATCCGTATCACAGCCATCGGTTAGCACTACTGGACTTCGGGATTTAACCATTTCGCAACGATCTTTCGATCCGTTAAACTTTAACGGTTTCTCTGTTACTACTTAACACGTTAAAATTAGAATTCTTCGGGGCTTATTTACAATATGCGTGGTGATTCTAAACTTCGCTCTGAGCGACACTCGCGTCGTTCTCCCTCCCGTTCAACGAAAACGAGAAAACCTTCCATTCGTGTTTGTAACAAATATATAAATTGTGCTTTTTCTTTTCTTATGATCGAATTACAATATTCGTATGTTTTACTTTGGTTTCCCTTGGATAAGTGTGAATTGTAATTACCAAGAAAACGGTATCGTATTATTTTCTATATTTCCCACGAGAAGAACGCCACGAGTTTCGCCTCGTAACCTCGAATACAATAATATATTCTGCAGGAATTATTTCGAAAGACCTTAATTACTGATTAAGTCGTCTAAACTTAAGTACTAATTAAATTCTCAAGTACTCTCAATAAATATTATTAAATATCCCCCAGCCTCGTTCTTTTTGTCATCCCTTATCCTACCGCGTATTTTTCCTCCATTTTCTACCTTTTCGAATGGAACCACCACTCTTTTGTTAGGAAGAACTTCACACCACTACTAACAGACAGACGCGCGCGTGAGTGGCTCAAATACCAGCGCATTCGCAATATTAAATTCCTAAAGAAGTTTCCAAATTATTTTTACTTTTCTTTCGAACGGGGATGTACGGACAATTTTTGTTTTCTCAATTTTATGATATATACCATATATTAACACTAATTTTAATCAATTAGAGTCAGCCCACTAATATAAACGAAAGAAAAATCCGCGAATTTTTAAAAGGGGGCCCCTCGGAGATTCGAACCCTAGTCGTTTCCGTAGTAGTCGAGGACTCTACGCGCTCCGCCACCGAGACCTCGACAACTCTGGCACAATTCCCTTCTATTTATATCACTTTGCCGTTTATTACCGGACACAATACATGACAAAACGTTGAAATCAAATAATAATAAAGTGTAATAAAAACACAAAATGTACATCCCCATTCTCGATCGTATAAAGCACCCGGAACAATTATATCAACAGACAATTGAGGTGGACGCCGTACATCCCAGTGTGTGTGTGTGTGTGTGTGTGTGTATGTGAGTGTATTCACTTCGCAAGGTCCGACTGGACATGGTGATCGAACTACCGAAATACAATAGTTATTTATTTATATATATATATATATATGTATATATATACGCGCGCAATAGTCGCGAAAAATCGATCAAAAAAAAGGAACGATTGTCAGGGTCGTGGGAGATACGTTCTCTCTATCTAAACTCGGGATCCAACCTCTATCCGAGGGGACGCTTCTCGATCGACTCGCGTGAATGTATACATGTTACATGTTTTAAGATTAAAAGGACGAAAGTTAGTATAACAGCGAAGATCATCATCGTCAACAATTATCTTGAAGGGGAATCCGATAATATACATATATATATATCATCGTTTCGTGGCCCTCGAACGCTTCTCTTCAGCTTCTCCCGTTTTCTCAGTCGTTCGGGCCCCATTTGAAGCTTCAAGGTCGACGGAACTGGATCGTGGATGATTCATCCCGAACCAACGACTGCTAGTAACAGTCTTCTGTAAATATACTTTCGCCTAGCTACGGTTCGCCCGACAGCGTGGCATCGACGAACTTGACTATCACGGCGGTGTACGACAGTCCGTAAAAATTGTGCAACGTTTCTCGAACACTACTTAAAATCGCTGTAAAACCGTGGAAGGGGACATCTTATCGTCTATCTAAACAGAACCTCTCGCGTGTGTGTCCACAGGATCAGTCTGAACACATCCGAGGATTTTCTTTTCATTATGGTGGTTCGACGCATGGACTCGGAGTAGTAAACTATAGTTGCTTCCACTTCGAGCAAATAAACGCAATTGAGCTTTATCGTTATGAATATGAAAAACTGGTGTAGTAGTCCAGTTGGTGTTCTTTGATTCCGGGGCGATGCGCTGAACCACTTGTCTTCACCCTTTTTATACGGCAAAAGGGGATTTCGTTTACAATCGTTGAGCAAATTGTGTGTCATCGTTCTTGAATTACAGACAGAATATATATGTATATATGTGTATATATATATATATATATATATATATATATATATATATATAT